>NC_136633.1:739015-1339015 GCF_933228915.1 Telmatherina bonti
CCCCTGTAGACACGCACTCCCATTCCCCTGTAGACACACACTCCCATCCCCCTGTAGACACACACACTCCCATCCCCCTGTAGACACACACACTCCCATTCCCCTGTAGACACACACTCCCATTCCCCTGTAGACACACACTCCCATCCCCCTGTAGATACACACTCCCATTCCCCTGTAGACACACACTCCCATTCCCCTGTAGACACACACACTCCCATTCCCCTGTAGACACACACTCCCATTCACCTGTAGACACACACACTCCCATTCCCCTGTAGACACACACACTCCCATTCCCCTGTAGACACACACACTCCCATCCCCCTGTAGACACACACTGTAGACACACACACTCCAATCCCCCTGTATACACACACTGTAGACACACACACTCCCATCCCCCTGTAGACACACACTCCCATCCCCCTGTAGACACACACTCCCATTCCCCTGTAGACACACACTCCCATCCCCCTGTAGACACACACACTCCCATTCCCCTGTAGACACACACTCCCATTCCCCTGTAGACACACACACTCCCATTCCCCTGTAGACACACACTCCCATTCCCCTGTAGACACACACTCCCATCCCCCTGTAGACACACACGCCCATCCCCCTGTAGACACACACTCCCATCCCCCTGTAGACACACACTCCCATTCCCCTGTAGACACACACTCCCATTCCCCTGTAGATACACACTCCCATTCCCCTGTAGACACACACTCCCATTCACCTGTAGACACACACTCCCATCCCCCTGTAGACACACACTCCCATCCCCCTGTAGACACACACACTCCCATCCCCCTGTAGATACACACTCCCATTCCCCTGTAGACACACACACTCCAATCCCCCTGTAGACACACACACTCCCATTCCCCTGTAGACACACACACTCCCATCCCCCTGTAGACACACACTCCCATCCCCCTGTAGACACACACTCCCATCCCCCTGTAGACACACACTCCCATTCCCCTGTAGATACACACACTCCCATTCACCTGTAGATACACACACTCCCATTCACCTGTAGATACACACACTCCCATTCACCTGTAGATACACACTCCCATTCATCTGTAAACACACACTCCCATCCCCCTGTAGATACACACACTCCCATCCCCCTGTAGACACACACTCCCATTCACCTGTAGATACACACTCCCATTCCCCTGTAGACACACACACTCCCATTCCCCTGTAGACACACACACTCCCATTCCCCTGTAGACACACACTCCCATTCCCCTGTAGACACACACACTCCCAAACCCCTGTAGATACACACACTCCCATCCCCCTGTAGACACACACTCCCATTCCCCTGTAGACACACACTCCCACCCCCCTGTAGACACACACTCCCATTCCCCTGTAGACACACACACTCCCATTCCCCTGTAGACACACACACTCCCATTCCCCTGTAGACACACACTGTAGACACACACACACTCCCATTCCCCTGTAGACACACACACTCCCATCCCCCTGTAGATACACACACTCCCATCCCCCTGTAGACACACACACTCCCATCCCCCTGTAGACACACACTGTAGACACACACACTCCCATTCCCCTGTAGACACACACTGTAGACACACACACTCCCATCCCCCTGTAGATACACACACTCCCATCCCCCTGTAGATACACACACTCCCATCCCCCTGTAGACACACACTCCCATTCACCTGTAGATACACACTTCGATTCACCTTTAGACACACACTCCCATTCATCTGTAGATACACACACTCGCATTCCCCTGTAGACACACACTCCCATTCACCTGTAGACACACACTCCCATTCCCCTGTAGACACACACTCCCATTCACCTGTAGATACACACACTCCCATCCCCTGTAGACACACACTCCCATCCCCTGTAGACACACACACTCCCATCCCCTGTAGACACACACACTCCCATCCCCTGTAGACACACACTCCCATCCCCTGTAGACACACACTCCCATCCCCCTGTAGACACTCCCTTTTTCCACTGTCCCACTGTCCCACTGTCCCACTGTTACACTGTCCCACTGTTCCACTGTCCCACTGTTCCACTGTTCCACTATTCCACTGTCCCACTGTTCCACTGTTCCACTGTCCCACTGTCCCACTGTTCCACTGTCCCACTGTTCCACTGTCCCACTGTCCCACTGTTCCACTGTCCCACTGTTCCACTGTTCCACTGTCCCACTGTTCCACTGTCCCACTGTCCCACTGTCACACTGTTCCACTGTCCCACTGTCCCACTGTTCCACTGTTCCACTGTTCCACTGTCCCACTGTTCCACTGTTTCACTGTCCCACTGTCCCACTGTCCCACTGTCCCACTGTTCCACTGTCCCACTGTTCCACTGTTCCACTGTCCCACTGTTCCACTGTCCCACTGTTCCACTGTTCCACTGTCCCACTGTCCCACTGTTCCACTGTTCCACTGTTCCACTGTCCCACTGTTCCACTGTCCCACTGTCCCACTGTCACACTGTTCCACTGTCCCACTGTCCCACTGTTCCACTGTTCCACTGTCCCACTGTTCCACTGTTTCACTGTCCCACTGTCCCACTGTTCCACTGTCCCACTGTCCCACTGTTACACTGTTCCACTGTCCCACTGTTCCACTGTCCCACTGTCCCACTGTCCCACTGTTCCACTGTCCCACTGTCCCACTGTTCCACTGTTCCACTGTCCCACTGTCCCACTGTTCCACTGTCCCACTGTTCCACTGTTCCACTGTTCCACTGTCCCACTGTCCCACTGTTCCACTGTCCCACTGTCCCACAGTTCCACTGTTCCACTGTCCCACTGTCCCACTGTCCCACTGCCCCACTGTTCCACTGTTCCACTGTCCCACTGTCCCACTGTTCCACTGTTCCACTGTTCCACTGTCCCACTGTCCCACTGTCCCACTGTTCCACTGTCCCACTGTCCCACTGTTCCACTGTTCCACTGTCCCACTGTTCCACTGTTCCACTGTCCCACTGTCCCACTGTTCCACTGTCCCACTGTCCCACTGTTCCACTGTCCCACTGTTCCACTGTCCCACTGTTCCACTGTTCCACTGTCCCACTGTCCCACTGTTCCACTGTTCCACTGTCCCACTGTCCCACTGTTCCACTGTCCCACTGTCCCACTGTTCCACTGTCCCACTGTCCCACTGTTCCACTGTCCCACTGTCCCACTGTTCCACTGTTCCACTGTCCCACTGTCCCACTGTTCCACTGTCCCACTGTTCCACTGTCCCACTGTCCCACTGTTCCACTGTCCCACAGTTCCACTGTTCCACTGTCCCACTGTCCCACTGTTCCACTGTCCCACTGTCCCACTGTCCCACTGTTCCACTGTTCCACTGTCCCACTGTTCCACTGTTCCACTGTCCCACTGTCCCACTGTTCCACTGTTCCACTGTCCCACTGTTCCACTGTTCCACTGTCCCACTGTCCCACTGTTCCACTGTCCCACTGTTCCACTGTCCCACTGTCCCACTGTTCCACTGTCCCACTGTTCCACTGTTCCACTGTCCCACTGTCCCACTGTCCCACTGTTCCACTGTTCCACTGTTCCACTGTCCCACTGTCCCACTGTCCCACTGTCCCACTGTCCCACTGTTCCACTGTCCCACTGTCCCACAGTTCCACTGTTCCACTGTCCCACTGTTCCACTGTCCCACTGTCCCACTGTCCCACTGTTCCACTGTTCCACTGTCCCACTGTCCCACTGTTCCACTGTTCCACTGTTCCACTGTCCCACTGTCCCACTGTTCCACTGTCCCACTGTCCCACTGTTCCACTGTTCCACTGTCCCACTGTCCCACTGTTCCACTGTCCCACTGTCCCACTGTTCCACTGTCCCACTGTTCCACTGTTCCACTGTCCCACTGTCCCACTGTCCCACTGTTCCACTGTCCCACTGTCCCACAGTTCCACTGTTCCACTGTCCCACTGTTCCACTGTCCCACTGTCCCACTGTCCCACTGTCCCACTGTTCCACTGTTCCACTGTCCCACTGTCCCACTGTTCCACTGTCCCACTGTCCCACTGTTCCACTGTCCCACTGTCCCACTGTTCCACTGTTCCACTGTCCCACTGTCCCACTGTCCCACTGTTCCACTGTCCCACTGTTCCACTGTCCCACTGTTCCACTGTTCCACTGTCCCACTGTCCCACTGTTCCACTGTCCCACTGTCCCACTGTTCCACTGTTCCACTGTCCCACTGTCCCACTGTTCCACTGTCCCACTGTTCCACTGTTCCACTGTCCCACTGTTCCACTGTTCCACTGTTCCACTGTCCCACTGTCCCACTGTTCCACTGTTCCACTGTCCCACTGTTCCACTGTCCCACTGTCCCACTGTCCCACTGTCCCACTGTTCCACTGTTCCACTGTCCCACTGTCCCACTGTTCCACATCATGGCTACTGAGCCGATGTGGATTCTTTCCATTTCAAGATTAAATCTTTCCTGAATAATGTCGGGACGTGATATAGACAAGAAATGTCGGTTTGTTTAGACCATCAGGCATTTCAGCCTGAGGTCACATGACTAAATACCAGTAAAGATGATGACAGGAATAAATATTCCAAATGGTGCTGGAACATACAACTCAGGAGTTACAGCCTCATGCAGGAGGAGTAATCCACATCCTCGGTCACATCTCTGAGTAGGCAGAATCTGACCTATGAAGGCTGTAGCCGGTCTTACACAGTGGAGAGGTTCAGCCCACACCCACGTTGTCCACCTCGTTCCTGTGCCACTGACCTAGAAACACACTTTCTGTATGAGAATCAGACGGAGGGAAGGTCGACTTGTAGGATTGTCTGGTCTTCATCCAACAGCTTGGGTTTTCTTTAACATTCCTGCCATGATTCCTGAATGTTGATGGCAACATGCTGTGCTCTCTGAGACCACCTCTGCTGGGAACTGTGTCATCTTCCACGTGCTTCTAATCCAGTAACACCAGTAACAATCCAGTATCACCTCGCTAGAGGCAGCAGTTTCCCATCACAGGGTTGTTCAGCACAAAAACAAACAGCTGTAACTTACCATCGATGGGACTGATGTAGTCAGACAGGTGGGCCCCGACACTGGCTCCGGCCCCCTGCATGAGCAGCTCACTGTAGGGGCTCCGATGGCTGGCCATCAGGTGGTAGTACTCAGCGGGACCGGCTCCAGGAGGAGGAGGAGGAGGAGGAGGAGGAGGAGGAGGAGGAGGAAGTCCAAACAGCCCGCGGTCTTTCAAATGCTCATGGGCCACTGTAGGAGGAGGGAAGTAAAGGATGATAGATGGATGGAAAGAGAGAGGGGAGGGAGTCCTGTCTCATGCTGAGGAGGTGGATGTGGAGGCTGAAGGGGTTGGGTGTCCAGGCCAAGGAATTTCCACCATCCAACCCTTCTGCTTCCTGATCCAGACTCTACTTCATCTACTGTGATCTCTCAGCAGATCTCCATCTGAAGGCCTGACAAAAGTCTTTCTGTGGACATTTCTGTCCCTGTCGGAGGAACTCATCATGATCTATGAAAATTAGACAGAAAATAGGATTTCAGACCTGAACCAGGACCTGAGAGATATCTCGACCTGCAGTCTGCTATTGGCCAACAGCTACAGGGAAGTAGGAAGGCGAACCTGGACAGATCAGCAGTCCTCCTTCCTGAAGTCTGGGGATCTTTTCCAGATTCCAGGAGATAAGTGACTACTCCTTTGAAGCTGCTCAGAAAAATATTGACGAGCAAGTTCCTTTAGAACTGGACTGACTCAAAAACTGGACTACATCGAATTCTTGGAAGTCAAACAAGAAATCTGGATCAGGACAACTTTCCAGGTGAAAGGCTCTTCCTCCTGAACTGTTACCTCCGGCAATGAGGTGATGCTTTCACCGGCGTTTATCTGTTTGTATTCAAGATAACTCAAAAAGTTATGGACAGATTTTCATGACATCTTCAGGAGTTGTTGGAAACATGAAAAGGAAGACATGATTTAGTTTTGGAGGTGATCCAGATCACCGTTTGAATCGGTTTGTCATCTTTTCCTCATAAAAAGGTGCACTGCTTTCGTGGCTGTGCCTCAGTCTGCCTGATCCTGTTTTTGTCACATGTATGCTGTAGGAGATCTCGTATATAGGCGGCTGAAATGAGTTTCCTCCGCAGGGTGGCCGGGCTCTCCCTTAGAGATAGGGTGAGGAGCTCGGTCATCCGGGAGGAGATCAGAGTAGAGCCGCTGCTCCTTCGCATCGAGAGGAACCAGTTGAGGTGGCTCGGGCATCTGGTCAGGATGCCTCCTGGACCTCCCTGGTGAGGTGTTCCAGGCACGTCCCTCTGGGAGGAGACCCCGGGGAAGACCCAGGACACGCTGGAGGGATTATATCTCTCGGCTGGCCTGGGAACGCCTCGGGATCAGAGTTGGCAAATGTGGCTGGGGAGAGGGAAGTCTGGGCTTCCCTGCTTAGGCTGGAGCCTCCGCGACATGACCCGACCCCGGATAAGCGGCAGAAAATAGATGGATGGATGTTGAGAAAACTCTTGGAAGACATTGGAAATGTGTCCTGATGATAAATAAAACTAAATAAATATTTCATTTCTGTTTAAAAAACTTCAAAAGCCTTTTTTCTCAAAAGAGTTTGGATAGATTAATATAATATAAACTGGTCCCAGTAAGATGAGCTGCCATATTTATAGATGGAAGTAAACTTACGGTCTGCAGGGCTCAGTCCTCTGGCAGCTGAGATCATAGACAGAGTGGGGCTGCCGTGCACCGAGCGCAGGTAGTGCTCCATGTGAGGGTTGACGTACGGGTGAGGAGAGCTGAAGAGGGAGTCGCTGGTTGCCATGGCAGCAGGTGACAAGTGAATCAGGGAGATGTCGGAGATGGGGCTGCTGGTCAAGCTTGCAGGGCTGCAGAAAGAAAAACCAACATGGTTCAACGAGCCAAAAGGTTCAAATAAAAAGAAAGAAAACCCAACTTTTTCCAGATAAGTTGGCACTGTGCATGTCCATTGCTACTAAATATGTCCATCTTGTAAATGCACCTCTTCGGATCCTTTAACCTGTTGAACTTGGAACTGATTCCTGGTGTTTTGTACAGATTCCCAGACAGGCTGGAACTGGACTACAAAGTCCTCCAGCATCCCATCTGCAAACCTGATCCTCCACTAGCCTAACCTCACATGTAAGACCTTTCTCCAGCTTCTGATCTGGCGTAAGGGTGCGATCTGGTCACAGAGATGAGATGCACGGACCACTTTTAATCAAACGTCCAGTCATGTCAGTGTCACAAATGACCCAATCGGTCTCCATTTTGTTTCTGAGCATGCTTGAACCACGTCATGTAATGTGATGAGTTTTCAGAGCAGACTAATGGCAGCAGCCAAACAGAGCGGGACTGCAGCTGTACAGTGTGTTGTTGGAAACTGAACGAGCCAAAAGGTTCAAATAAAAAGACAGAAAACCCAACTTTTTCCAGATAAGTTGGCACTGTGCATGTCCATTGCTACTAAATATGTCCATCTTGTCAATGCACCTCTTTGGATCCTTTAACCTCCCTTCCATTTAAACATGTCGGCTGTAATCTTCAATCAGATTTATTTCAGTCAGATAGATGAAATATTTGTCTAGTTACTGAGAGAGGAAGCAGTGCATTGTGGGTAACTTACAGTTCAGATAACACGTGGATCTATGTGTCATTTGGCTTATCTAGAGCAGAAAAACACTGTGGTGGATCCAGGTGTGGGACTGAGAAAAACACGTTTCCAAGTCTGCATCTCCCCCCCATCCCACATTTCACTCCAAAATCACCTTTAAAGATCCTTTACGTTAAATAAAAAGACTTAAATATTTCTATTTTTCCATCTTCTGCCGCTTATCCGGGGTCGGGTCGCGGGGGCAGCAGCCTAAGCAGGGAAGCCCAGACTTCCCTCTCCCCAGCCACATTTGCCAACTCTGCGGGGGGGATCCCGAGGCGTTCCCAGGCCAGCCGAGAGATATAATCCCTCCAGCGTGTCCTGGGTCTTCCCCGGGGTCTCCTCCCAGAGGGACGTGCCTGGAACACCTCACCAGGGAGGTCCAGGAGGCATCCCGACCAGATGCCCGAGCCACCGCAACTGGTTCCTCTCGATGCGAAGGAGCAGCGGCTCTACTCTGATCTCCTCCCGGATGACCGAGCTCCTCACCCTATCTCTAAGGGAGAGCCCGGCCACCCTGCGGAGGAAACTCATTTCAGCCGCCTGTATACGAGATCTCCTTCTTTCGGTCACGACCCACAGCTCATGACCATAGGTGAGGGTAGGAACGTAGATCGACTGGTAAATCGAGAGCTTCGCCTTCTGGCTCAGCTCCTTCTTCACCACGACAGACCGGCGCAGAGTCCGCATTACTGCAGACGCCGCACCGATCCGTCTATCCATCTCACGCTCCATCCTTCCCTCACTCGTGAACAAGACCCCGAGATATTTAAACTCCTCCACTTGAGGCAGGACCTGACCCCCGACCCGGAGAGGGCAATCCACCCTATTCCGGCTGAGGACCATGGTCTCAGATTTGGAGGTGCTGATTCTCATCCCAGCCGCTTCACACTCGGCCGCGAATCGCTCAAGTGAGAGCTGGAGATCACGACCAGATGAAGCCAACAGGACCACGTCATCCGCAAAAAGCAGGGACCCAATCCTGAGGCCACCAAGTATTTCTCTTTAAATCATGCCTGGAAGATGAAAACGCTGATCCAAATCTCATTTTACATTTAGCAGAGGAATAATATTCAATCAGCCCTTTAGTCGCCATGTTGTTGTATATTTGGATGGCAGATAATGTCTACATTTTCTCAGACATGTTCAAGTCTGACTTCTGGGTCTGAAAAATGTGAAAAAGAGCAGCAAGAAAAAGTGATAATGAATCAATAATTAACATGTATTGCATCAGATTTAACAGTTCCATTTAATTATGGGCTTAATGAATGAACTGCTGGACAGGAAATGAATGAAAAAGTAGATTTTCCAGGTCTGAAGACCCGACTGTCGGCCAGGGTGAGATGTCTGGATTTATTCAGCCCTCACGTTGGAAAGTGATGTAATAATAATGAATGTGTGTGTGTAAATGAAAGGTAACAGACTGATGTGAAACAGAACCTGAGTAGCTGAAAAGCATGAAACACGTTGACCTGGACTGTAAATGCGCTGAGTTTTAAATGAGGTGTAACACCCCTCGTCCCCCGGCAGACGTTTCCTTACTTCTTTCTTCTCCGCGCTGTGTACATGTGTTTTTGACAGCACATGCTGGAGCAGCTGCTAACATGACAGCAACGGCATTAATGAGGCGTTTGACAGTGTTTCAGGAGCTACATCAGGCCTGGGTCTCGTGCAGATCCTGGCTGCAGCTTTTCATAGGTAGCTGTGATGAAGGAGTTGTCGTAGATCACCTGAATGCCACTTAACAACCGTTAGCTGGAAAATATAATCTCATTTTATGTTGAGTGTACTGGCAGTGTGTCTGGACTGCAGGCAGGCCAGTTTAGCAGCTTCCTTTTCTCTTGTGAAGCCATGCCACTGTGCTGGATGCTGCCGGAGCCATTTGTTGTTGTCTTTTTGTCACCTGCATTTGCTGTTTTGTGTTATCATGCTGAAAAGGGTGCAGCAGGTGTGTGCATGGCAGCTGTTTTAATTAGCTTTTTCTTTTAACTTTCGTACCACTGACACCTTTTCATGGTTTGTTCCTTTTAATTTGAGATATAACTTGTCATCAGTCCACGAAGGACAACGGAAGGTAAACGGGAACATCACAGTGGCTTTTTAATGTGGTTCAGCATTGTCTTGCTGAAATCTGCAAAGCCTTCCCTGAAAGAGACTTTAGCTGCTTTTGGACAGAGAAGGCTGGTTCTTGTGGTAACTTTGTGAATGTAACTTCCTACGCCTCGCACATTTACAAACTCGCCAATCGTTTTGGTGAAGAGAAATGTCAGAGCTCTTCAACCAGCACCCTGCTACATGAGGCGTGGACCCCGTCACACAGAAACTGATGTTTTAGTTGGATGTTCGGGATGTCGTCACTGCGTGACATGTTACTGAGGCAAATGTGTGCTAGTTGTTTAAGAAAATACAGCACATTATGGCTCTCCCATCATACCATGTCCCCTCCTAGGTCTATCTCATATTTGTTAAAAAAGGATCACCACTGATCCAGGAGCCTCCAGACATCTGGAAGCTTTTCCCAACATTATGCCCAGAGGCACAACAGGCTCTGCTGTGGTCTTTTCTCAGGAACATTTTCCACAGAAAGCTGAAAGTTTTCTGTGTGAAATGATTCTGACCAGTTTGTCTTGTGATCTAGAAACTTTGTCTTCAGCAGATGAAACGAGTTTTACGTTAAAACTGCCTTAAAAAGAATGTAAATGTAGAAATTTGTTCCTCTTTGTTCTTGTTGTTTGTACACAAATTGTGCATTGTCTGTATATGTGTGTGTGCGTGCTGGCTTGGAGATAACACCGGAGATAAATTACAGAGTGACTCTGACTCTTGTCTCTGGTTTCAGGCTGAGGAAGCTCTCTGATTTAGATAAATCACACAGTCCAGCATGCGGCTGAATAAACTCCCACTGTAGGTTTATGAGCGGCTCTGTGAAGCCAACCTCTCAAATTTTAACAGGCAACACCTCCCCTGAAACCCCGAACGCCTCCCTCCTCCTGCACTGAGACAAATGACCTAGATACAAACAAACAAGAGCACAGAGCTGCAAATCATGTCCTCCTTAAAAACTCATCTCATCCTCAGGTTTGTTTGGTTGCCATAGCGTCAAACCTCTCTCTCAACCTCTTCATTAACTATGCTGCAGGATTCGCCTAGTGTTAGTGGACTTGTCGGGGAAGTGCATCCTGATCCCAGCATGCGGCACCGTTTGCTTGTTTCTGAGCTGCGATACATGGCAGAGATCCTCTTTCGCTGTTGCCTGGGTGTGAACAGCAACGTAAACCAGAATAAGTCTGCTCTGATCCAGATCAGTCATCAGGACTCCTAGAATCCTCGTAAGATTTGGACTCCAAACATGTCAACAAACTGAAACACTTTGGTGCTAACTCGGTGGAAATAAATGAAGTTACACACATGTGGTCACATTTTATAAGGATAAAACTGTCTGAAATACACAAAGTATGTCAACATTGTGGATAATATGTGAAATACATATTTGGAACATATTGTACTTTTCATTTATTTTCATGAAGTGTAAATGTGTGTCACATTTCATCACTACCATGTGAAACTAGACCAAAGCCAAAACGTACCAGCTCACATGTAAAGAATAGGAATCATGTGGAATGTATAGAAGCTACATGTTAACAGTCTGGACACGTGAAAAACATATAATCACATGTGTAAAGTATGTGAAATGTGTAGAATCATGTTTACAGAGAACTGGACCACGACAGAAAAGTGTCAGGTCGCATGTGAAAACTATGGAATCACATGTTACCATGGTTACCATGGTAACAGTTCACGTTGTAAAATAAATTTAAATTTCCATCTGAAAAAACAAAAATTGTTCAGAAACTAAAAAGACACCGTTGTTTGTCCGCTTGACATAGTAGAGATTACATTTCTGTTGGGGCATTTAGAATTCCTGCTTTAATATTCATGTAATATTCACGTTTAATATTCATACAAGTAGGAAACCAAGGTGCTCATTTCACCATTTGTTACAGCAACTTCTGGAAAGACAAAAGGTACAAAATCAGGTGGAAAATGTACTTCAGTGAGTGTTCAGAGATGCTCTCCCAGAACAGGAAGAGTTGTTCCTGAAGCCTCCTCCAAGTTTCTTCTTCTGCATTTGAAGGCAAGAGCCAGCAAAGAAAAACCGAGGAGGTATAAAAAATCCTCCCCCTTGGTTGCTTTTCATGATTGTCCTGACAAAATAACCCACCCCCTCATTACAGTATATGCAAACAATGATGAAGAGGATGGTGCCAGGATGTCATGTTAGACAATCAAGGAGGGGACCTCTGACACACTGCCACGAGTGTATAATAAAGTGCTGCACCAGGCGACAAATGACACCACACTTAATTTGCTGCACAATGTTCCTGTAATTAGGTGAATTTGGCAGAGGCACGGGGGGAGCGACAGCTAGATCAAGGTCTTGATGAATTAGGGGTCCACTGTCAAGATCAAATCACATTAATCAAGGTGGCCGAGTCCGCCGACAGCCTTCCCCCGCCCTCCACTTTCCCAGTCCGTGTGATGAATAGCCCTGCTTCTGCCAGGCGTGAAGTATGCATCACCATCAAATCTGTGAATTTAAATGTAAGAGCACCTTTCGGAGAGTTCTATTGACTTTTTTTTGTCTCAGCACCAGTTATTCTTTTGTGATAAAGTAACTTTAAACTCCGGACGTGCTCTCAGAGGTGTGCCACCAGCTCAGCAGGGCCTGAAAGGGTTGCTATGTCCGACCCAGAGCTAGCAAACAGCTCTGCTTACAGCCAAAGTATCAGACATGATGATAACGTGCAAAAGTTCCTCACCATGCTTGTCATACTGGAAGACTGTTGAAGACTTGTAGGAGGAAAATAATTTAAAGGAAAAAGGAAAACCAAACACATTGAAAACAGATAAAAACTCTATCAAGTCTATCAAACTCCGACCTGGATGAAGCTAAAAGCTAGTCTGGACCCTTTGGGAGCTAACTGGCTAACAGAGGTAGGCGGCTAAAGTTAAATCACGCTGTTAACTAGCAAATAACCGCAATTGCGCCACATTCTGCCTTCTCGCAGTGGGATATCAGGTACCTGCCAATCAAAAGGACACGCCCCTAATTATGCTGAATTTCAATATAAAATGACTTCAAACGGGCGAGTTAGAAAAAAATTCACTCCCTCCACAGTTGTCATGAAGGTAAACCTGACCCATTAAACCTAAAATGGATTTTTGTACCAGGCTGTAAACATGTTTATTTCTGCTGTAAACGTGTTTATTTCTGCTGTAAACATGTTTTTTTCTTTGTAAACGTGTTTATTCCTGCTGTAAACATGTTTATTCCTGCTGTAAACGTGTTTATTCCTGCTGTAAACATGTTTATTCCTGCTGTAAACATGTTCATTTCTGCTGTAAACATGTTTTTTTCTTTTGTAAACGTGTTTATTTCTGCTGTAAACATGTTTATTTCTGCTGTAAACATGTTTATTCCTACTGTAAACATGTTTATTCCTGCTGTAAACATGTTCATTTCTGCTGTAAACATGTTTATTCCTGCTGTAAACATGTTCATTTCTGCTGTAAACATGTTTATTCCTGCTGTAAACATGTTTATTCCTGCTGTAAACGTGTTTATTCCTGCTGTAAACATGTTTATTCCTGCTGTAAACATGTTCATTTCTGCTGTAAACGTGTTTTTTTCTTTTGTAAACGTGTTTATTTCTGCTGTAAACATGTTTATTTCTGCTGTAAACATGTTTATTCCTACTGTAAACATGTTTATTCCTGCTGTAAACATGTTCATTTCTGCTGTAAACATGTTTATTCCTGCTGTAAACATGTTCATTTCTGCTGTAAACATGTTTATTCCTGCTGTAAACATGTTCATTTCTGCTGTAAACGTGTTTTTTTCTTTTGTAAACGTGTTTATTTCTGCTGTAAACATGTTTATTCCTACTGTTAAGTTGGTCATGGGAGTCTACGGGGATTTCCTCTGTTTTAGAGCCCCTAGTGGATGAAGGGAGAACTGCAGGTCTTGGCTTCACGTTTGACCTCCGGAGGTTACTGCTTTTATTGAACCTAAGGTTTCTTCTTTCCAAAATGGAAGCAATGGCGTTGGCTTCCTTCAGCAGCCGGGACTCGACACACCAGGAGTGTAACCATGGTGCTGGCTCTGAAGTGGCCTTCACAGATTAACTCCACAACTAGCTACTAATGGAATAAAGAGGAGCTGTCAGGCATCGGTGGTGGATCCGGCCGATTGCTGCTACGAACTGGATCTGTACATTGATCATGCCGTTTCTCCGCCACACTTCACATCCTAACTTTCATGCAGTTAAACTCTTCTACGTCATGTGTTTTCGAAAATGAATTTGTTCCGACTTTGTGGATTTTGATAGTTGAGAGATTAATAACGTGATTTTAATGTTTCTCCTGTGAAATCTCTCAGATGCAAAAGAGTTGACGATATGAGCTGATTGCAGCTCTGATACAGCAACACATCTGGAAACAGCTGGAACTGGAACTGACCAGTAAGAACTGGAGAAGCAGAGGACAACTAACTGGTTTAACTGGGAACAGGTCGGTAACATGACTGGTTTAACTGGGAACAGGTCGGTAACATGACTGGTTTAACTGGGAACAGGTCGGTAACATGACTGGTTTAACTGGGAACAGGTCGGTAACATGACTGGTTTAACTGGGAACAGGTCGGTAACATGACCGGTTTAACTGGGAACAGGTCGGTAACATGACCGGTTTAACTGGGAACAGGTCGGTAACATGACCGGTTTAACTGGGAACAGGTCGGTAACGTGAGCGGTTTAACTGGGAACAGGTCAGTAACATGACCGGTTTAACTGGGAACAGGTCAGTAACATGACTGGTTTAACTGGGAACAGGTCGGTAACATGACTGGTTGAACTGGGAACAGGTCAGTAACATGACCGGTTTAACTGGGAACAGGTCGGTAACATGACCGGTTTAACTGGGAACAGGTCGGTAATCTGACTGGTTTAACTGGGAACAGGTCGGTAACATGACTGGTTTAACTGGGAACAGGTCGGTAACATGACCGGTTTAACTGGGAACAGGACAGTAACATGACCGGTTTAACTGGGAACAGGTCGGTATCATGACCGGTTTAACTGGGAACAGGTCGGTATCATGACCGGTTTAACTGGGAACAGGTTGATAACATGACTGGTTTAACTGGGAACAGGTCGGTAACATGACCGGTTTAACTGGGAACAGGTCGGTAATCTGACTGGTTTAACTGGGAACAGGTCGGTAACATGACCGGTTTAACTGGGAACAGGTCGGTACCATGACCGGTTTAACTGGGAACAGGTCAGTAACATGACGGGTTGAACTGGGAACAGGTCGGTAACATGACTGGTTTAACTAGGAACAGGTCAGTAACATGACCGGTTTAACTGGGAACAGGTCGGTAACATGACTGGTTTAACTGGGAACAGGTCGGTAACATGACCGGTTTAACTGGGAACAGGTCGGTAATCTGACTGGTTTAACTGGGAACAGGTCGGTATCATGACCGGTTTAACTGGGAACAGGTCAGTAACATGACTGGTTGAACTGGGAACAGGTCAGTAATATGAATGGTTTAACCGGGAACAGGTCAGTATCATGACTGGTTGAACTGGGAACAGGTCGGTAACATGACCGGTTTAACTGGGAACAGGTCTGTATCATGAACGGTTTAACTGGGAACAGGTCAGTAACATGACTGGTTGAACTGGGAAACGGTCGGTAATCTGACCGGTTTAACTGGGAACAGGTCGGTATCATGACTGGTTTAACTGGGAACAGGTCAGTAACATGACTGGTTGAACTGGGAACAGGTCAGTAACATGACCGGTTTAACTGGGAACAGGTCGGTAATCTGACTGGTTTAACTGGGAACAGGTCGGTAACATGACTGGTTTAACTGGGAACAGGTCGGTAACATGACCGGTTTAACTGGGAACAGGTCGGTAACATGACCGGTTTAACTGGGAACAGGTCGGTATTCTGACTGGTTTAACTGGGAACAGGTTGGTAACATGACTGGTTTAACTGGGAACAGGTCGGTAACATGACCGGTTTAACTGAGAACTGGTCGGTAATCTGACTGGTTTAACTGGGAACAGGTCGGTAATCTCACTGGTTTAACTGGGAACAGGTCGGTAACATGACCGGTTTAACTGGGAACAGGTCGGTATCATGACCGGTTTAACTGGGAACAGGTCAGTAACATGACTGGTTGAACTGGGAACAGGTCGGTAACATGACTGGTTTAACTGGGAACAGGTCGGTAACATGACCGGTTTAACTGGGAACAGGTCGGTATCATGACCGGTTTAATTGGGAACAGGTTGGTAACATGACTGGTTTAACTGGGAACAGGTAGGTAACATGACTGGTTGAACTGGGAACAGGTCGGTAACATGACTGGTTGAACTGGGAACAGGTCAGTAACATGACCGGTTTAACTGGGAACAGGTCGGTAACATGACCGGTTTAACTGGGAACAGGTCGGTAATCTGACTGGTTTAACTGGGAACAGGTCGGTAACATGACTGGTTTAACTGGGAACAGGTCGGTAACATGACCGGTTTAACTGGGAACAGGTCGGTAACATGACTGGTTTAACTGGGAACAGGTCGGTAACATGACTGGTTGAACTGGGAACAGGTCAGTAACATGACCGGTTTAACTGGGAACAGGTCAGTAATCTGACCGGTTTAACGGGGAACAGGTCGGTAACATGACTGGTTGAACTGGGAACAGGTCGGTAACTTGACTGGTTTAACTGGGAACAGGTCAGTAACATGACCGGTTTAACTGGGAACAGGTCGGTAACATGACTGGTTGAACTGGGAACAGGTCAGTAACGTGACCGGTTTAACTGGGAACAGGTCGGTAATCTGACCGGTTTAACGGGGAACAGGTCGGTAACATGACTGGTTGAACTGGGAACAGGTCGGTAACTTGACTGGTTTAACTGGGAACAGGTCAGTAACATGACCGGTTTAACTGGGAACAGGTCGGTATCATGACCGGTTTAACTGGGAACAGGTCGGTAACATGACCGGTTTAACTGGGAAAAGGTCGGTAACATGACCGGTTTAACTGGGAACAGGTCGGTAATCTGACTGGTTTAACTGGGAACAGGTCGGTATAATGACCGGTTTAACTGGGAACAGGTCGGTAATCTGACCGGTTTAACTGGGAACAGGTCGGTAACATGACCGGTTTAACTGGAAACAGGTCGGTAATCTGACTGGTTTAACTGGGAACAGGTCGGTAACATGACCGGTTTAACTGGGAACAGGTCGGTAACATGACCGGTTTAACTGGAAACAGGTCGGTGACATGACTGGTTTAACTGGGAACAGTTCAGTAACATGACCGGTTTAACTGGGAAAAGGTCGGTAACGTGACTGGTTTAACTGGGAACAGGTCGGTAACGTGACCGGTTTAACTGGGAACAGGTCAGTAACATGACCGGTTTAACTGGGAACAGTTCAGTAACATGACCGGTTTAACTGGGAACAGGTCGGTAATCTGACTGGTTTAACTGGGAACAGGTCGGTAACATGACCGGTTTAACTGGGAACAGGTCGGTAACATGACCGGTTTAACTGGGAACAGGTCGGTAACATGACTGGTTTAACTGGGAACAGGTCAGTAACATGACTGGTTGAACTGGGAACAGGTCGGTAACATGACTGGTTTAACTGGGAACAGGTCAGTAACATGACCGGTTTAACTGGGAACAGGTCGGTATCATGACCGGTTTAACTGGGAACAGGTCGGTATCATGACCGGTTTAACTGGGAACAGGTTGATAACATGACTGGTTTAACTGGGAACAGGTCGGTAACATGACCGGTTCAACTGGGAACAGGTCGGTAATCTGACTGGTTTAACTGGGAACAGGTCGGTAACATGACCGGTTTAACTGGGAACAGGTCGGTACCATGACCGGTTTAACTGGGAACAGGTCAGTAACATGACGGGTTGAACTGGGAACAGGTCGGTAACATGACTGGTTTAACTAGGAACAGGTCAGTAACATGACCGGTTTAACTGGGAACAGGTCGGTAACATGACCGGTTTAACTGGGAACAGGTCGGTAACATGACCAGTTTAACTGGGAACAGGTCGGTAATCTGACTGGTTTAACTGGGAACAGGTCGGTATCATGACCGGTTTAACTGGGAACAGGTCAGTAACATGACTGGTTGAACTGGGAACAGGTCAGTAATATGAATGGTTTAACCGGGAACAGGTCAGTATCATGACTGGTTGAACTGGGAACAGGTCGGTAACATGACCGGTTTAACTGGGAACAGGTCGGTATCATGACCGGTTTAACTGGGAACAGGTCAGTAACATGACTGGTTGAACTGGGAAACGGTCGGTAATCTGACCGGTTTAACTGGGAACAGGTCGGTATCATGACTGGTTTAACTGGGAACAGGTCAGTAACATGACTGGTTGAACTGGGAACAGGTCAGTAACATGACAGGTTTAACTGGGAACAGGTCGGTAATCTGACTGGTTTAACTGGGAACAGGTCGGTAACATGACTGGTTTAACTGGGAACAGGTCGGTAACATGACCGGTTTAACTGGGAACAGGTCGGTAACATGACCGGTTTAACTGGGAACAGGTCGGTAATCTGACTGGTTTAACTGGGAACAGGTTGGTAACATGACTGGTTTAACTGGGAACAGGTCGGTAACATGACCGGTTTAACTGAGAACTGGTCGGTAATCTGACTGGTTTAACTGGGAACAGGTCGGTAATCTGACTGGTTTAACTGGGAACAGGTCGGTAACATGACCGGTTTAACTGGGAACAGGTCGGTATCATGACCGGTTTAACTGGGAACAGGTCGGTAACATGACTGGTTTAACTGGGAACAGGTCGGTAACATGACCGGTTTAACTGGGAACAGGACAGTAACATGACCGGTTTAACTGGGAACAGGTCGGTATCATGACCGGTTTAACTGGGAACAGGTCGGTATCATGACCGGTTTAACTGGGAACAGGTTGATAACATGACTGGTTTAACTGGGAACAGGTCGGTAACATGACCGGTTTAACTGGGAACAGGTCGGTAATCTGACTGGTTTAACTGGGAACAGGTCGGTAACATGACCGGTTTAACTGGGAACAGGTCGGTACCATGACCGGTTTAACTGGGAACAGGTCAGTAACATGACGGGTTGAACTGGGAACAGGTCGGTAACATGACTGGTTTAACTAGGAACAGGTCAGTAACATGACCGGTTTAACTGGGAACAGGTCGGTAACATGACTGGTTTAACTGGGAACAGGTCGGTAACATGACCGGTTTAACTGGGAACAGGTCGGTAATCTGACTGGTTTAACTGGGAACAGGTCGGTATCATGACCGGTTTAACTGGGAACAGGTCAGTAACATGACTGGTTGAACTGGGAACAGGTCAGTAATATGAATGGTTTAACCGGGAACAGGTCAGTATCATGACTGGTTGAACTGGGAACAGGTCGGTAACATGACCGGTTTAACTGGGAACAGGTCTGTATCATGAACGGTTTAACTGGGAACAGGTCAGTAACATGACTGGTTGAACTGGGAAACGGTCGGTAATCTGACCGGTTTAACTGGGAACAGGTCGGTATCATGACTGGTTTAACTGGGAACAGGTCAGTAACATGACTGGTTGAACTGGGAACAGGTCAGTAACATGACCGGTTTAACTGGGAACAGGTCGGTAATCTGACTGGTTTAACTGGGAACAGGTCGGTAACATGACTGGTTTAACTGGGAACAGGTCGGTAACATGACCGGTTTAACTGGGAACAGGTCGGTAACATGACCGGTTTAACTGGGAACAGGTCGGTATTCTGACTGGTTTAACTGGGAACAGGTTGGTAACATGACTGGTTTAACTGGGAACAGGTCGGTAACATGACCGGTTTAACTGAGAACTGGTCGGTAATCTGACTGGTTTAACTGGGAACAGGTCGGTAATCTCACTGGTTTAACTGGGAACAGGTCGGTAACATGACCGGTTTAACTGGGAACAGGTCGGTATCATGACCGGTTTAACTGGGAACAGGTCAGTAACATGACTGGTTGAACTGGGAACAGGTCGGTAACATGACTGGTTTAACTGGGAACAGGTCGGTAACATGACCGGTTTAACTGGGAACAGGTCGGTATCATGACCGGTTTAATTGGGAACAGGTTGGTAACATGACTGGTTTAACTGGGAACAGGTAGGTAACATGACTGGTTGAACTGGGAACAGGTCGGTAACATGACTGGTTGAACTGGGAACAGGTCAGTAACATGACCGGTTTAACTGGGAACAGGTCGGTAACATGACCGGTTTAACTGGGAACAGGTCGGTAATCTGACTGGTTTAACTGGGAACAGGTCGGTAACATGACTGGTTTAACTGGGAACAGGTCGGTAACATGACCGGTTTAACTGGGAACAGGTCGGTAACATGACTGGTTTAACTGGGAACAGGTCGGTAACATGACTGGTTGAACTGGGAACAGGTCAGTAACATGACCGGTTTAACTGGGAACAGGTCAGTAATCTGACCGGTTTAACGGGGAACAGGTCGGTAACATGACTGGTTGAACTGGGAACAGGTCGGTAACTTGACTGGTTTAACTGGGAACAGGTCAGTAACATGACCGGTTTAACTGGGAACAGGTCGGTAACATGACTGGTTGAACTGGGAACAGGTCAGTAACGTGACCGGTTTAACTGGGAACAGGTCGGTAATCTGACCGGTTTAACGGGGAACAGGTCGGTAACATGACTGGTTGAACTGGGAACAGGTCGGTAACTTGACTGGTTTAACTGGGAACAGGTCAGTAACATGACCGGTTTAACTGGGAACAGGTCGGTATCATGACCGGTTTAACTGGGAACAGGTCGGTAACATGACCGGTTTAACTGGGAAAAGGTCGGTAACATGACCGGTTTAACTGGGAACAGGTCGGTAATCTGACTGGTTTAACTGGGAACAGGTCGGTATAATGACCGGTTTAACTGGGAACAGGTCGGTAATCTGACCGGTTTAACTGGGAACAGGTCGGTAACATGACCGGTTTAACTGGAAACAGGTCGGTAATCTGACTGGTTTAACTGGGAACAGGTCGGTAACATGACCGGTTTAACTGGGAACAGGTCGGTAACATGACCGGTTTAACTGGAAACAGGTCGGTGACATGACTGATTTAACTGGGAACAGTTCAGTAACATGACCGGTTTAACTGGGAAAAGGTCGGTAACGTGACTGGTTTAACTGGGAACAGGTCGGTAACGTGACCGGTTTAACTGGGAACAGGTCAGTAACATGACCGGTTTAACTGGGAACAGTTCAGTAACATGACCGGTTTAACTGGGAACAGGTCGGTAATCTGACTGGTTTAACTGGGAACAGGTCGGTAACATGACCGGTTTAACTGGGAACAGGTCGGTAACATGACCGGTTTAACTGGGAACAGGTCGGTAACATGACTGGTTTAACTGGGAACAGGTCAGTAACATGACTGGTTGAACTGGGAACAGGTCGGTAACATGACTGGTTTAACTGGGAACAGGTCAGTAACATGACCGGTTTAACTGGGAACAGGTCGGTATCATGACCGGTTTAACTGGGAACAGGTCGGTATCATGACCGGTTTAACTGGGAACAGGTTGATAACATGACTGGTTTAACTGGGAACAGGTCGGTAACATGACCGGTTCAACTGGGAACAGGTCGGTAATCTGACTGGTTTAACTGGGAACAGGTCGGTAACATGACCGGTTTAACTGGGAACAGGTCGGTACCATGACCGGTTTAACTGGGAACAGGTCAGTAACATGACGGGTTGAACTGGGAACAGGTCGGTAACATGACTGGTTTAACTAGGAACAGGTCAGTAACATGACCGGTTTAACTGGGAACAGGTCGGTAACATGACCGGTTTAACTGGGAACAGGTCGGTAACATGACCAGTTTAACTGGGAACAGGTCGGTAATCTGACTGGTTTAACTGGGAACAGGTCGGTATCATGACCGGTTTAACTGGGAACAGGTCAGTAACATGACTGGTTGAACTGGGAACAGGTCAGTAATATGAATGGTTTAACCGGGAACAGGTCAGTATCATGACTGGTTGAACTGGGAACAGGTCGGTAACATGACCGGTTTAACTGGGAACAGGTCGGTATCATGACCGGTTTAACTGGGAACAGGTCAGTAACATGACTGGTTGAACTGGGAAACGGTCGGTAATCTGACCGGTTTAACTGGGAACAGGTCGGTATCATGACTGGTTTAACTGGGAACAGGTCAGTAACATGACTGGTTGAACTGGGAACAGGTCAGTAACATGACAGGTTTAACTGGGAACAGGTCGGTAATCTGACTGGTTTAACTGGGAACAGGTCGGTAACATGACTGGTTTAACTGGGAACAGGTCGGTAACATGACCGGTTTAACTGGGAACAGGTCGGTAACATGACCGGTTTAACTGGGAACAGGTCGGTAATCTGACTGGTTTAACTGGGAACAGGTTGGTAACATGACTGGTTTAACTGGGAACAGGTCGGTAACATGACCGGTTTAACTGAGAACTGGTCGGTAATCTGACTGGTTTAACTGGGAACAGGTCGGTAATCTGACTGGTTTAACTGGGAACAGGTCGGTAACATGACCGGTTTAACTGGGAACAGGTCGGTATCATGACCGGTTTAACTGGGAACAGGTCAGTAACATGACTGGTTGAACTGGGAACAGGTCGGTAACATGACTGGTTTAACTGGGAACAGGTCGGTAACATGACCGGTTTAACTGGGAACAGGTCGGTATCATGACCGGTTTAATTGGGAACAGGTTGGTAACATGACTGGTTTAACTGGGAACAGGTAGGTAACATGACCGGTTTAACTGGGAACAGGTCAGTAATATGACTGGTTGAACTGGGAACAGGTCGGTAACATGACTGGTTTAACTGGGAACAGGTCAGTAACATGACCGGTTTAACTGGGAAAAGGGTCGGTAATCTGACTGGTTTAACTGGGAACAGGTCGGTAACATGACCGGTTTAACTGGGAACAGGTCGGTAACATGACCGGTTTAACTGGGAACAGGTCGGAAACATGACAGGTTTAACTGGGAACAGGTCGGTAACATGACTGGTTTAACTGGGAACAGGTCAGTAACATGACCGGTTTAACTGGGAACAGGTCGGAAACATGACAGGTTTAACTGGGAACAGGTCGGTAACATGACCGGTTTAACTGGGAACAGGTCGGTAACATGACCGGTTTAACTGGGAACAGGTCGGTAACATGACTAGTTTAACTGGGAACAGGTCAGTAACATGACTGGTTGAACTGGGAACAGGTCGGTAATCTGACTGGTTTAACTGGGAACAGGTTGGTAACATGACTGGTTTAACTGGGAACAGGTCGGTAACATGACCGGTTTAACTGGGAACAGGTCGATATCATGACCGGTTTAACGGGGGAACAGGTTGGTAACATGACTGGTTTAACTGGGAACAGGTCGGTAACATGACCGGTTTAACTGGGAACTGGTCGGTATCATGACCGGTTTAACTGGGAACAGGTCGGTAACATGACCGGTTTAACTGGGAACAGGTCGGTAACATGACCGGTTTAACTGGGAACAGGTTGGTAACATGACCGGTTTAACTGGGAACAGGTCGGTAACATGACCGGTTTAACTGGGAACAGGTCGGTATCATGACCGGTTTAACTGGGAACAGGTCAGTAACATGACTGGTTGAACTGGGAACAGGTCGGTAACATGACCGGTTTAACTGGGAAACGGTCGGTATCATGACCGGTTTAATTGGGAACAGGTTGGTAACATGACTGGTTTAGCTGGGAACAGGTAGGTAACATGACCGGTTTAACTGGGAACAGGTCGGTAACATGACTGGTTTAACTGGGAACAGGTCAGTAACATGACTGGTTTAACTGGGAACAGGTCGGTAACATGACTGGTTTAACTGGGAACAGGTCGGTAACATGACCGGTTTAACTGGGAACAGGTCGGTAATCTGACTGGTTTAACTGGGAACAGGTCGGTAACGTGACTGGTTTAACTGGGAACAGGTCGGTAACATGACCGGTTGAACTGGGAACAGGTCGGTACCATGACTGGTTGAACTGGGAACAGGTCGGTAACATGACTGGTTTAACTGGGAACAGGTCGGTAACATGACCGGTTTAACTGGGAACAGGTCGGTAACATGACCGGTTTAACTGGGAACAGGTCGGTATCATGACCGGTTTAATTGGGAACAGGTTGGTAACATGACTGGTTTAGCTGGGAACAGGTAGGTAACATGACCGGTTTAACTGGGAACAGGTCGGTAATCTGACTGGTTTAACTGGGAACAGGTCAGTAACATGACTGGTTTAACTGGGAACAGGTCGGTAACATGACTGGTTTAACTGGGAACAGGTCAGTAACATGACCGGTTTAACTGGGAACAGGTCGGTAATCTGACTGGTTTAACTGGGAACAGGTCGGTAACATGACCGGTTGAACTGGGAACAGGTCGGTACCATGACTGGTTTAACTGGGAACAGGTCGGTAACATGACTGGTTTAACTGGGAACAGGTCGGTAACATGACCGGTTTAACTGGGAACAGGTCAGTAACATGACCGGTTTAACTGGGAACAGGTCAGTAACATGACTGGTTGAACTGGGAACAGGTCGGTAACATGACTGGTTTAACTGGGAACAGGTCAGTAACATGACCGGTTTAACTGGGAACAGGTCGGTAACATGACCGGTTTAACTGGGAACAGGTCAGTAACGTGACCGGTTTAACTGGGAACATGTCGGTAACGTGACCGGTTTAACTGGGAACAGGTCGGTGACATGACTGGTTGAACTGGGAACAGGTCGGTAACATGACTGGTTTAACTGGGAACAGGTCAGTAACATGACTGGTTGAACTGGGAACAGGTCGGTAACGTGACTGGTTTAACTGGGAACAGGTCGGTAACGTGACCGGTTTAACTGGGAACAGGTCAGTAACGTGACCGGTTTAACTGGGAACAGGTCGGTATCATGACCGGTTTAACTGGGAACAGGTCGGTAATCTGACCGGTTTAACTGGGAACATGTCGGTAACATGACCAGTTTAACTGGGAACAGGTCGGTAACATGACCGGTTTAACTGGGAACAGGTTGGTAACATGACCGGTTTAACTGCGAACAGGTCGGTAACATGACCGGTTTAACTGGGAACAGGTCGGTAATCTGACTGGTTTAACTGGGAACAGGTTGGTAACATGACTGGTTTAACTGGGAACAGGTCGGTAACATGACCGGTTTAACTGGGAAAAGGGTCGGTAATCTGACTGGTTTAACTGGGAACAGGTCGGTAACATGACCGGTTTAACTGGGAACAGGTCGGTAACATGACCGGTTTAACTGGGAACAGGTCGGAAACATGACAGGTTTAACTGGGAACAGGTCGGTAACATGACTGGTTTAACTGGGAACAGGTCGGAAACATGACAGGTTTAACTGGGAACAGGTCAGTAACATGACCGGTTTAACTGGGAACAGGTCGGAAACATGACCGGTTTAACTGGGAACAGGTCGGTAACATGACTGGTTTAACTGGGAACAGGTCGGTAACATGACCGGTTGAACTGGGAACAGGTCGGTACCATGACTGGTTGAACTGGGAACAGGTCGGTAATCTGACTGGTTTAACTGGGAACAGGTCGGTAACATGACCGGTTTAACTGGGAACAGGTCAGTAACATGACCGGTTTAACTGGGAACAGGTCAGTAACATGACTGGTTGAACTGGGAACAGGTCGGTAACATGACTGGTTTAACTGGGAACAGGTCAGTAACATGACCGGTTTAACTGGGAACAGGTCGGTAACATGACCGGTTTAACTGGGAACAGGTCAGTAACGTGACCGGTTTAACTGGGAACATGTCGGTAACGTGACCGGTTTAACTGGGAACAGGTCGGTGACATGACTGGTTGAACTGGGAACAGGTCGGTAACATGACTGGTTTAACTGGGAACAGGTCAGTAACATGACTGGTTGAACTGGGAACAGGTCGGTAACGTGACTGGTTTAACTGGGAACAGGTCGGTAACGTGACCGGTTTAACTGGGAACAGGTCAGTAACGTGACCGGTTTAACTGGGAACAGGTCGGTATCATGACCGGTTTAACTGGGAACAGGTCGGTAATCTGACCGGTTTAACTGGGAACATGTCGGTAACATGACCAGTTTAACTGGGAACAGGTCGGTAACATGACCGGTTTAACTGGGAACAGGTTGGTAACATGACCGGTTTAACTGCGAACAGGTCGGTAACATGACCGGTTTAACTGGGAACAGGTCGGTAATCTGACTGGTTTAACTGGGAACAGGTTGGTAACATGACTGCTTTAACTGGGAACAGGTCGGTAACATGACCGGTTTAACTGGGAACAGGTTGGTAACATGACCGGTTTAACTGGGAACAGGTTGGTAACATGACCGGTTTAACTGGGAACAGGTTGGTAACATGACTGGTTTAACTGGGAACAGGTCGATATCATGACCGGTTTAACTGGGAAAAGGGTCGGTAATCTGACTGGTTTAACTGGGAACAGGTCGGTAACATGACCGGTTTAACTGGGAACAGGTCGGTAACATGACCGGTTTAACTGGGAACAGGTAGGAAACATGACAGGTTTAACTGGGAACAGGTCGGTAACATGACTGGTTTAACTGGGAACAGGTCAGTAACATGACCGGTTTAACTGGGAAAAGGGTCGGTAATCTGACTGGTTTAACTGGGAACAGGTCGGTAACATGACCGGTTTAACTGGGAACAGGTCGGTAACATGACCGGTTTAACTGGGAACAGGTCGGAAACATGACAGGTTTAACTGGGAACAGGTCGGTAACATGACTGGTTTAACTGGGAACAGGTCAGTAACATGACCGGTTTAACTGGGAACAGGTCGGAAACATGACAGGTTTAACTGGGAACAGGTCGGTAACATGACCGGTTTAACTGGGAACAGGTCGGTAACATGACCGGTTTAACTGGGAACAGGTCGGTAACATGACTAGTTTAACTGGGAACAGGTCAGTAACATGACTGGTTGAACTGGGAACAGGTCGGTAATCTGACTGGTTTAACTGGGAACAGGTTGGTAACATGACTGGTTTAACTGGGAACAGGTCGGTAACATGACCGGTTTAACTGGGAACAGGTCGATATCATGACCGGTTTAACGGGGGAACAGGTTGGTAACATGACTGGTTTAACTGGGAACAGGTCGGTAACATGACCGGTTTAACTGGGAACTGGTCGGTATCATGACCGGTTTAACTGGGAACAGGTCGGTAACATGACCGGTTTAACTGGGAACAGGTCGGTAACATGACCGGTTTAACTGGGAACAGGTTGGTAACATGACCGGTTTAACTGGGAACAGGTCGGTAACATGACCGGTTTAACTGGGAACAGGTCGGTATCATGACCGGTTTAACTGGGAACAGGTCAGTAACATGACTGGTTGAACTGGGAACAGGTCGGTAACATGACCGGTTTAACTGGGAAACGGTCGGTATCATGACCGGTTTAATTGGGAACAGGTTGGTAACATGACTGGTTTAGCTGGGAACAGGTAGGTAACATGACCGGTTTAACTGGGAACAGGTCGGTAACATGACTGGTTTAACTGGGAACAGGTCAGTAACATGACTGGTTTAACTGGGAACAGGTCGGTAACATGACTGGTTTAACTGGGAACAGGTCGGTAACATGACCGGTTTAACTGGGAACAGGTCGGTAATCTGACTGGTTTAACTGGGAACAGGTCGGTAACGTGACTGGTTTAACTGGGAACAGGTCGGTAACATGACCGGTTGAACTGGGAACAGGTCGGTACCATGACTGGTTGAACTGGGAACAGGTCGGTAACATGACTGGTTTAACTGGGAACAGGTCGGTAACATGACCGGTTTAACTGGGAACAGGTCGGTAACATGACCGGTTTAACTGGGAACAGGTCGGTATCATGACCGGTTTAATTGGGAACAGGTTGGTAACATGACTGGTTTAGCTGGGAACAGGTAGGTAACATGACCGGTTTAACTGGGAACAGGTCGGTAATCTGACTGGTTTAACTGGGAACAGGTCAGTAACATGACTGGTTTAACTGGGAACAGGTCGGTAACATGACTGGTTTAACTGGGAACAGGTCAGTAACATGACCGGTTTAACTGGGAACAGGTCGGTAATCTGACTGGTTTAACTGGGAACAGGTCGGTAACATGACCGGTTGAACTGGGAACAGGTCGGTACCATGACTGGTTTAACTGGGAACAGGTCGGTAACATGACTGGTTTAACTGGGAACAGGTCGGTAACATGACCGGTTTAACTGGGAACAGGTCAGTAACATGACCGGTTTAACTGGGAACAGGTCAGTAACATGACTGGTTGAACTGGGAACAGGTCGGTAACATGACTGGTTTAACTGGGAACAGGTCAGTAACATGACCGGTTTAACTGGGAACAGGTCGGTAACATGACCGGTTTAACTGGGAACAGGTCAGTAACGTGACCGGTTTAACTGGGAACATGTCGGTAACGTGACCGGTTTAACTGGGAACAGGTCGGTGACATGACTGGTTGAACTGGGAACAGGTCGGTAACATGACTGGTTTAACTGGGAACAGGTCAGTAACATGACTGGTTGAACTGGGAACAGGTCGGTAACGTGACTGGTTTAACTGGGAACAGGTCGGTAACGTGACCGGTTTAACTGGGAACAGGTCAGTAACGTGACCGGTTTAACTGGGAACAGGTCGGTATCATGACCGGTTTAACTGGGAACAGGTCGGTAATCTGACCGGTTTAACTGGGAACATGTCGGTAACATGACCAGTTTAACTGGGAACAGGTCGGTAACATGACCGGTTTAACTGGGAACAGGTTGGTAACATGACCGGTTTAACTGCGAACAGGTCGGTAACATGACCGGTTTAACTGGGAACAGGTCGGTAATCTGACTGGTTTAACTGGGAACAGGTTGGTAACATGACTGGTTTAACTGGGAACAGGTCGGTAACATGACCGGTTTAACTGGGAAAAGGGTCGGTAATCTGACTGGTTTAACTGGGAACAGGTCGGTAACATGACCGGTTTAACTGGGAACAGGTCGGTAACATGACCGGTTTAACTGGGAACAGGTCGGAAACATGACAGGTTTAACTGGGAACAGGTCGGTAACATGACTGGTTTAACTGGGAACAGGTCGGAAACATGACAGGTTTAACTGGGAACAGGTCAGTAACATGACCGGTTTAACTGGGAACAGGTCGGAAACATGACCGGTTTAACTGGGAACAGGTCGGTAACATGACTGGTTTAACTGGGAACAGGTCGGTAACATGACCGGTTGAACTGGGAACAGGTCGGTACCATGACTGGTTGAACTGGGAACAGGTCGGTAATCTGACTGGTTTAACTGGGAACAGGTCGGTAACATGACCGGTTTAACTGGGAACAGGTCAGTAACATGACCGGTTTAACTGGGAACAGGTCAGTAACATGACTGGTTGAACTGGGAACAGGTCGGTAACATGACTGGTTTAACTGGGAACAGGTCAGTAACATGACCGGTTTAACTGGGAACAGGTCGGTAACATGACCGGTTTAACTGGGAACAGGTCAGTAACGTGACCGGTTTAACTGGGAACATGTCGGTAACGTGACCGGTTTAACTGGGAACAGGTCGGTGACATGACTGGTTGAACTGGGAACAGGTCGGTAACATGACTGGTTTAACTGGGAACAGGTCAGTAACATGACTGGTTGAACTGGGAACAGGTCGGTAACGTGACTGGTTTAACTGGGAACAGGTCGGTAACGTGACCGGTTTAACTGGGAACAGGTCAGTAACGTGACCGGTTTAACTGGGAACAGGTCGGTATCATGACCGGTTTAACTGGGAACAGGTCGGTAATCTGACCGGTTTAACTGGGAACATGTCGGTAACATGACCAGTTTAACTGGGAACAGGTCGGTAACATGACCGGTTTAACTGGGAACAGGTTGGTAACATGACCGGTTTAACTGCGAACAGGTCGGTAACATGACCGGTTTAACTGGGAACAGGTCGGTAATCTGACTGGTTTAACTGGGAACAGGTTGGTAACATGACTGCTTTAACTGGGAACAGGTCGGTAACATGACCGGTTTAACTGGGAACAGGTTGGTAAATCTGACTGGTTTAACTGGGAACAGGTCGGTAACATGACCGGTTTAACTGGGAACAGGTCGGTAACATGACCGGTTTAACTGGGAACAGGTCGGAAACATGACAGGTTTAACTGGGAACAGGTCGGTAACATGACTGGTTTAACTGGGAACAGGTCGGAAACATGACAGGTTTAACTGGGAACAGGTCAGTAACATGACCGGTTTAACTGGGAACAGGTCGGAAACATGACAGGTTTAACTGGGAACAGGTCGGTAACATGACTGGTTTAACTGGGAACAGGTCGGTAACATGACCGGTTGAACTGGGAACAGGTCGGTACCATGACTGGTTGAACTGGGAACAGGTCGGTAATCTGACTGGTTTAACTGGGAACAGTTCAGTAACATGACCGGTTTAACTGGGAAAAGGGTCGGTAATCTGACTGGTTTAACTGGGAACAGGTCGGTAACATGACTGGTTTAACTGGGAACAGGTCGGTAACATGACCGGTTTAACTGGGAACAGGTCAGAAACATGACAGGTTTAACTGGGAACAGGTCGGTAACATGACTGGTTTAACTGGGAACAGGTCAGTAACATGACCGGTTTAACTGGGAACAGGTCGGAAACATGACAGGTTTAACTGGGAACAGGTCGGTAACATGACCGGTTTAACTGGGAACAGGTCGGTATCATGACCGGTTTAACTGGGAACAGGTCGGTAATCTGACTGGTTTAACTGGGAACAGTTCAGTAACATGACCGGTTTAACTGGGAACAGGTCGGTAACATGACTAGTTTAACTGGGAACAGGTCAGTAACATGACTGGTTTAACTGGGAAGAGGTCAGTAACATGACTGGTTTAACTGGGAACAGGTCAGTAACATGACCGGTTTAACTGGGAACAGGTCGGTATCATGACCGGTTTAACTGGGAAGAGGTCGGTAACATGACCGGTTTAACTGGAAACAGGTCGGTAACATGACCGGTTTAACTGGGAACAGGTCGGTAATCTGACTGGTTTAACTGGGAACAGGTTGGTAACATGACCGGTTTAACTGGGAACAGGTCGATATCATGACCGGTTTAACTGGGAACAGGTTGGTAACATGACTGGTTTAACTGGGAACAGGTCGGTAACATGACCGGTTTAACTGGGAACAGGTCGGAATCATGACCGGTTTAACTGGGAACAGGTCGGTAACATGACCGGTTTAACTGGGAACAGGTCGGTAACATGACCGGTTTAACTGGGAACAGGTCGGTAACATGACTGGTTTAACTGGGAACAGGTTGGTAACATGACTGGTTTAACTGGGAACAGGTCGGTAACATGACCGGTTTAACTGAGAACAGGTCGGTAATCTGACTGGTTTAACTGGGAACAGGTCGGTAATCTGACTGGTTTAACTGGGAACAGGTCGGTAACATGACCGGTTTAACTGGGAACAGGTCGGTATCATGACCGGTTTAACTGGGAAAAGGTCAGTAACATGACTGGTTGAACTGGGAACAGGTCGGTAACATGACCGGTTTAACTGGGAACAGGTCAGTAACATGACTGGTTTAACTGGGAACAGGTAGGTAACATGACCGGTTTAACTGGGAACAAGTCAGTAACATGACTGGTTGAACTGGGAACAGGTCGGTAACATGACTGGTTTAACTGGGAACAGGTCAGTAACATGACCGGTTTAACTGGGAAAAGGGTCGGTAATCTGACTGGTTTAACTGGGAACAGGTCGGTAACATGACTGGTTTAACTGGGAACAGGTCGGTAACATGACCGGTTTAACTGGGAACAGGTCAGTAACATGACCGGTTTAACTGGGAACAGGTCGGTATCATGACCGGTTTAACTGGGAAGAGGTCGGTAACATGACCGGTTTAACTGGAAACAGGTCGGTAACATGACCGGTTTAACTGGGAACAGGTCGGTAATCTGACTGGTTTAACTGGGAACAGGTTGGTAACATGACTGGTTTAACTGGGAACAGGTCGGTAACATGACCGGTTTAACTGGGAACAGGTCGATATCATGACCGGTTTAACTGGGAACAGGTTGGTAACATGACTGGTTTAACTGGGAACAGGTAGGTAACATGACCGGTTTAACTGGGAACAGGTCGGTATCATGACCGGTTTAACTGGGAACAGGTCGGTAACATGACCGGTTTAACTGGGAACAGGTCGGTAACATGACCGGTTTAACTGGGAACAGGTTGGTAACATGACCGGTTTAACTGGGAACAGGTCGGTAACATGACAGGTTTAACTGGGAACAGGTCGGTAATCTGACTGGTTTAACTGGGAACAGGTTGGTAACATGACTGGTTTAACTGGGAACAGGTCGGTAACATGACCGGTTTAACTGAGAACAGGTCGGTAATCTGACTGGTTTAACTGGGAACAGGTCGGTAATCTGACTGGTTTAACTGGGAACAGGTCGGTAACATGACCGGTTTAACTGGGAACAGGTCGGTATCATGACCGGTTTAACTGGGAACAGGTCAGTAACATGACTGCTTGAACTGGGAACAGGTCGGTAACATGACCGGTTTAACTGGGAACAGGTCGGTAACATGACCGGTTTAACTGGGAACAGGTCGGTATCATGACCGGTTTAACTGGGAACAGGTCAGTATCATGACCGGTTTAACTGGGAATAGGTCGGTAACATGACCGGTTTAACTGGGAACAGGTTTAACTGGGAACAGGTCGGTAACATGACCGGTTTAACTGGGAACAGGTCGGTAACATGACTGGTTTAACTGGGAACAGGTCGGTAACATGACCGGTTTAACTGGGAACAGGTCAGTAGTATGACCGGTTTAACTGGGAACAGGTCGGTAACATGACCGGTTTAACTGGGAACAGGTCGGTATCATGACCGGTTTAACTGAGAACAGGTCGGTAACATGACTGGTTTAACTGGAAACAGGTCAGTAACATGACCGGTTTAACTGGGAACAGGTCGGTAACATGACCGGTTTAACTGGGAACAGGTCGGTAACATGACCGGTTTAACTGGGAACAGGTTAGTAACATGACTGGTTTAACTGGGAACAGGTCGGTAACCTGGTTTGACTGGGAACAGGTCGGTAACGTGACCGGTTAAACTGGGAACAGGTCAGTATCATTACCGGTTTAACTGGGAACAGGTCGGTAACATGACCGGTTTAACTGGGAACAGGTCGGTAACATGACCGGTTTAACTGGGAACAGGTCGGTAATCTGACTGGTTTAACTGGGAACACGTCGGTAACATGACTGGTTTAACTGGTAACAGGTCAGTAACATGACCGGTTTAACTGGGAACAGGTCAGTATCATGACCGGTTTAACTGGGAAAAGGTCGGTAACATGACCGGTTTAACTGGGAACAGGTTTAACTGGGAACAGGTTGGTAACATGACTGGTTTAACTGGGAACAGGTCGGTAACATGACCGGTTTAACTGGGAACAGGTCGGTAATCTGACTGGTTTAACTGGGAACAGGTCGGTAACATGACCGGTTTAACTGGGAACAGGTCGGTACCATGACCGGTTTAACTGGGAACAGGTCAGTAACATGACTGGTTGAACTGGGAACAGGTCGGTAACATGACTGGTTGAACTGGGAACAGGTCAGTAACATGACTGGTTGAACTGGGAACAGGTCGGTAACATGACTGGTTGAACTGGGAACAGGTCAGTAACATGACTGGTTGAACTGGGAACAGGTCAGTAACATGACTGGTTTAACTGGGAACAGGTCGGTAACATGACCGTTTAATTGGGAACAGGTCGGTATCATGACCGGTTTAACTGGGAACAGGTCAGTAACATGACCGGTTTCACTGGGAACAGGTCGGTAATCTGACTGGTTTAACTGGGAACAGGTCGGTAACATGACCGGTTTAACTGGGAACAGGTCGGTAACATGACCGGTTTAACTGGGAACAGGTCGGTAACATGACCGGTTTAACTGGGAACAGGTCGGTAACATGACTGGTTTAACTGGGAACAGGTTGGTAACATGACTGGTTTAACTGGGAACAGGTCGGTAACATGACCGGTTTAACTGAGAACAGGTCGGTAATCTGACTGGTTTAACTGGGAACAGGTCGGTAATCTGACTGGTTTAACTGGGAACAGGTCGGTAACATGACCGGTTTAACTGGGAACAGGTCGGTATCATGACCGGTTTAACTGGGAACAGGTCAGTAACATGACTGGTTGAACTGGGAACAGGTCGGTAACATGACCGGTTTAACTGGGAACAGGTCGGTAACATGACCGGTTTAACTGGGAACAGGTCGGTATCATGACCGGTTTAACTGGGAACAGGTCAGTATCATGACCGGTTTAACTGGGAATAGGTCGGTAACATGACCGGTTTAACTGGGAACAGGTTTAACTGGGAACAGGTCGGTAACATGACCGTTTTAACTGGGAACAGGTCGGTAACATGACTGGTTTAACTGGGAACAGGTCGGTAACATGACCGGTTTAACTGGGAACAGGTCAGTAACATGACCGGTTTAACTGGGAACAGGTCGGTAACATGACCGGTTTAACTGGGAACAGGTCGGTATCATGACCGGTTTAACTGAGAACAGGTCGGTAACATGACTGGTTTAACTGGAAACAGGTCAGTAACATGACCGGTTTAACTGGGAACAGGTCGGTAACATGACCGGTTTAACTGGGAACAGGTCGGTAACATGACCGGTTTAACTGGGAACAGGTTAGTAACATGACTGGTTTAACTGGGAACAGGTCGGTAACCTGGTTTGACTGGGAACAGGTCGGTAACGTGACCGGTTAAACTGGGAACAGGTCAGTATCATGACCGGTTTAACTGGGAACAGGTCGGTAACATGACCGGTTTAACTGGGAACAGGTCGGTAACATGACCGGTTTAACTGGGAACAGGTCGGTAATCTGACTGGTTTAACTGGGAACACGTCGGTAACATGACTGGTTTAACTGGTAACAGGTCAGTAACATGACCGGTTTAACTGGGAACAGGTCAGTATCATGACCGGTTTAACTGGGAAAAGGTCGGTAACATGACCGGTTTAACTGGGAACAGGTTTAACTGGGAACAGGTTGGTAACATGACTGGTTTAACTGGGAACAGGTCGGTAACATGACCGGTTTAACTGGGAACAGGTCGGTAATCTGACTGGTTTAACAGGGAACAGGTCGGTAACATGACCGGTTTAACTGGGAACAGGTCGGTACCATGACCGGTTTAACTGGGAACAGGTCAGTAACATGACTGGTTGAACTGGGAACAGGTCGGTAACATGACTGGTTGAACTGGGAACAGGTCAGTAACATGACTGGTTTAACTGGGAACAGGTCGGTAACATGACCGTTTAATTGGGAACAGGTCGGTATCATGACCGGTTTAACTGGGAACAGGTCAGTAACATGACTGGTTGAACTGGTAACAGGTCGGTAACATGACTGGTTTAACTGGTAACAGGTCAGTAACATGACCGGTTTCACTGGGAACAGGTCGGTAATCTGACTGGTTTAACTGGGAACAGGTCGGTAACATGACCGGTTTAACTGGGAACAGGTCAGTAACATGACCGGTTTAACTGGGAAAAGGGTCGGTAATCTGACTGGTTTAACTGGGAACAGGTCGGTAACATGACCGGTTTAACTGGGAACAGGTCGGTAACATGACCGGTTTAACTGGGAACAGGTCGGTAACATGACTGGTTGAACTGGTAACAGGTCGGTAACATGACTGGTTTAACTGGTAACAGGTCAGTAACATGACCGGTTTCACTGGGAACAGGTCGGTAATCTGACTGGTTTAACTGGGAACAGGTCGGTAACATGACTGGTTTAACTGGGAACAGGTTGGTAACATGACTGGTTTAACTGGGAACAGGTCGGTAACATGACCGGTTTAACTGAGAACAGGTCGGTAATCTGACTGGTTTAACTGGGAACAGGTCGGTAATCTGACTGGTTTAACTGTGAACAGGTCGGTAACATGACCGGTTTAACTGGGAACAGGTCGGTATCATGACCGGTTTAACTGGGAACAGGTCAGTAACATGACTGGTTGAACTGGGAACAGGTCGGTAACATGACTGGTTTAACTGGGAACAGGTCGGTAACATGACTGGTTTAACTGGGAACAGGTCGGTAATCTGACTGGTTTAACTGGGAACACGTCGGTAACATGACTGGTTTAACTGGTAACAGGTCAGTAACATGACCGGTTTAACTGGGAACAGGTCAGTATCATGACCGGTTTAACTGGGAAAAGGTCGGTAACATGACCGGTTTAACTGGGAACAGGTTTAACTGGGAACAGGTTGGTAACATGACTGGTTTAACTGGGAACAGGTCGGTAACATGACCGGTTTAACTGGGAACAGGTCGGTAATCTGACTGGTTTAACTGGGAACAGGTCGGTAACATGACCGGTTTAACTGGGAACAGGTCGGTAATCTGACTGGTTTAACTGGGAACAGGTCGGTAACATGACCGGTTTAACTGGGAACAGGTCAGTAACATGACCGGTTTAACTGGGAAAAGGGTCGGTAATCTGACTGGTTTAACTGGGAACAGGTCGGTAACATGACCGGTTTAACTGGGAACAGGTCGGTAACATGACCGGTTTAACTGGGAACAGGTCGGTAACATGACTGGTTGAACTGGTAACAGGTCGGTAACATGACTGGTTTAACTGGTAACAGGTCAGTAACATGACCGGTTTCACTGGGAACAGGTCGGTAATCTGACTGGTTTAACTGGGAAAAGGTCGGTAACATGACTGGTTTAACTGGGAACAGGTTGGTAACATGACTGGTTTAACTGGGAACAGGTCGGTAACATGACCGGTTTAACTGAGAACAGGTCGGTAATCTGACTGGTTTAACTGGGAACAGGTCCGTAATCTGACTGGTTTAACTGGGAACAGGTCGGTAACATGACCGGTTTAACTGGGAACAGGTCGGTATCATGACCGGTTTAACTGGGAACAGGTCAGTAACATGACTGGTTGAACTGGGAACAGGTCGGTAACATGACTGGTTTAACTGGGAACAGGTCGGTAACATGACAGGTTTAACTGGGAACAGGTCGGTATCATGACCGGTTTAACTGTTAACAGGTCAGTAACATGACTGGTTTAACTGGGAACAGGTAGGTAACATGACCGGTTTAACTGGGAACAAGTCAGTAACATGACTGGTTGAACTGGGAACAGGTCGGTAACATGACTGGTTTAACTGGGAACAGGTCAGTAACATGACCGGTTTAACTGGGAAAAGGGTCGGTAATCTGACTGGTTTAACTGGGAACAGGTCGGTAACATGACCGGTTTAACTGGGAACAGGTCGGTAACATGACCGGTTTAACTGGGAACAGGTCAGTAACATGACCGGTTTAACTGGGAACAGGTCGGTATCATGACCGGTTTAACTGGGAAGAGGTCGGTAACATGACCGGTTTAACTGGAAACAGGTCGGTAACATGACCGGTTTAACTGGGAACAGGTCGGTAATCTGACTGGTTTAACTGGGAACAGGTTGGTAACATGACTGGTTTAACTGGGAACAGGTCGGTAACATGACCGGTTTAACTGGGAAAAGGTCGATATCATGACCGGTTTAACTGGGAACAGGTTGGTAACATGACTGGTTTAACTGGGAACAGGTAGGTAACATGACCGGTTTAACTGGGAACAGGTCGGTATCATGACCGGTTTAACTGGGAACAGGTCGGTAACATGACCGGTTTAACTGGGAACAGGTCGGTAACATGACCGGTTTAACTGGGAACAGGTTGGTAACATGACCGGTTTAACTGGGAACAGGTCGGTAACATGACAGGTTTAACTGGGAACAGGTCGGTAATCTGACTGGTTTAACTGGGAACAGGTTGGTAACATGACTGGTTTAACTGGGAACAGGTCGGTAACATGACCGGTTTAACTGAGAACAGGTCGGTAATCTGACTGGTTTAACTGGGAACAGGTCGGTAATCTGACTGGTTTAACTGGGAACAGGTCGGTAACATGACCGGTTTAACTGGGAACAGGTCGGTATCATGACCGGTTTAACTGGGAACAGGTCAGTAACATGACTGGTTGAACTGGGAACAGGTCGGTAACATGACCGGTTTAACTGGGAACAGGTCGGTAACATGACCGGTTTAACTGGGAACAGGTCGGTATCATGACCGGTTTAACTGGGAACAGGTCAGTATCATGACCGGTTTAACTGGGAATAGGTCGGTAACATGACCGGTTTAACTGGGAACAGGTTTAACTGGGAACAGGTCGGTAACATGACCGGTTTAACTGGGAACAGGTCGGTAACATGACTGGTTTAACTGGGAACAGGTCGGTAACATGACCGGTTTAACTGGGAACAGGTCAGTAACATGACCGGTTTAACTGGGAACAGGTCGGTAACATGACCGGTTTAACTGGGAACAGGTCGGTATCATGACCGGTTTAACTGAGAACAGGTCGGTAACATGACCGGTTTAACTGAGAACAGGTCGGTAACATGACTGCTTTAACTGGAAACAGGTCAGTAACATGACCGGTTTAACTGGGAACAGGTCGGTAACATGACCGGTTTAACTGGGAACAGGTCGGTAACATGACCGGTTTAACTGGGAACAGGTTAGTAACATGACTGGTTTAACTGGGAACAGGTCGGTAACCTGGTTTGACTGGGAACAGGTCGGTAACGTGACCGGTTAAACTGGGAACAGGTCAGTATCATGACCGGTTTAACTGGGAACAGGTCGGTAACATGACCGGTTTAACTGGGAACAGGTCGGTAACATGACCGGTTTAACTGGGAACAGGTCGGTAATCTGACTGGTTTAACTGGGAACACGTCGGTAACATGACTGGTTTAACTGGTAACAGGTCAGTAACATGACCGGTTTAACTGGGAACAGGTCAGTATCATGACCGGTTTAACTGGGAAAAGGTCGGTAACATGACCGGTTTAACTGGGAACAGGTTTAACTGGGAACAGGTTGGTAACATGACTGGTTTAACTGGGAACAGGTCGGTAACATGACCGGTTTAACTGGGAACAGGTCGGTAATCTGACTGGTTTAACTGGGAACAGGTCGGTAACATGACCGGTTTAACTGGGAACAGGTCGGTACCATGACCGGTTTAACTGGGAACAGGTCAGTAACATGACTGGTTGAACTGGGAACAGGTCGGTAACATGACTGGTTGAACTGGGAACAGGTCAGTAACATGACTGGTTGAACTGGGAACAGGTCAGTAACATGACTGGTTTAACTGGGAACAGGTCGGTAACATGACCGTTTAATTGGGAACAGGTCGGTATCATGACCGGTTTAACTGGGAACAGGTCAGTAACATGACTGGTTGAACTGGTAACAGGTCGGTAACATGACTGGTTTAACTGGGAACAGGTCGGTAACATGACCGGTTTCACGGGGAACAGGTCGGTAATCTGACTGGTTTAACTGGGAACAGGTCGGTAACATGACCGGTTTAACTGGGAACAGGTCGGTAACATGACCGGTTTAACTGGGAACAGTTCAATAACGTGACCGGTTTAACTGGGAAAAGGTTAGTAACATGACCGGTTTAACTGGGAACAGGTCAGTAACATGACCGGTTTAACTGGGAAACGGTCAGTAACATGACCGGTTTAACTGGGAACAGGTCGGTAACATGACCGGTTTAACTGGGAACAGGTCAGTAACATGACCGGTTTAACTGGGAACAGTTCAGTAACATGACCGGTTTAACTGGCAACAGGTCGGTATCATGACCGGTTTAACTGGGAACAGGTCGGTAACATGACCGGTTTAACTGGGAACAGGTCGGTAACATGACCGGTTTAACTGGGAACAGGTCGGTAACATGACCGGTTTAACTGGGAACAGGTCTGTAACATGACAGGTTTAACTGGGAACAGGTCGGTAACATGACTGGTTTAACTGGGAACAGGTCAGTAACATGACTGGTTTAACTGGGAACAGGTCGGTAACATGACCGGTTTAAGTGGGAACAGGTCGGTAACATGACCGGTTTAACTGGGAACAGGTCGGTAACGTGACCGGTTTAACTGGGAACAGGTCGGTAATCTGACTGGTTTAACTGGGAACAGGTTGGTAACATGACTGGTTTAACTGGGAACAGGTCGGTAACATGACCGGTTTAACTGAGAACAGGTCGGTAATCTGACTGGTTTAACTGGGAACAGGTCGGTAATCTGACTGGTTTAACTGGGAACAGGTCGGTAACATGACCGGTTTAACTGGGAACAGGTCGGTATCATTACCGGTTTAACTGGGAACAGGTCAGTATCATGACCGGTTTAACTGGGAAAAGGTCGGTAACATGACCGGTTTAACTGGGAACAGGTTTAACTGGGAACAGGTTTAACTGGGAACAGGTCGGTAACATGACTGGTTTAACTGGGAACAGGTCGGTAACATGACCGGTTTAACTGGGAACAGGTCGGTAACATGACTGGTTTAACTGGGAACAGGTCAGTAACATGACCGGTTTAACTGGGAACAGGTCGGTAACATGACCGGTTTAACTGGGAACAGGTTGGTAACATGACCGGTTTAACTGGGAACAGGTCGGTATCATGACCGGTTTAACTGGGAACAGGTCAGTAACATGACCGGTTGAACTGGGAACAGGTCAGTAACATGACTGGTTTAACTGGGAACAGGTCGGTAACATGACTGGTTGAACTGGGAACAGGTCGGTAACATGACCGGTTTAACTGGGAACAGGTCGGTAACATGACCGGTTTAACTGGGAACAGGTAGGTAACATGACCGGTTTAACTGGGAACAGGTCGGTAACATGACCGGTTAAACTGGGAACAGGTCAGTAACATGACCGGTTGAACTGGGAACAGGTCAGTAACATGACCGGTTTAACTGGGAACAGTTCAGTAACATGACCGGTTTAACTGGGAACAGGTCGGTATCATGACCGGTTTAACTGGGAACAGGTCGGTAACATGACCGGTTTAACTGGGAACAGGTCGGTAACATGACCGGTTTAACTGGGAACAGGTCGGTAACATGACCGTTTTAACTGGGAACAGGTTGGTAACATGACCGGTTTAACTGGGAACAGGTCGGTAACATGACCGGTTTAACTGGGAACAGGTCGGTAATCTGACTGGTTTAACTGGGAACAGGTTGGTAACATGACTGGTTTAACTGGGAACAGGTCGGTAACATGACCGGTTTAACTGAGAACAGGTCGGTAATCTGACTGGTTTAACTGGGAACAGGTCGGTAACATGACCGGTTTAACTGGGAACAGGTCGGTATCATGACCGGTTTAACTGGGAACAGGTCGGTAACATGACCGGTTTAACTGGGAACAGGTCGGTAACATGACTGGTTTAACTGGGAACAGGTCGGTAACATGACCGGTTTAACTGGGAACAGGTCGGTATCATGACCGGTTTAATTGGGAACAGGTTGGTAACATGACTGGTTTAACTGGGAACAGGTCGGTAACATGACCGGTTTAACTGGGAACAGGTCTGTAATCTGACTGGTTTAACTGGGAACAGGTCAGTAACATGACCGGTTTAACTGGGAACAGGTCGGTATCATGACTGGTTTAACTGGGAACAGGTCGGTAACATGACTGGTTTAACTGGGAACAGGTCGGTATCATGACTGGTTTAACTGGGAACAGGTCAGTAACATGACCGGTTTAACTGGGAACAGGTCGGTACCATGACCGGTTTAACTGGGAACTGGTCAGTAACATGACTGGTTGAACTGGGAACAGGTCGGTAACATGACTGGTTTAACTGGGAACAGGTCAGTAACATGACCAGTTTAACTGGGAACAGGTCGGTATCATGACCGGTTTAACTGGGAACAGGTCGGTAACATGACCGTTTTAACTGGGAACAGGTCAGTAACATGACCGGTTTAACTGGGAACAGGTCGGTAACGTGACCGGTTTGACTGGGAACAGGTCGGTAACGTGACCGGTTAATCTGGGAACAGGTCAGTATCATGACCGGTTTAACTGGGAAAAGGTCGGTAACATGACCGGTTTAACTGGGAACAGGTTTAACTGGGAACAGGTCGGTAACATGACCGGTTTAACTGGGAACAGGTCAGTAACATGACCGGTTTAACTGGGAACAGGTCGGTAACATGACCGGTTGAACTGGGAACAGGTCAGTAACATGACTGGTTTAACTGGGAACAGGTCAGTAACATGACTGGTTGAACTGGGAACAGGTCGGTAACATGACCGGTTTAACTGGGAACAGGTCGGTATCATGACCGGTTTAACTGGGAACAGGTCAGTAACATGACTGGTTGAACTGGGAACAGGTCGGTAACATGACTGGTTTAACTGGGAACAGGTCAGTAACATGACCGGTTTAACTGGGAACAGGTCGGTAACATGACCGGTTTAACTGGGAACAGGTCGGTAACATGACCGGTTTAACTGGGAACAGTTCAGTAACGTGACCGGTTTAACTGGGAACAGGTCGGTAACGTGACCGGATTAACTGGGAAACGGTCAGTAACATGACCGGTTTAACTGGGAACAGGTCGGTATCATTACTGGTTTAACTGGGAACAGGTCAGTATCATGACCGGTTTAACTGGGAAAAGGTCGGTAACATGACCGGTTTAACTGGGAACAGGTTTAACTGGGAACAGGTCGGTAACATGACCGGTTTAACTGGGAACAGGTCGGTAACATGACCGGTTTAACTGGGAACAGGTCGGTAACATGACTGGTTTAACTGGGAACAGGTCAGTAACATGACCGGTTTAACTGGGAACAGGTCGGTAACATGACCGGTTTAACTGGGAACAGGTTGGTAACATGACCGGTTTAACTGGGAACAGGTCGGTATCATGACCGGCTTAACTGGGAACAGGTCAGTAACATGACCGGTTGAACTGGGAACAGGTCAGTAACATGACTGGTTTAACTGGGAACAGGTCAGTAACATGACTGGTTGAACTGGGAACAGGTCGGTAACATGACCGGTTTAACTGGGAACAGGTCGGTATCATGACCGGTTTAACTGGGAACAGGTCGGTAACATGACCGGTTTAACTGGGAACAGGTCGGTAACATGACCGGTTTAACTGGGAACAGGTCGGTAACATGACCGGTTTAACTGGGAACAGGTCAGTAACATGACCGGTTGAACTGGGAACAGGTCAGTAACATGACCGGTTTAACTGGGAACAGTTCAGTAACATGACCGTTTTAACTGGGAACAGGTCGGTATCATGACCGGTTTAACTGGGAACAGGTCAGTAACATGACCGGTTTAACTGGGAACAGGTCGGTAACATGACCGTTTTAACTGGGAACAGGTTGGTAACATGACCGGTTTAACTGGGAACAGGTCGGTAACATGACCGGTTTAACTGGGAACAGGTCGGTAATCTGACTGGTTTAACTGGGAACAGGTTGGTAACATGACTGGTTTAACTGGGAACAGGTCGGTAACATGACCGGTTTAACTGAGAACAGGTCGGTAATCTGACTGGTTTAACTGGGAACAGGTCGGTAACATGACCGGTTTAACTGGGAACAGGTCGGTATCATGACCGGTTTAACTGGGAACAGTTCAGTAACATGACCGGTTTAACTGGGAACAGGTCGGTAACATGACTGGTTTAACTGGGAACAGGTCAGTAACATGACCGGTTTAACTGGGAACAGGTCGGTAACATGACCGGTTTAACTGGGAACAGGTTGGTAACATGACAGGTTTAACTGGGAACAGGTCGGTAATCTGACCGGTTTAACTGAGAACAGGTCGGTAATCTGACTGGTTTAACTGGGAACAGGTCGGTAACATGACCGGTTTAACTGGGAACAGGTCGGTATCATGACCGGTTTAACTGGGAACAGGTCAGTAACATGACCGGTTTAACTGGGAACAGGTCAGTAACATGACCGGTTTAACTGGGAACAGGTCAGTAACATGACCGGTTTAACTGGGAACAGGTCGGTAACATGACCGGTTTAACTGGGAACAGGTCGGTAACATGACCGTTTTAACTGGGAACAGGTCGGTAACATGACCGGTTTAACTGGGAACAGGTCAGTAACATGACCGGTTTAACTGGGAACAGGTCGGTAACATGACCGTTTTAACTGGGAACAGGTTGGTAACATGACCGGTTTAACTGGGAACAGGTCGGTAACATGACCGGTTTAACTGGGAACAGGTCGGTAATCTGACTGGTTTAACTGGGAACAGGTTGGTAACATGACTGGTTTAACTGGGAACAGGTCGGTAACATGACCGGTTTAACTGAGAACAGGTCGGTAATCTGACTGGTTTAACTGGGAACAGGTCGGTAACATGACCGGTTTAACTGGGAACAGGTCGGTATCATGACCGGTTTAACTGGGAACAGGTCAGTAACATGACCGGTTTAACTGGGAACAGGTCGGTAACATGACTGGTTTAACTGGGAACAGGTCAGTAACATGACCGGTTTAACTGGGAACAGGTCGGTAACATGACCGGTTTAACTGGGAACAGGTCGGTAACATGACCGTTTTAACTGGGAACAGGTCAGTAACATGACAGGTTTAACTGGGAACAGGTCGGTAACGTGACCGGTTTGACTGGGAACAGGTCGGTAACGTGACCGGTTAATCTGGGAACAGGTCGGTATCATGACCGTTTTAACTGGGAACAGGTCAGTAACATGACTGGTTTAACTGGGAACAGGTCGGTAACATGACCGGTTTAACTGGGAACAGGTCGGTAATCTGACTGGTTTAACTGGGAACAGGTTGGTAACATTACTGGTTTAACTGGGAACAGGTCGGTAACATGACCGGTTTAACTGAGAACAGGTCGGTAATCTGACTGGTTTAACTGGGAACAGGTCAGTAACATGACCGGTTTAACTGGGAACAGGTCAGTAACATGACCGGTTTAACTGGGAACAGGTCGGTAACATGACTGGTTTAACTGGGAACAGGTCGGTAACATGACCGGTTTAACTGGGAACAGGTCGGTATCATGACTGGTTTAATTGGGAACAGGTTGGTAACATGACTGGTTTAACTGGGAACAGGTCGGTAACATGACCGGTTTAACTGGGAACAGGTCTGTAATCTGACTGGTTTAACTGGGAACAGGTCAGTAACATGACCGGTTTAACTGGGAACAGGTCGGTATCATGACTGGTTTAACTGGGAACAGGTCGGTAACATGACCGGTTTAACTGGGAACAGGTCGGTATCATGACTGGTTTAACTGGGAACAGGTCAGTAACATGACCGGTTTACCTGGGAACAGGTCGGTACCATGACCGGTTTAACTGGGAACTGGTCAGTAACATGACTGGTTGAACTGGGAACAGGTCAGTAACATGACTGGTTTAACTGGGAACAGGTCAGTAACATGACCAGTTTAACTGGGAACAGGTCGGTATCATGACCGGTTTAACTGGGAACAGGTCGGTAACATGACCGTTTTAACTGGGAACAGGTCAGTAACATGACCGGTTTAACTGGGAACAGGTCGGTAACGTGACCGGTTTGACTGGGAACAGGTCGGTAACGTGACCGGTTAATCTGGAAACAGGTCAGTATCATGACCGGTTTAACTGGGAAAAGGTCGGTAACATGACCGGTTTAACTGGGAACAGGTTTAACTGGGAACAGGTCGGTAACATGACCGGTTTAACTGGGAACAGGTCGGTAACATGACCGGTTTAACTGGGAACAGGTCGGTAACATGACCGGTTGAACTGGGAACAGGTCAGTAACATGACTGGTTTAACTGGGAACAGGTCAGTAACATGACTGGTTGAACTGGGAACAGGTCGGTAACATGACCGGTTTAACTGGGAACAGGTCGGTATCATGACCGGTTTAACTGGGAACAGGTCAGTAACATGACTGGTTGAACTGGGAACAGCTCGGTAACATGACTGGTTTAACTGGGAACAGGTCAGTAACATGACCGGTTTAACTGGGAACAGGTCGGTAACATGACCGGTTTAACTGGGAACAGGTCGGTAACATGACCGGTTTAACTGGGAACAGTTCAGTAACGTGACCGGTTTAACTGGGAACAGGTCGGTAACGTGACCGGTTTAACTGGGAAACGGTCAGTAACATGACCGGTTTAACTGGGAACAGGTCGGTATCATTACCGGTTTAACTGGGAACAGGTCAGTATCATGACCGGTTTAACTGGGAAAAGGTCGGTACCATGACCGGTTTAACTGGGAACTGGTCAGTAACATGACTGGTTGAACTGGGAACAGGTCGGTAACATGACTGGTTTAACTGGGAACAGGTCAGTAACATGACCAGTTTAACTGGGAACAGGTCGGTATCATGACCGGTTTAACTGGGAACAGGTCAGTAACATGACCGGTTTAACTGGGAACAGGTCGGTAACGTGACCGGTTTGACTGGGAACAGGTCGGTAACGTGACCGGTTAATCTGGGAACAGGTCAGTATCATGACCGGTTTAACTGGGAACAGGTTTAACTGGGAACAGGTCGGTAACATGACCGGTTTAACTGGGAACAGGTCGGTAACATGACCGGTTTAACTGGGAACAGGTCGGTAACATGACCGGTTGAACTGGGAACAGGTCAGTAACATGACTGGTTTAACTGGGAACAGGTCAGTAACATGACTGGTTGAACTGGGAACAGGTCGGTAACATGACCGGTTTAACTGGGAACAGGTCGGTATCATGACCGGTTTAACTGGGAACAGGTCAGTAACATGACTGGTTGAACTGGGAACAGGTCGGTAACATGACTGGTTTAACTGGGAACAGGTCAGTAACATGACCGGTTTAACTGGGAACAGGTCGGTAACATGACCGGTTTAACTGGGAACAGGTCGGTAACATGACCGGTTTAACTGGGAACAGTTCAGTAACGTGACCGGTTTAACTGGGAACAGGTCGGTAACATGACCGGTTTAACTGGGAACAGGTTTAACTGGGAACAGGTCGGTAACATGACCGGTTTAACTGGGAACAGGTCGGTAACATGACCGGTTTAACTGGGAACAGGTCGGTAACATGACCGGTTGAACTGGGAACAGGTCAGTAACATGACTGGTTTAACTGGGAACAGGTCAGTAACATGACTGGTTGAACTGGGAACAGGTCGGTAACATGACCGGTTTAACTGGGAACAGGTCGGTATCATGACCGGTTTAACTGGGAACAGGTCAGTAACATGACTGGTTGAACTGGGAACAGCTCGGTAACATGACTGGTTTAACTGGGAACAGGTCAGTAACATGACCGGTTTAACTGGGAACAGGTCGGTAACATGACCGGTTTAACTGGGAACAGGTCGGTAACATGACCGGTTTAACTGGGAACAGTTCAGTAACGTGACCGGTTTAACTGGGAACAGGTCGGTAACGTGACCGGTTTAACTGGGAAACGGTCAGTAACATGACCGGTTTAACTGGGAACAGGTCGGTATCATTACCGGTTTAACTGGGAACAGGTCAGTATCATGACCGGTTTAACTGGGAAAAGGTCGGTAACATGACCGGTTTAACTGGGAACAGGTTTAACTGGGAACAGGTCGGTACCATGACCGGTTTAACTGGGAACAGGTCAGTAACATGACTGGTTTAACTGGGAACAGGTCGGTAACATGACCGGTTTAACTGGGAACAGGTCGGTAATCTGACTGGTTTAACTGGGAACAGGTTGGTAACATTACTGGTTTAACTGGGAACAGGTCGGTAACATGACCGGTTTAACTGAGAACAGGTCGGTAATCTGACTGGTTTAACTGGGAACAGGTCAGTAACATGACCGGTTTAACTGGGAACAGGTCAGTAACATGACCGGTTTAACTGGGAACAGGTCGGTAACATGACTGGTTTAACTGGGAACAGGTCGGTAACATGACCGGTTTAACTGGGAACAGGTCGGTATCATGACTGGTTTAATTGGGAACAGGTTGGTAACATGACTGGTTTAACTGGGAACAGGTCGGTAACATGACCGGTTTAACTGGGAACAGGTCTGTAATCTGACTGGTTTAACTGGGAACAGGTCAGTAACATGACCGGTTTAACTGGGAACAGGTCGGTATCATGACTGGTTTAACTGGGAACAGGTCGGTAACATGACCGGTTTAACTGGGAACAGGTCGGTAATCTGACTGGTTTAACTGGGAACAGGTTGGTAACATTACTGGTTTAACTGGGAACAGGTCGGTAACATGACCGGTTTAACTGAGAACAGGTCGGTAATCTGACTGGTTTAACTGGGAACAGGTCAGTAACATGACCGGTTTAACTGGGAACAGGTCAGTAACATGACCGGTTTAACTGGGAACAGGTCGGTAACATGACTGGTTTAACTGGGAACAGGTCGGTAACATGACCGGTTTAACTGGGAACAGGTCGGTATCATGACTGGTTTAATTGGGAACAGGTTGGTAACATGACTGGTTTAACTGGGAACAGGTCGGTAACATGACCGGTTTAACTGGGAACAGGTCTGTAATCTGACTGGTTTAACTGGGAACAGGTCAGTAACATGACCGGTTTAACTGGGAACAGGTCGGTATCATGACTGGTTTAACTGGGAACAGGTCGGTAACATGACCGGTTTAACTGGGAACAGGTCGGTATCATGACTGGTTTAACTGGGAACAGGTCAGTAACATGACCGGTTTACCTGGGAACAGGTCGGTACCATGACCGGTTTAACTGGGAACTGGTCAGTAACATGACTGGTTGAACTGGGAACAGGTCAGTAACATGACTGGTTTAACTGGGAACAGGTCAGTAACATGACCAGTTTAACTGGGAACAGGTCGGTATCATGACCGGTTTAACTGGGAACAGGTCGGTAACATGACCGTTTTAACTGGGAACAGGTCAGTAACATGACCGGTTTAACTGGGAACAGGTCGGTAACGTGACCGGTTTGACTGGGAACAGGTCGGTAACGTGACCGGTTAATCTGGGAACAGGTCAGTATCATGACCGGTTTAACTGGGAAAAGGTCGGTAACATGACCGGTTTAACTGGGAACAGGTTTAACTGGGAACAGGTCGGTAACATGACCGGTTTAACTGGGAACAGGTCTGTAATCTGACTGGTTTAACTGGGAACAGGTCAGTAACATGACCGGTTTAACTGGGAACAGGTCGGTATCATGACTGGTTTAACTGGGAACAGGTCGGTAACATGACCGGTTTAACTGGGAACAGGTCGGTATCATGACTGGTTTAACTGGGAACAGGTCAGTAACATGACCGGTTTACCTGGGAACAGGTCGGTACCATGACCGGTTTAACTGGGAACTGGTCAGTAACATGACTGGTTGAACTGGGAACAGGTCAGTAACATGACTGGTTTAACTGGGAACAGGTCAGTAACATGACCAGTTTAACTGGGAACAGGTCGGTATCATGACCGGTTTAACTGGGAACAGGTCGGTAACATGACCGTTTTAACTGGGAACAGGTCAGTAACATGACCGGTTTAACTGGGAACAGGTCGGTAACGTGACCGGTTTGACTGGGAACAGGTCGGTAACGTGACCGGTTAATCTGGGAACAGGTCAGTATCATGACCGGTTTAACTGGGAAAAGGTCGGTAACATGACCGGTTTAACTGGGAACAGGTTTAACTGGGAACAGGTCGGTAACATGACCGGTTTAACTGGGAACAGGTCGGTAACATGACCGGTTTAACTGGGAACAGGTCGGTAACATGACCGGTTGAACTGGGAACAGGTCAGTAACATGACTGGTTTAACTGGGAACAGGTCAGTAACATGACTGGTTGAACTGGGAACAGGTCGGTAACATGACCGGTTTAACTGGGAACAGGTCGGTATCATGACCGGTTTAACTGGGAACAGGTCAGTAACATGACTGGTTGAACTGGGAACAGCTCGGTAACATGACTGGTTTAACTGGGAACAGGTCAGTAACATGACCGGTTTAACTGGGAACAGGTCGGTAACATGACCGGTTTAACTGGGAACAGGTCGGTAACATGACCGGTTTAACTGGGAACAGTTCAGTAACGTGACCGGTTTAACTGGGAACAGGTCGGTAACGTGACCGGTTTAACTGGGAAACGGTCAGTAACATGACCGGTTTAACTGGGAACAGGTCGGTATCATTACCGGTTTAACTGGGAACAGGTCAGTATCATGACCGGTTTAACTGGGAAAAGGTCGGTACCATGACCGGTTTAACTGGGAACTGGTCAGTAACATGACTGGTTGAACTGGGAACAGGTCGGTAACATGACTGGTTTAACTGGGAACAGGTCAGTAACATGACCAGTTTAACTGGGAACAGGTCGGTATCATGACCGGTTTAACTGGGAACAGGTCGGTAACATGACCGTTTTAACTGGGAACAGGTCGGTACCATGACCGGTTTAACTGGGAACAGGTCAGTAACATGACTGGTTTAACTGGGAACAGGTCGGTAACATGACCGGTTTAACTGGGAACAGGTCGGTAATCTGACTGGTTTAACTGGGAACAGGTTGGTAACATTACTGGTTTAACTGGGAACAGGTCGGTAACATGACCGGTTTAACTGAGAACAGGTCGGTAATCTGACTGGTTTAACTGGGAACAGGTCAGTAACATGACCGGTTTAACTGGGAACAGGTCAGTAACATGACCGGTTTAACTGGGAACAGGTCGGTAACATGACTGGTTTAACTGGGAACAGGTCGGTAACATGACCGGTTTAACTGGGAACAGGTCGGTATCATGACTGGTTTAATTGGGAACAGGTTGGTAACATGACTGGTTTAACTGGGAACAGGTCGGTAACATGACCGGTTTAACTGGGAACAGGTCTGTAATCTGACTGGTTTAACTGGGAACAGGTCAGTAACATGACCGGTTTAACTGGGAACAGGTCGGTATCATGACTGGTTTAACTGGGAACAGGTCGGTAACATGACCGGTTTAACTGGGAACAGGTCGGTAATCTGACTGGTTTAACTGGGAACAGGTTGGTAACATTACTGGTTTAACTGGGAACAGGTCGGTAACATGACCGGTTTAACTGAGAACAGGTCGGTAATCTGACTGGTTTAACTGGGAACAGGTCAGTAACATGACCGGTTTAACTGGGAACAGGTCAGTAACATGACCGGTTTAACTGGGAACAGGTCGGTAACATGACTGGTTTAACTGGGAACAGGTCGGTAACATGACCGGTTTAACTGGGAACAGGTCGGTATCATGACTGGTTTAATTGGGAACAGGTTGGTAACATGACTGGTTTAACTGGGAACAGGTCGGTAACATGACCGGTTTAACTGGGAACAGGTCTGTAATCTGACTGGTTTAACTGGGAACAGGTCAGTAACATGACCGGTTTAACTGGGAACAGGTCGGTATCATGACTGGTTTAACTGGGAACAGGTCGGTAACATGACCGGTTTAACTGGGAACAGGTCGGTATCATGACTGGTTTAACTGGGAACAGGTCAGTAACATGACCGGTTTACCTGGGAACAGGTCGGTACCATGACCGGTTTAACTGGGAACTGGTCAGTAACATGACTGGTTGAACTGGGAACAGGTCAGTAACATGACTGGTTTAACTGGGAACAGGTCAGTAACATGACCAGTTTAACTGGGAACAGGTCGGTATCATGACCGGTTTAACTGGGAACAGGTCGGTAACATGACCGTTTTAACTGGGAACAGGTCAGTAACATGACCGGTTTAACTGGGAACAGGTCGGTAACGTGACCGGTTTGACTGGGAACAGGTCGGTAACGTGACCGGTTAATCTGGGAACAGGTCAGTATCATGACCGGTTTAACTGGGAAAAGGTCGGTAACATGACCGGTTTAACTGGGAACAGGTTTAACTGGGAACAGGTCGGTAACATGACCGGTTTAACTGGGAACAGGTCGGTAACATGACCGGTTTAACTGGGAACAGGTCGGTAACATGACCGGTTGAACTGGGAACAGGTCAGTAACATGACTGGTTTAACTGGGAACAGGTCAGTAACATGACTGGTTGAACTGGGAACAGGTCGGTAACATGACCGGTTTAACTGGGAACAGGTCGGTATCATGACCGGTTTAACTGGGAACAGGTCAGTAACATGACTGGTTGAACTGGGAACAGCTCGGTAACATGACTGGTTTAACTGGGAACAGGTCAGTAACATGACCGGTTTAACTGGGAACAGGTCGGTAACATGACCGGTTTAACTGGGAACAGGTCGGTAACATGACCGGTTTAACTGGGAACAGTTCAGTAACGTGACCGGTTTAACTGGGAACAGGTCGGTAACGTGACCGGTTTAACTGGGAAACGGTCAGTAACATGACCGGTTTAACTGGGAACAGGTCGGTATCATTACCGGTTTAACTGGGAACAGGTCAGTATCATGACCGGTTTAACTGGGAAAAGGTCGGTACCATGACCGGTTTAACTGGGAACTGGTCAGTAACATGACTGGTTGAACTGGGAACAGGTCGGTAACATGACTGGTTTAACTGGGAACAGGTCAGTAACATGACCAGTTTAACTGGGAACAGGTCGGTATCATGACCGGTTTAACTGGGAACAGGTCGGTAACATGACCGTTTTAACTGGGAACAGGTCAGTAACATGACCGGTTTAACTGGGAACAGGTCGGTAACGTGACCGGTTTGACTGGGAACAGGTCGGTAACGTGACCGGTTAATCTGGGAACAGGTCAGTATCATGACCGGTTTAACTGGGAACAGGTTTAACTGGGAACAGGTCGGTAACATGACCGGTTTAACTGGGAACAGGTCGGTAACATGACCGGTTTAACTGGGAACAGGTCGGTAACATGACCGGTTGAACTGGGAACAGGTCAGTAACATGACTGGTTTAACTGGGAACAGGTCAGTAACATGACTGGTTGAACTGGGAACAGGTCGGTAACATGACCGGTTTAACTGGGAACAGGTCGGTATCATGACCGGTTTAACTGGGAACAGGTCAGTAACATGACTGGTTGAACTGGGAACAGGTCGGTAACATGACTGGTTTAACTGGGAACAGGTCAGTAACATGACCGGTTTAACTGGGAACAGGTCGGTAACATGACCGGTTTAACTGGGAACAGTTCAGTAACGTGACCGGTTTAACTGGGAACAGGTCGGTAACATGACCGGTTTAACTGGGAACAGGTTTAACTGGGAACAGGTCGGTAACATGACCGGTTTAACTGGGAACAGGTCGGTAACATGACCGGTTTAACTGGGAACAGGTCGGTAACATGACCGGTTGAACTGGGAACAGGTCAGTAACATGACTGGTTTAACTGGGAACAGGTCAGTAACATGACTGGTTGAACTGGGAACAGGTCGGTAACATGACCGGTTTAACTGGGAACAGGTCGGTATCATGACCGGTTTAACTGGGAACAGGTCAGTAACATGACTGGTTGAACTGGGAACAGCTCGGTAACATGACTGGTTTAACTGGGAACAGGTCAGTAACATGACCGGTTTAACTGGGAACAGGTCGGTAACATGACCGGTTTAACTGGGAACAGGTCGGTAACATGACCGGTTTAACTGGGAACAGTTCAGTAACGTGACCGGTTTAACTGGGAACAGGTCGGTAACGTGACCGGTTTAACTGGGAAACGGTCAGTAACATGACCGGTTTAACTGGGAACAGGTCGGTATCATTACCGGTTTAACTGGGAACAGGTCAGTATCATGACCGGTTTAACTGGGAAAAGGTCGGTAACACGACCGGTTTAACTGGGAACAGGTTTAACTGGGAACAGGTCGGTACCATGACCGGTTTAACTGGGAACTGGTCAGTAACATGACTGGTTGAACTGGGAACAGGTCGGTAACATGACTGGTTTAACTGGGAACAGGTCAGTAACATGACCAGTTTAACTGGGAACAGGTCGGTATCATGACCGGTTTAACTGGGAACAGGTCGGTAACATGACCGTTTTAACTGGGAACAGGTCAGTAACATGACCGGTTTAACTGGGAACAGGTCGGTAACGTGACCGGTTTGACTGGGAACAGGTCGGTAACGTGACCGGTTAATCTGGGAACAGGTCAGTATCATGACCGGTTTAACTGGGAAAAGGTCGGTAACATGACCGGTTTAACTGGGAACAGGTTTAACTGGGAACAGGTCGGTAACATGACCGGTTTAACTGGGAACAGGTCGGTAACATGACCGGTTTAACTGGGAACAGGTCGGTAACATGACCGGTTGAACTGGGAACAGGTCAGTAACATGACTGGTTTAACTGGGAACAGGTCAGTAACATGACCGGTTTAACTGGGAACAGGTCGGTATCATGACCGGTTTAACTGGGAACAGGTCAGTAACATGACTGGTTGAACTGGGAACAGGTCGGTAACATGACTGGTTTAACTGGGAACAGGTCAGTAACATGACCGGTTTAACTGGGAACAGGTCGGTAACATGACCGGTTTAACTGGGAACAGGTCGGTAACATGACCGGTTTAACTGGGAACAGTTCAGTAACGTGACCGGTTTAACTGGGAACAGGTCGGTAACGTGACCGGTTTAACTGGGAAACGGTCAGTAACATGACCGGTTTAACTGGGAACAGGTCGGTATCATTACCGGTTTAACTGGGAACAGGTCAGTATCATGACCGGTTTAACTGGGAAAAGGTCGGTAACATGACCGGTTTAACTGGGAACAGGTTTAACTGGGAACAGGTCGGTAACATGACCGGTTTAACTGGGAACAGGTCGGTAACATGACCGGTTTAACTGGGAACAGGTCGGTAACATGACTGGTTTAACTGGGAACAGGTCAGTAACATGACCGGTTTAACTGGGAACAGGTCGGTAACATGACCGGTTTAACTGGGAACAGGTTGGTAACATGACCGGTTTAACTGGGAACAGGTCGGTATCATGACCGGTTTAACTGGGAACAGGTCAGTAACATGACCGGTTGAACTGGGAACAGGTCAGTAACATGACTGGTTTAACTGGGAACAGGTCAGTAACATGACTGGTTGAACTGGGAACAGGTCGGTAACATGACCGGTTTAACTGGGAACAGGTCGGTATCATGACCGGTTTAACTGGGAACAGGTCGGTAACATGACCGGTTTAACTGGGAACAGGTCGGTAACATGACCGGTTTAACTGGGAACAGGTCGGTAACATGACCGGTTTAACTGGGAACAGGTCAGTAACATGACCGGTTGAACTGGGAACAGGTCAGTAACATGACCGGTTTAACTGGGAACAGTTCAGTAACATGACCGTTTTAACTGGGAACAGGTCGGTATCATGACCGGTTTAACTGGGAACAGGTCAGTAACATGACCGGTTTAACTGGGAACAGGTCGGTAACATGACCGTTTTAACTGGGAACAGGTTGGTAACATGACCGGTTTAACTGGGAACAGGTCGGTAACATGACCGGTTTAACTGGGAACAGGTCGGTAATCTGACTGGTTTAACTGGGAACAGGTTGGTAACATGACTGGTTTAACTGGGAACAGGTCGGTAACATGACCGGTTTAACTGAGAACAGGTCGGTAATCTGACTGGTTTAACTGGGAACAGGTCGGTAACATGACCGGTTTAACTGGGAACAGGTCGGTATCATGACCGGTTTAACTGGGAACAGGTCAGTAACATGACCGGTTTAACTGGGAACAGGTCGGTAACATGACTGGTTTAACTGGGAACAGGTCAGTAACATGACCGGTTTAACTGGGAACAGGTCGGTAACATGACCGGTTTAACTGGGAACAGGTCGGTAATCTGACTGGTTTAACTGGGAACAGGTTGGTAACATGACTGGTTTAACTGGGAACAGGTCGGTAACATGACCGGTTTAACTGAGAACAGGTCGGTAATCTGACTGGTTTAACTGGGAACAGGTCGGTAACATGACCGGTTTAACTGGGAACAGGTCGGTATCATGACCGGTTTAACTGGGAACAGGTCAGTAACATGACCGGTTTAACTGGGAACAGGTCGGTAACATGACTGGTTTAACTGGGAACAGGTCGGTAACATGACCGGTTTAACTGGGAACAGGTCGGTAACATGACCGTTTTAACTGGGAACAGGTCAGTAACATGACCGGTTTAACTGGGAACAGGTCAGTAACATGACCGGTTTAACTGGGAACAGGTCGGTAACATGACCGTTTTAACTGGGAACAGGTTGGTAACATGACCGGTTTAACTGGGAACAGGTCGGTAACATGACCGGTTTAACTGGGAACAGGTCGGTAATCTGACTGGTTTAACTGGGAACAGGTTGGTAACATGACTGGTTTAACTGGGAACAGGTCGGTAACATGACCGGTTTAACTGAGAACAGGTCGGTAATCTGACTGGTTTAACTGGGAACAGGTCGGTAACATGACCGGTTTAACTGGGAACAGGTCGTTATCATGACCGGTTTAACTGGGAACAGGTCAGTAACATGACCGGTTTAACTGGGAACAGGTCGGTAACATGACTGGTTTAACTGGGAACAGGTCAGTAACATGACCGGTTTAACTGGGAACAGGTCGGTAACGTGACCGGTTAATCTGGGAACAGGTCAGTATCATGACCGTTTTAACTGGGAACAGGTCAGTAACATGACTGGTTTAACTGGGAACAGGTCGGTAACATGACCGGTTTAACTGGGAACAGGTCGGTAATCTGACTGGTTTAACTGGGAACAGGTTGGTAACATTACTGGTTTAACTGAGAACAGGTCGGTAATCTGACTGGTTTAACTGGGAACAGGTCAGTAACATGACCGGTTTAACTGGGAACAGGTCAGTAACATGACCGGTTTAACTGGGAACAGGTCGGTAACATGACTGGTTTAACTGGGAACAGGTCGGTAACATGACCGGTTTAACTGGGAACAGGTCGGTATCATGACCGGTTTAATTGGGAACAGGTTGGTAACATGACTGGTTTAACTGGGAACAGGTCGGTGACATGACCGGTTTAACTGGGAACAGGTCTGTAATCTGACTGGTTTAACTGGGAACAGGTCAGTAACATGACCGGTTTAACTGGGAACAGGTCGGTATCATGACTGGTTTAACTGGGAACAGGTCGGTAACATGACCGGTTTAACTGGGAACAGGTCGGTATCATGACTGGTTTAACTGGGAACAGGTCAGTAACATGACCGGTTTACCTGGGAACAGGTCGGTACCATGACCGGTTTAACTGGGAACTGGTCAGTAACATGACTGGTTGAACTGGGAACAGGTCGGTAACATGACTGGTTTAACTGGGAACAGGTCAGTAACATGACCAGTTTAACTGGGAACAGGTCGGTATCATGACCGGTTTAACTGGGAACAGGTCGGTAACATGACCGTTTTAACTGGGAACAGGTCAGTAACATGACCGGTTTAACTGGGAACAGGTCGGTAACGTGACCGGTTTGACTGGGAACAGGTCGGTAACGTGACCGGTTAATCTGGGAACAGGTCAGTATCATGACCGGTTTAACTGGGAAAAGGTCGGTAACATGACCGGTTTAACTGGGAACAGGTTTAACTGGGAACAGGTCGGTAACATGACCGGTTTAACTGGGAACAGGTCGGTAACATGACCGGTTTAACTGGGAACAGGTCGGTAACATGACCGGTTGAACTGGGAACAGGTCAGTAACATGACTGGTTTAACTGGGAACAGGTCAGTAACATGACTGGTTGAACTGGGAACAGGTCGGTAACATGACCGGTTTAACTGGGAACAGGTCGGTATCATGACCGGTTTAACTGGGAACAGGTCAGTAACATGACTGGTTGAACTGGGAACAGCTCGGTAACATGACTGGTTTAACTGGGAACAGGTCAGTAACATGACCGGTTTAACTGGGAACAGGTCGGTAACATGACCGGTTTAACTGGGAACAGGTCGGTAACATGACCGGTTTAACTTGGAACAGTTCAGTAACGTGACCGGTTTAACTGGGAACAGGTCGGTAACGTGACCGGTTTAACTGGGAAACGGTCAGTAACATGACCGGTTTAACTGGGAACAGGTCGGTATCATTACCGGTTTAACTGGGAACAGGTCAGTGTCATGACCGGTTTAACTGGGAAAAGGTCGGTAACATGACCGGTTTAACTGGGAACAGGTTTAACTGGGAACAGGTCGGTAACATGACCGGTTTAACTGGGAACAGGTCGGTAACATGACCGGTTTAACTGGGAACAGGTCGGTAACATGACTGGTTTAACTGGGAACAGGTCAGTAACATGACCGGTTTAACTGGGAACAGGTCGGTAACATGACCGGTTTAACTGGGAACAGGTCGGTAACATGACCGGTTTAACTGGGAACAGGTTGGTAACATGGCCGGTTTAACTGGGAACAGGTCGGTATCATGACCGGTTTAACTGGGAACAGGTCAGTAACATGACCGGTTGAACTGGGAACAGGTCAGTAACATGACTGGTTTAACTGGGAACAGGTCAGTAACATGACTGGTTGAACTGGGAACAGGTCGGTAACATGACCGGTTTAACTGGGAACAGGTCGGTATCATGACCGGTTTAACTGGGAACAGGTCGGTAACATGACCGGTTTAACTGGGAACAGGTCGGTAACATGACCGGTTTAACTGAGAACAGGTCGGTAATCTGACTGGTTTAACTGGGAACAGGTCGGTAATCTGACTGGTTTAACTGGGAACAGGTCGGTAACATGACCGGTTTAACTGGGAACAGGTCGGTATCATGACCGGTTTAACTGGGAACAGGTCAGTAACATGACTGGTTGAACTGGGAACAGGTCGGTAACATGACCGGTTTAACTGGGAACAGGTCGGTAACATGACCGGTTTAACTGGGAACAGGTCGGTATCATGACCGGTTTAACTGGGAACAGGTCAGTATCATGACCGGTTTAACTGGGAATAGGTCGGTAACATGACCGGTTTAACTGGGAACAGGTTTAACTGGGAACAGGTCGGTAACATGACCGGTTTAACTGGGAACAGGTCGGTAACATGACTGGTTTAACTGGGAACAGGTCGGTAACATGACCGGTTTAACTGGGAACAGGTCAGTAACATGACCGGTTTAACTGGGAACAGGTCGGTAACATGACCGGTTTAACTGAGAACAGGTCGGTAACATGACCGGTTTAACTGAGAACAGGTCGGTAACATGACTGGTTTAACTGGAAACAGGTCAGTAACATGACCGGTTTAACTGGGAACAGGTCGGTAACATGACCGGTTTAACTGGGAACAGGTCGGTAACATGACCGGTTTAACTGGGAACAGGTTAGTAACATGACTGGTTGAACTGGGAACAGGTCGGTAACATGACCGGTTTAACTGGGAACAGGTCGGTATGATGACCGGTTTAACTGGGAACAGGTCGGTAACATGACCGGTTTAACTGGGAACAGGTCGGTAACATGACCGGTTTAACTGGGAACAGGTCGGTAACGTGACCGGTTTAACTGGGAACAGGTCGGTAACATGACCGTTTTAACTGGGAACAGGTTGGTAACATGACCGGTTTAACTGGGAACAGGTCGGTAACATGACCGGTTTAACTGGGAACAGGTCGGTAATCTGACTGGTTTAACTGGGAACAGGTTGGTAACATGACTGGTTTAACTGGGAACAGGTCGGTAACATGACCGGTTTAACTGAGAACAGGTCGGTAATCTGACTGGTTTAACTGGGAACAGGTCGGTAACATGACCGGTTTAACTGGGAACAGGTCAGTAACATGACCGGTTTAACTGGGAACAGGTCGGTAATCTGACTGGTTTAACTGGGAACAGGTCGGTAACATGACCGGTTTAACTGGGAACAGGTCGGTATCATGACCGGTTTAATTGGGAACAGGTTGGTAACATGACTGGTTTAACTGGGAACAGGTCGGTAACATGACCGGTTTAACTGGGAACAGGTCTGTAATCTGACTGGTTTAACTGGGAACAGGTCAGTAACATGACCGGTTTAACTGGGAACAGGTCGGTATCATGACTGGTTTAACTGGGAACAGGTCGGTAACATGACCGGTTTAACTGGGAACAGGTCGGTATCATGACTGGTTTAACTGGGAACAGGTCAGTAACATGACCGGTTTAACTGGGAACAGGTCGGTACCATGACCGGTTTAACTGGGAACTGGTCAGTAACATGACTGGTTGAACTGGGAACAGGTCGGTAACATGACTGGTTTAACTGGGAACAGGTCAGTAACATGACCAGTTTAACTGGGAACAGGTCGGTATCATGACCGGTTTAACTGGGAACAGGTCGGTAACATGACCGTTTTAACTGGGAACAGGTCAGTAACATGACCGGTTTAACTGGGAACAGGTCGGTAACGTGACCGGTTTGACTGGGAACAGGTCGGTAACGTGACCGGTTAATCTGGGAACAGGTCAGTATCATGACCGGTTTAACTGGGAAAAGGTCGGTAACATGACCGGTTTAACTGGGAACAGGTTTAACTGGGAAAAGGTCGGTAACATGACCGGTTTAACTGGGAACAGGTCGGTAACATGACCGGTTTAACTGGGAACAGGTCGGTAACATGACCGGTTGAACTGGGAACAGGTCAGTAACATGACTGGTTTAACTGGGAACAGGTTAGTAACATGACTGGTTGAACTGGGAACAGGTCGGTAACATGACCGGTTTAACTGGGAACAGGTCGGTATCATGACCGGTTTAACTGGGAACAGGTCAGTAACATGACTGGTTGAACTGGGAACAGGTCGGTAACATGACTGGTTTAACTGGGAACAGGTCAGTAACATGACCGGTTTAACTGGGAACAGGTCGGTAACATGACCGGTTTAACTGGGAACAGGTCGGTAACATGACCGGTTTAACTGGGAACAGTTCAGTAACGTGACCGGTTTAACTGGGAACAGGTCGGTAACGTGACCGGTTTAACTGGGAAACGGTCAGTAACATGACCGGTTTAACTGGGAACAGGTCGGTATCATTACCGGTTTAACTGGGAACAGGTCAGTATCATGACCGGTTTAACTGGGAAAAGGTCGGTAACATGACCGGTTTAACTGGGAACAGGTTTAACTGGGAACAGGTCGGTAACATGACCGGTTTAACTGGGAACAGGTCGGTAACATGACCGGTTTAACTGGGAACAGGTCGGTAACATGACCGGTTTAACTGGGAACAGGTCAGTAACATGACCGGTTTAACTGGGAACAGGTCGGTAACATGACCGGTTTAACTGGGAACAGGTTGGTAACATGACCGGTTTAACTGGGAACAGGTCGGTATCATGACCGGTTTAACTGGGAACAGGTCAGTAACATGACCGGTTGAACTGGGAACAGGTCAGTAACATGACTGGTTTAACTGGGAACAGGTCAGTAACATGACTGGTTGAACTGGGAACAGGTCGGTAACATGACCGGTTTAACTGGGAACAGGTCGGTATCATGACCGGTTTAACTGGGAACAGGTCGGTAACATGACCGGTTTAACTGGGAACAGGTCGGTAACATGACCGGTTTAACTGGGAACAGGTCGGTAACGTGACCGGTTTAACTGGGAAACGGTCAGTAACATGACCGGTTTAACTGGGAACAGGTCGGTAACATGACCGGTTTAACTGGGAACAGGTCAGTAACATGACCGGTTTAACTGGGAACAGTTCAGTAACATGACCGGTTTAACTGGCAACAGGTCGGTATCATGACCGGTTTAACTGGGAACAGGTCGGTAACATGACCGGTTTAACTGGGAACAGGTCGGTAACATGACCGGTTTAACTGGGAACAGGTCTGTAACATGACAGGTTTAACTGGGAACAGGTCGGTAACATGACTGGTTTAACTGGGAACAGGTCAGTAACATGACTGGTTTAACTGGGAACAGGTCGGTAACATGACCGGTTTAAGTGGGAACAGGTCGGTAACATGACCGGTTTAACTGGGAACAGGTCGGTAACGTGACCGGTTTAACTGGGAACAGGTCGGTAACATGACCGGTTTAACTGGGAACAGGTCGGTATCATGACCGGTTTAACTGGGAACAGGTTGGTAACATGACCGGTTTAACTGGGAACAGGTCGGTATCATGACCGGTTTAACTGGGAACAGGTCAGTAACATGACCGGTTGAACTGGGAACAGGTCAGTAACATGACTGGTTTAACTGGGAACAGGTCAGTAACATGACTGGTTGAACTGGGAACAGGTCGGTAACATGACCGGTTTAACTGGGAACAGGTCGGTAACATGACCGGTTTAACTGGGAACAGGTCGGTAACATGACCGGTTTAACTGGGAACAGGTCGGTAACATGACCGGTTTAACTGGGAACAGGTCAGTAACATGACCGGTTGAACTGGGAACAGGTCGGTAACATGACCGGTTTAATTGGGAACAGGTTGGTAACATGACTGGTTTAACTGGGAACAGTTCAGTAACATGACCGGTTTAACTGGGAACAGGTCGGTATCATGACCGGTTTAACTGGGAACAGGTCGGTAACATGACCGGTTTAACTGGGAACAGGTCGGTAACATGACCGGTTTAACTGGGAACAGGTCGGTAACATGACCGTTTTAACTGGGAACAGGTTGGTAACATGACCGGTTTAACTGGGAACAGGTCGGTAACATGACCGGTTTAACTGGGAACAGGTCGGTAATCTGACTGGTTTAACTGGGAACAGGTTGGTAACATGACTGGTTTAACTGGGAACAGGTCGGTAACATGACCGGTTTAACTGAGAACAGGTCGGTAATCTGACTGGTTTAACTGGGAACAGGTCGGTAACATGACCGGTTTAACTGGGAACAGGTCGGTATCATGACCGGTTTAACTGGGAACAGGTCAGTAACATGACCGGTTTAACTGGGAACAGGTCGGTAACATGACTGGTTTAACTGGGAACAGGTCGGTAACATGACCGGTTTAACTGGGAACAGGTCGGTATCATGACCGGTTTAATTGGGAACAGGTTGGTAACATGACTGGTTTAACTGGGAACAGGTCGGTAACATGACCGGTTTAACTGGGAACAGGTCTGTAATCTGACTGGTTTAACTGGGAACAGGTCAGTAACATGACCGGTTTAACTGGGAACAGGTCGGTATCATGACTGGTTGAACTGGGAACAGGTCGGTAACATGACCGGTTTAACTGGGAACAGGTCGGTATCATGACTGGTTTAACTGGGAACAGGTCAGTAACATGACCGGTTTAACTGGGAACAGGTCGGTACCATGACCGGTTTAACTGGGAACTGGTCAGTAACATGACTGGTTGAACTGGGAACAGGTCGGTAACATGACTGGTTTAACTGGGAACAGGTCAGTAACATGACCAGTTTAACTGGGAACAGGTCGGTATCATGACCGGTTTAACTGGGAACAGGTCGGTAACATGACCGTTTTAACTGGGAACAGGTCAGTAACATGACCGGTTTAACTGGGAACAGGTCGGTAACGTGACCGGTTTGACTGGGAACAGGTCGGTAACGTGACCGGTTAATCTGGGAACAGGTCAGTATCATGACCGGTTTAACTGGGAAAAGGTCGGTAACATGACCGGTTTAACTGGGAACAGGTTTAACTGGGAACAGGTCGGTAACATGACCGGTTTAACTGGGAACAGGTCGGTAACATGACCGGTTTAACTGGGAACAGGTCTGTAATCTGACTGGTTTAACTGGGAACAGGTCAGTAACATGACCGGTTTAACTGGGAACAGGTCGGTAACATGACCGGTTGAACTGGGAACAGGTCAGTAACATGACTGGTTTAACTGGGAACAGGTTAGTAACATGACTGGTTGAACTGGGAACAGGTCGGTAACATGACCGGTTTAACTGGGAACAGGTCGGTATCATGACCGGTTTAACTGGGAACAGGTCAGTAACATGACTGGTTGAACTGGGAACAGGTCGGTAACATGACTGGTTTAACTGGGAACAGGTCAGTAACATGACCGGTTTAACTGGGAACAGGTCGGTAACATGACCGGTTTAACTGGGAACAGGTCGGTAACATGACCGGTTTAACTGGGAACAGTTCAGTAACGTGACCGGTTTAACTGGGAACAGGTCGGTAACGTGACCGGTTTAACTGGGAAACGGTCAGTAACATGACCGGTTTAACTGGGAACAGGTCGGTATCATTACCGGTTTAACTGGGAACAGGTCAGTATCATGACCGGTTTAACTGGGAAAAGGTCGGTAACATGACCGGTTTAACTGGGAACAGGTTTAACTGGGAACAGGTCGGTAACATGACCGGTTTAACTGGGAACAGGTCGGTAACATGACCGGTTTAACTGGGAACAGGTCGGTAACATGACCGGTTTAACTGGGAACAGGTCAGTAACATGACCGGTTTAACTGGGAACAGGTCGGTAACATGACCGGTTTAACTGGGAACAGGTTGGTAACATGACCGGTTTAACTGGGAACAGGTCGGTATCATGACCGGTTTAACTGGGAACAGGTCAGTAACATGACCGGTTGAACTGGGAACAGGTCAGTAACATGACTGGTTTAACTGGGAACAGGTCAGTAACATGACTGGTTGAACTGGGAACAGGTCGGTAACATGACCGGTTTAACTGGGAACAGGTCGGTATCATGACCGGTTTAACTGGGAACAGGTCGGTAACATGACCGGTTTAACTGGGAACAGGTCGGTAACATGACCGGTTTAACTGGGAACAGGTCGGTAACATGACCGGTTTAACTGGGAACAGGTCAGTAACATGACCGGTTGAACTGGGAACAGGTCAGTAACATGACCGGTTTAACTGGGAACAGTTCAGTAACATGACCGTTTTAACTGGGAACAGGTCGGTATCATGACCGGTTTAACTGGGAACAGGTCAGTAACATGACCGGTTTAACTGGGAACAGGTCGGTAACATGACCGTTTTAACTGGGAACAGGTTGGTAACATGACCGGTTTAACTGGGAACAGGTCGGTAACGTGACCGGTTTAACTGGGAACAGGTCGGTAACGTGACCGGTTTAACTGGGAAACGGTCAGTAACATGACCGGTTTAACTGGGAACAGGTCGGTATCATTACCGGTTTAACTGGGAACAGGTCAGTATCATGACCGGTTTAACTGGGAAAAGGTCGGTAACATGACCGGTTTAACTGGGAACAGGTTTAACTGGGAACAGGTCGGTAACATGACCGGTTTAACTGGGAACAGGTCGGTAACATGACCGGTTTAACTGGGAACAGGTCGGTAACATGACCGGTTTAACTGGGAACAGGTCAGTAACATGACCGGTTTAACTGGGAACAGGTCGGTAACATGACCGGTTTAACTGGGAACAGGTTGGTAACATGACCGGTTTAACTGGGAACAGGTCGGTATCATGACCGGTTTAACTGGGAACAGGTCAGTAACATGACCGGTTGAACTGGGAACAGGTCAGTAACATGACTGGTTTAACTGGGAACAGGTCAGTAACATGACTGGTTGAACTGGGAACAGGTCGGTAACATGACCGGTTTAACTGGGAACAGGTCGGTATCATGACCGGTTTAACTGGGAACAGGTCGGTAACATGACCGGTTTAACTGGGAACAGGTCGGTAACATGACCGGTTTAACTGGGAACAGGTCGGTAACATGACCGGTTTAACTGGGAACAGGTCAGTAACATGACCGGTTGAACTGGGAACAGGTCAGTAACATGACCGGTTTAACTGGGAACAGTTCAGTAACATGACCGTTTTAACTGGGAACAGGTCGGTATCATGACCGGTTTAACTGGGAACAGGTCAGTAACATGACCGGTTTAACTGGGAACAGGTCGGTAACATGACCGTTTTAACTGGGAACAGGTTGGTAACATGACCGGTTTAACTGGGAACAGGTCGGTAACATGACCGGTTTAACTGGGAACAGGTCGGTAATCTGACTGGTTTAACTGGGAACAGGTTGGTAACATGACTGGTTTAACTGGGAACAGGTCGGTAACATGACCGTTTTAACTGAGAACAGGTCGGTAATCTGACTGGTTTAACTGGGAACAGGTCGGTAACATGACCGGTTTAACTGGGAACAGGTCGGTATCATGACCGGTTTAACTGGGAACAGGTCAGTAACATGACCGGTTTAACTGGGAACAGGTCGGTAACATGACTGGTTTAACTGGGAACAGGTCAGTAACATGACCGGTTTAACTGGGAACAGGTCGGTAACATGACCGGTTTAACTGGGAACAGGTCGGTAATCTGACTGGTTTAACTGGGAACAGGTTGGTAACATGACTGGTTTAACTGGGAACAGGTCGGTAACATGACCGGTTTAACTGAGAACAGGTCGGTAATCTGACTGGTTTAACTGGGAACAGGTCGGTAACATGACCGGTTTAACTGGGAACAGGTCGGTATCATGACCGGTTTAACTGGGAACAGGTCAGTAACATGACCGGTTTAACTGGGAACAGGTCGGTAACATGACTGGTTTAACTGGGAACAGGTCAGTAACATGACCGGTTTAACTGGGAACAGGTCGGTAACATGACCGGTTTAACTGGGAACAGGTCGGTAACATGACCGTTTTAACTGGGAACAGGTCAGTAACATGACCGGTTTAACTGGGAACAGGTCAGTAACATGACCGGTTTAACTGGGAACAGGTCGGTAACATGACCGTTTTAACTGGGAACAGGTTGGTAACATGACCGGTTTAACTGGGAACAGGTCGGTAACATGACCGGTTTAACTGGGAACAGGTCGGTAATCTGACTGGTTTAACTGGGAACAGGTTGGTAACATGACTGGTTTAACTGGGAACAGGTCGGTAACATGACCGGTTTAACTGAGAACAGGTCGGTAATCTGACTGGTTTAACTGGGAACAGGTCGGTAACATGACCGGTTTAACTGGGAACAGGTCGGTATCATGACCGGTTTAACTGGGAACAGGTCAGTAACATGACCGGTTTAACTGGGAACAGGTCGGTAACATGACTGGTTTAACTGGGAACAGGTCAGTAACATGACCGGTTTAACTGGGAACAGGTCGGTAACATGACCGGTTTAACTGGGAACAGGTCGGTAACATGACCGTTTTAACTGGGAACAGGTCAGTAACATGACCGGTTTAACTGGGAACAGGTCGGTAACGTGACCGGTTTGACTGGGAACAGGTCGGTAACGTGACCGGTTAATCTGGGAACAGGTCGGTATCATCACCGTTTTAACTGGGAACAGGTCAGTAACATGACTGGTTTAACTGGGAACAGGTCGGTAACATGACCGGTTTAACTGGGAACAGGTCGGTAATCTGACTGGTTTAACTGGGAACAGGTTGGTAACATTACTGGTTTAACTGGGAACAGGTCGGTAACATGACCGGTTTAACTGAGAACAGGTCGGTAATCTGACTGGTTTAACTGGGAACAGGTCAGTAACATGACCGGTTTAACTGGGAACAGGTCAGTAACATGACCGGTTTAACTGGGAACAGGTCGGTAACATGACTGGTTTAACTGGGAACAGGTCGGTAACATGACCGGTTTAACTGGGAACAGGTCGGTATCATGACCGGTTTAATTGGGAACAGGTTGGTAACATGACTGGTTTAACTGGGAACAGGTCGGTAACATGACCGGTTTAACTGGGAACAGGTCTGTAATCTGACTGGTTTAACTGGGAACAGGTCAGTAACATGACCGGTTTAACTGGGAACAGGTCGGTATCATGACTGGTTTAACTGGGAACAGGTCGGTAACATGACCGGTTTAACTGGGAACAGGTCGGTATCATGACTGGTTTAACTGGGAACAGGTCAGTAACATGACCGGTTTAACTGGGAACTGGTCAGTAACATGACTGGTTGAACTGGGAACAGGTCGGTAACATGACTGGTTTAACTGGGAACAGGTCAGTAACATGACCAGTTTAACTGGGAACAGGTCGGTATCATGACCGGTTTAACTGGGAACAGGTCGGTAACATGACCGTTTTAACTGGGAACAGGTCAGTAACATGACCGGTTTAACTGGGAACAGGTCGGTAACGTGACCGGTTTGACTGGGAACAGGTCGGTAACGTGACCGGTTAATCTGGGAACAGGTCAGTATCATGACCGGTTTAACTGGGAAAAGGTCGGTAACATGACCGGTTTAACTGGGAACAGGTTTAACTGGGAACAGGTCGGTAACATGACCGGTTTAACTGGGAACAGGTCGGTAACATGACCGGTTTAACTGGGAACAGGTCGGTAACATGACCGGTTGAACTGGGAACAGGTCAGTAACATGACTGGTTTAACTGGGAACAGGTCAGTAACATGACTGGTTGAACTGGGAACAGGTCGGTAATATGACCGGTTTAACTGGGAACAGGTCGGTATCATGACCGGTTTAACTGGGAACAGGTCAGTAACATGACTGGTTGAACTGGGAACAGCTCGGTAACATGACTGGTTTAACTGGGAACAGGTCAGTAACATGACCGGTTTAACTGGGAACAGGTCGGTAACATGACCGGTTTAACTGGGAACAGGTCGGTAACATGACCGGTTTAACTGGGAACAGTTCAGTAACGTGACCGGTTTAACTGGGAACAGGTCGGTAACGTGACCGGTTTAACTGGGAAACGGTCAGTAACATGACCGGTTTAACTGGGAACAGGTCGGTATCATTACCGGTTTAACTGGGAACAGGTCAGTATCATGACCGGTTTAACTGGGAAAAGGTCGGTAACATGACCGGTTTAACTGGGAACAGGTTTAACTGGGAACAGGTCGGTAACATGACCGGTTTAACTGGGAACAGGTCGGTAACATGACCGGTTTAACTGGGAACAGGTCGGTAACATGACTGGTTTAACTGGGAACAGGTCAGTAACATGACCGGTTTAACTGGGAACAGGTCGGTAACATGACCGGTTAAACTGGGAACAGGTTGGTAACATGGCCGGTTTAACTGGGAACAGGTCGGTATCATGACCGGTTTAACTGGGAACAGGTCGGTAACATGACCGGTTTAACTGGGAACAGGTCAGTAACATGACCGGTTGAACTGGGAACAGGTCAGTAACATGGCCGGTTTAACTGGGAACAGGTCGGTATCATGACTGGTTTAACTGGGAACAGGTCGGTAATCTGACTGGTTTAACTGGGAACAGGTCGGTATCATGACCGGTTTAACTGGGAACAGGTCAGTAACATGACCGGTTGAACTGGGAACAGGTCAGTAACATGACTGGTTTAACTGGGAACAGGTCAGTAACATGACTGGTTGAACTGGGAACAGGTCGGTAACATGACCGGTTTAACTGGGAACAGGTCGGTATCATGACCGGTTTAACTGGGAACAGGTCGGTAACATGACCGGTTTAACTGGGAACAGGTCGGTAACATGACCGGTTTAACTGGGAACAGGTCGGTAACATGACCGGTTTAACTGGGAACAGGTCAGTAACATGACCGGTTGAACTGGGAACAGGTCAGTAACATGACCGGTTTAACTGGGAACAGTTCAGTAACATGACCGGTTTAACTGGGAACAGGTCGGTATCATGACCGGTTTAACTGGGAACAGGTCAGTAACATGACCGGTTTAACTGGGAACAGGTCGGTAACATGACCGTTTTAACTGGGAACAGGTTGGTAACATGACCGGTTTAACTGGGAACAGGTCGGTAACATGACCGGTTTAACTGGGAACAGGTCGGTAATCTGACTGGTTTAACTGGGAACAGGTTGGTAACATGACTGGTTTAACTGGGAACAGGTCGGTAACATGACCGGTTTAACTGAGAACAGGTCGGTAATCTGACTGGTTTAACTGGGAACAGGTCGGTAACATGACCGGTTTAACTGGGAACAGGTCGGTATCATGACCGGTTTAACTGGGAACAGGTCAGTAACATGACCGGTTTAACTGGGAACAGGTCGGTACCATGACCGGTTTAACTGGGAACTGGTCAGTAACATGACTGGTTGAACTGGGAACAGGTCGGTAACATGACTGGTTTAACTGGGAACAGGTCAGTAACATGACCGGTTTAACTGGGAACAGGTCGGTAACATGACCGGTTTAACTGGGAACAGGTCGGTAACATGACCGTTTTAACTGGGAACAGGTCAGTAACATGACCGGTTTAACTGGGAACAGGTCGGTAACGTGACCGGTTTGACTGGGAACAGGTCGGTAACGTGACCGGTTAATCTGGGAACAGGTCGGTATCATGACCGTTTTTACTGGGAACAGGTCAGTAACATGACTGGTTTAACTGGGAACAGGTCGGTAACATGACCGTTTTAACTGGGAACAGGTTGGTAACATGACCGGTTTAACTGGGAACAGGTCGGTAACATGACCGGTTTAACTGGGAACAGGTCGGTAATCTGACTGGTTTAACTGGGAACAGGTTGGTAACATGACTGGTTTAACTGGGAACAGGTCGGTAACATGACCGGTTTAACTGAGAACAGGTCGGTAATCTGACTGGTTTAACTGGGAACAGGTCGGTAACATGACCGGTTTAACTGGGAACAGGTCGGTATCATGACCGGTTTAACTGGGAACAGGTCAGTAACATGACCGGTTTAACTGGGAACAGGTCGGTAACATGACTGGTTTAACTGGGAACAGGTCAGTAACATGACCGGTTTAACTGGGAACAGGTCGGTAACATGACCGGTTTAACTGGGAACAGGTCGGTAACATGACCGTTTTAACTGGGAACAGGTCAGTAACATGACCGGTTTAACTGGGAACAGGTCGGTAACGTGACCGGTTTGACTGGGAACAGGTCGGTAACGTGACCGGTTAATCTGGGAACAGGTCGGTATCATGACCGTTTTAACTGGGAACAGGTCAGTAACATGACTGGTTTAACTGGGAACAGGTCGGTAACATGACCGGTTTAACTGGGAACAGGTCGGTAATCTGACTGGTTTAACTGGGAACAGGTTGGTAACATTACTGGTTTAACTGGGAACAGGTCGGTAACATGACCGGTTTAACTGAGAACAGGTCGGTAATCTGACTGGTTTAACTGGGAACAGGTCAGTAACATGACCGGTTTAACTGGGAACAGGTCAGTAACATGACCGGTTTAACTGGGAACAGGTCGGTAACATGACTGGTTTAACTGGGAACAGGTCGGTAACATGACCGGTTTAACTGGGAACAGGTCGGTATCATGACCGGTTTAATTGGGAACAGGTTGGTAACATGACTGGTTTAACTGGGAACAGGTCGGTAACATGACCGGTTTAACTGGGAACAGGTCTGTAATCTGACTGGTTTAACTGGGAACAGGTCAGTAACATGACCGGTTTAACTGGGAACAGGTCGGTATCATGACTGGTTTAACTGGGAACAGGTCGGTAACATGACCGGTTTAACTGGGAACAGGTCGGTATCATGACTGGTTTAACTGGGAACAGGTCAGTAACATGACCGGTTTACCTGGGAACAGGTCGGTACCATGACCGGTTTAACTGGGAACTGGTCAGTAACATGACTGGTTGAACTGGGAACAGGTCGGTAACATGACTGGTTTAACTGGGAACAGGTCAGTAACATGACCAGTTTAACTGGGAACAGGTCGGTATCATGACCGGTTTAACTGGGAACAGGTCGGTAACATGACCGTTTTAACTGGGAACAGGTCAGTAACATGACCGGTTTAACTGGGAACAGGTCGGTAACGTGACCGGTTTGACTGGGAACAGGTCGGTAACGTGACCGGTTAATCTGGGAACAGGTCAGTATCATGACCGGTTTAACTGGGAAAAGGTCGGTAACATGACCGGTTTAACTGGGAACAGGTTTAACTGGGAACAGGTCGGTAACATGACCGGTTTAACTGGGAACAGGTCGGTAACATGACCGGTTTAACTGGGAACAGGTCGGTAACATGACCGGTTGAACTGGGAACAGGTCAGTAACATGACTGGTTTAACTGGGAACAGGTCAGTAACATGACTGGTTGAACTGGGAACAGGTCGGTAACATGACCGGTTTAACTGGGAACAGGTCGGTATCATGACCGGTTTAACTGGGAACAGGTCAGTAACATGACTGGTTGAACTGGGAACAGCTCGGTAACATGACTGGTTTAACTGGGAACAGGTCAGTAACATGACCGGTTTAACTGGGAACAGGTCGGTAACATGACCGGTTTAACTGGGAACAGTTCAGTAACGTGACCGGTTTAACTGGGAACAGGTCGGTAACGTGACCGGTTTAACTGGGAAACGGTCAGTAACATGACCGGTTTAACTGGGAACAGGTCGGTATCATTACCGGTTTAACTGGGAACAGGTCAGTATCATGACCGGTTTAACTGGGAAAAGGTCGGTAACATGACCGGTTTAACTGGGAACAGGTTTAACTGGGAACAGGTCGGTAACATGACCGGTTTAACTGGGAACAGGTCGGTAACATGACCGGTTTAACTGGGAACAGGTCGGTAACATGACTGGTTTAACTGGGAACAGGTCAGTAAAATGACCGGTTTAACTGGGAACAGGTCGGTAACATGACCGGTTAAACTGGGAACAGGTTGGTAACATGGCCGGTTTAACTGGGAACAGGTCGGTATCATGACCGGTTTAACTGGGAACAGGTCGGTAACATGACCGGTTTAACTGGGAACAGGTCAGTAACATGACCGGTTGAACTGGGAACAGGTCAGTAACATGGCCGGTTTAACTGGGAACAGGTCGGTATCATGACTGGTTTAACTGGGAACAGGTCGGTAATCTGACTGGTTTAACTGGGAACAGGTCGGTATCATGACCGGTTTAACTGGGAACAGGTCAGTAACATGACCGGTTGAACTGGGAACAGGTCAGTAACATGACTGGTTTAACTGGGAACAGGTCAGTAACATGACTGGTTGAACTGGGAACAGGTCGGTAACATGACCGGTTTAACTGGGAACAGGTCGGTATCATGACCGGTTTAACTGGGAATAGGTCGGTAACATGACCGGTTTAACTGGGAACAGGTCGGTAACATGACCGGTTTAACTGGGAACAGGTCGGTAACATGACCGGTTTAACTGGGAACAGGTCAGTAACATGACCGGTTGAACTGGGAACAGGTCAGTAACATGACCGGTTTAACTGGGAACAGTTCAGTAACATGACCGGTTTAACTGGGAACAGGTCGGTATCATGACCGGTTTAACTGGGAACAGGTCAGTAACATGACCGGTTTAACTGGGAACAGGTCGGTAACATGACCGTTTTAACTGGGAACAGGTTGGTAACATGACCGGTTTAACTGGGAACAGGTCGGTAACATGACCGGTTTAACTGGGAACAGGTCGGTAATCTGACTGGTTTAACTGGGAACAGGTTGGTAACATGACTGGTTTAACTGGGAACAGGTCGGTAACATGACCGGTTTAACTGAGAACAGGTCGGTAATCTGACTGGTTTAACTGGGAACAGGTCGGTAACATGACCGGTTTAACTGGGAACAGGTCGGTATCATGACCGGTTTAACTGGGAACAGGTCAGTAACATGACCGGTTTAACTGGGAACAGGTCGGTACCATGACCGGTTTAACTGGGAACTGGTCAGTAACATGACTGGTTGAACTGGGAACAGGTCGGTAACATGACTGGTTTAACTGGGAACAGGTCAGTAACATGACCGGTTTAACTGGGAACAGGTCGGTAACATGACCGGTTTAACTGGGAACAGGTCGGTAACATGACCGTTTTAACTGGGAACAGGTCAGTAACATGACCGGTTTAACTGGGAACAGGTCGGTAACGTGACCGGTTTGACTGGGAACAGGTCGGTAACGTGACCGGTTAATCTGGGAACAGGTCGGTATCATGACCGTTTTTACTGGGAACAGGTCAGTAACATGACTGGTTTAACTGGGAACAGGTCGGTATCATGACCGGTTTAACTGGGAAAAGGTCGGTAACATGACCGGTTTAACTGGGAACAGGTTTAACTGGGAACAGGTCGGTAACATGACCGGTTTAACTGGGAACAGGTCGGTAACATGACCGGTTTAACTGGGAACAGGTCAGTAACATGACTGGTTTAACTGGGAACAGGTCGGTATCATGACCGGTTTAACTGGGAAAAGGTCGGTAACATGACCGGTTTAACTGGGAACAGGTTTAACTGGGAACAGGTCGGTAACATGACCGGTTTAACTGGGAACAGGTCGGTAACATGACCGTTTTAACTGGGAACAGGTCAGTAACATGACTGGTTTAACTGGGAACAGGTCGGTATCATGACCGTTTAACTGGGAAAAGGTCGGTAACATGACCGGTTTAACTGGGAACAGGTTTAACTGGGAACAGGTCGGTAACATGACCGGTTTAACTGGGAACAGGTCGGTAACATGACCGGTTTAACTGGGAACAGGTCGGTAACATGACCGGTTGAACTGGGAACAGGTCAGTAACATGACTGGTTTAACTGGGAACAGGTCAGTAACATGACTGGTTGAACTGGGAACAGGTCGGTAACATGACCGGTTTAACTGGGAACAGGTCGGTATCATGACCGGTTTAACTGGGAACAGGTCAGTAACATGACTGGTTGAACTGGGAACAGGTCGGTAACATGACTGGTTTAACTGGGAACAGGTCAGTAACATGACCGGTTTAACTGGGAACAGGTCGGTAACATGACCGGTTTAACTGGGAACAGGTCGGTAACATGACCGGTTTAACTGGGAACAGTTCAGTAACGTGACCGGTTTAACTGGGAACAGGTCGGTAACGTGACCGGTTTAACTGGGAAACGGTCAGTAACATGACCGGTTTAACTGGGAACAGGTCGGTAACATGACCGGTTTAACTGGGAACAGGTCGGTAACATGACCGGTTGAACTGGGAACAGGTCAGTAACATGACCGGTTTAACTGGGAACAGTTCAGTAACATGACCGGTTTAACTGGGAACAGGTCGGTATCATGACCGGTTTAACTGGGAACAGGTCGGTAACATGACCGGTTTAACTGGGAACAGGTCGGTAATCTGACTGGTTTAACTGGGAACAGGTCGGTAACATGACCGGTTTAACTGGGAACAGGTCGGTATCATGACCGGTTTAACTGGGAACAGGTCGGTAACATGACCGTTTTAACTGGGAACAGGTTGGTAACATGACCGGTTTAACTGGGAACAGGTCGGTAACATGACCGGTTTAACTGGGAACAGGTCGGTAATCTGACTGGTTTAACTGGGAACAGGTTGGTAACATGACTGGTTTAACTGGGAACAGGTTGGTAACATGACCGGTTTAACTGAGAACAGGTCGGTAATCTGACTGGTTTAACTGGGAACAGGTCGGTAACATGACCGGTTTAACTGGGAACAGGTCGGTATCATGACCGGTTTAACTGGGAACAGGTCAGTAACATGACCGGTTTAACTGGGAACAGGTCGGTAACATGACTGGTTTAACTGGGAACAGGTCGGTAACATGACCGGTTTAACTGGGAACAGGTCGGTATCATGACCGGTTTAATTGGGAACAGGTTGGTAACATGACTGGTTTAACTGGGAACAGGTCGGTAACATGACCGGTTTAACTGGGAACAGGTCGGTAATCTGACTGGTTTAACTGGGAACAGGTCAGTAATATGACCGGTTTAACTGGGAACAGGTCGGTATCATGACTGGTTTAACTGGGAACAGGTCGGTAACATGACCGGTTTAACTGGGAACAGGTCGGTATCATGACTGGTTTAACTGGGAACAGGTCAGTAACATGACCGGTTTAACTGGGAACAGGTCAGTAACATGACTGGTTGAACTGGGAACAGGTCGGTAACATGACTGGTTTAACTGGGAACAGGTCAGTAACATGACCGGTTTAACTGGGAACAGGTCGGTATCATGACCGGTTTAACTGGGAACAGGTCGGTAACATGACCGGTTTAACTGGGAACAGGTCAGTAACATGACCGGTTTAACTGGGAACAGGTCGGTAACGTGACCGGTTTGACTGGGAACAGGTCGGTAACGTGACCGGTTAAACTGGGAACAGGTCAGTATCATGACCGGTTTAACTGGGAACAGGTCGGTAACATGACCGGTTTAACTGGGAACAGGTCGGTAACATGACCGGTTTAACTGGGAACAGGTTGGTAACATGACCGGTCAGCAACATAACTGGGTGTAAAAAGAGCATTTCAGACAGGCAGAGTCTCTCTGACGGAAAGATGGGAAGAGCTTCACCAGTCTGAGACAAACTGGATACAAAAGCTGTGAAAGAATTTCAGAAAAATGTTTCTCAGACTATGAAGATTCTTCATCTACAGCAGATTCAGGAGGAATCTCTGTATGCTGGGACCAGTCTGGATGCTGGTGAGCTTCTGCATTATAACATGATTCTCTACTGGAAACCAGTGCATGGACTCAGGAAGCTTCCAGAAACCAGTGTGAACCTAGTTCAGGCTGAAATCCACACATGCAGGTTAAATGTGAAGAGGATCCAGAAACACGCCGTCTTCTCTGGACCAAAGCTCATTTAAAATGCAGAAGCAGCATTGGTTATTCACTTTAAAAGTCAGCATGTTGTCATCTGCTTTTGATACTGAACTTGGCAACCGTTCATCTCTCATCAGCGTTAAAGCCACAAAACAACGCCGCCTGGAACTGAAGGCAATGGAGAAGGCGTGATCACGTCAGGATGCATCACCAGGCTGTAAATATGTGGAGAGGGCTTACCTGTGCATGGTGTGCAGGGCATGAGGCTCATAGTGGTACCGTCCCTCGTGGTGCCGCATGTCGATCGAGATCGGCGTGTGGAACGTCGGGAAAAGGTGTTGGGGGGCTGGAAGGATGGGAAGAGAAGGAGAGCTGAGGATAGCAGGAAGACAGGAAACTTCAAAACAAGGACAAGGGCTACAATGAAGCAACATGAACATCAGAGCAAGCCGAGCACTTTTGTGTAAAATATTACACACTATAGCACCAGAGAAGCGGAATAAATAAATAATCAAAGTCATCCAAAGAAATCCTACGTCTTGAACATGAAAGATGTCCAACCAGGCTTTTGACAAAAACCTGCAGCTAGAAGGACTTTGAACTAGACGGGATGATGGACCGACTGAAGGGAGTCTGCAGCCTCAGGATAGAAGCTAGCCTCTGCTTTCACTGCAAACAGCCTGAGTCCCCTCATAGGAACTAGGACCCAGACCCAGGAACCAGGACCCAGACCCACGAACCAGGACCTCTCATAGGAGCCAGGACCCAGACCCCGGAAGCAGGACCTCTCCTAGGAACCAGGACCTCTAATAAGAACCAGGACCTCTCCCAGGAACAAGGACCTCTCATAGGAACCAGGACCTCCTATAGGAACCAGGACCTCTCCCAGGAACAAGGACCTCTCATAGGAACCAGGACCTCCTATAGGAACCAGGACCTCTCCCAGGAACAAGGACCTCTCATAGGAACCAGGACCTCCTATAGGAACCAGGACCTCTCCCAGGAACCAGGACCTCTCATAGGACCCAGGACCTCCTATAGGAACCAGGACCTCTCCCAGGAACAAGGACCTCTCATAGGAACCAGGACCTCCTATAGGAACCAGGACCTCTCCCAGGAACCAAATCAAATCAAATCAAATCAAAGATACTTTATTCATCCCCGAGGGGAAATTCAGAGTTCAAGCCAGCTCGTCCAAGGTCAGACATACAGACATGTAACATTCATGACAAAAGAGCAAAACAGAACCGCGCTAAGCTCAGGCCATGCAGCTATTATACCGGCGCTGCCTTACAATAGATAAGAACAGAGATACAATAGGATCATAGGTGGTCGAGGGCAAAAAAAGGTCATGTAACTCCGGGCCGCGCAGGAAGACGCGGGCCGAAAATACAGAGAAAAAAACCTCATACACTGAAATACAAACTAAACAAGACACACAAAGTCCAGGGAGGCGGTGAGTCATGTGGGAGGGGACTGGGGGTGGTTGAGGAGGGGGGACAGAGCGTCTATGAACATGTCTTCTTCTGTTCTCAGGGGGGGTTGTGCCGGCCCAAGGCTGCTGGGAAGCCGAATCCAGATATGATTGTTGTTTGGGTTCCAGGCGAAGAAAACAGTTTGCCCTCGGCCTTGAGTCCATAGCTGGTCTCAGGCAGGCAGCTCCAAACAGCTGAATGGGGGAGGCGGGGTCAATTTCCACCGATTCTAGCAGACATTTTCTCCATATTGTTATCGATTTTGCGGACCAGCTCTGGGACCGCGGCCAAATGACCAGTATGGAACAGACTGGTATCCTGCTTACGGTCGAGTCCGGCCAACACAAGAGTCTGTGCACTGCTAGCCCGGCACATACCGTTGCAGAATTCTGACAGCCTGCCAGTTGTTGCCAGAATCTCACGGGTCTTCAGGCAGATCAGGACTCCACCAGCGTCAATCAGCAGAATCCCGATCACCAATAATCCAAAGATGTGAACATGCTCCACGTCCTCAGAGGACAGAACCGACAGACACATAGGTCTCCACTTGGCCCATGGGTCCTGAACGTATCCAGCTGGAAGCGTCCCCTCAGGACATGCAGGCTCCCCTCTGCACGATCTTCAGGTTGAGAAAATTTGATCAATTGCGTTGATAGACCAGCCGATCAGATCCATGATGTAGTTTGAGTGGAAGTAAGAGATGTAAAAAGAGGCTCAGAGTCAGTCAGGAAAAAGTCGCAGGCCAGAGTGGGAGGGAGGAGAGGAAACAGGAGCGCAGATAGAAGTGTTCGCCTTCGCTGAGAGCAGGAGTGGAGAAAGGACCTGGACCAGGATCTCTCCCAGGTACCAGGACCTCTCTCAGGAACCAGGACCTCTCCCAGGAACCAGGACCTCTCATAGGAACCAGGACCTCTCCCAGGAACCAGGACCTCTCATAGGAACCAGGACCTCTCCCAGGAACCAGGACCTCGCATAAGAACCAGGACCTCTCTCAGGAACCAGGACCTCTCCCAGGAACCAGGACCTCTCATAGGAACCAGGACCTCTCCCAGGAACAAGGACCTCTCATAGGAACCAGGACCTCTCCCAGGAACCAGGACCTCGCATAGGAACCAGGACCTCTCCCAGGAACCAGGACCTCTCATAGGAACCAGGACCTCTCCCAGGAACCAGGACCTCTCATAGGAACCAGGACCTCTCCCAGGAACCAGGACCTCTCATAGGAACCAGGACCTCTCCCAGGAACCAGGACCTCGCATAAGAACCAGGACCTCTCTCAGGAACCAGGACCTCTCCCAGGAACCAGGACCTCTCATAGGAACCAGGACCTCTCCCAGGAACAAGGACCTCTCATAGGAACCAGGACCTCTCCCAGGAACCAGGACCTCGCATAGGAACCAGGACCTCTCCCAGGAACCAGGACCTCTCATAGGAACCAGGACCTCTCCCAGGAACCAGGACCTCTCATAGGAACCAGGACCTCTCCCAGGAACCAGGACCTCTCATAGGAACCAGGACCTCTCATAGGACCCAGGACCTCTCCCAGGAACCAGGACCTCTCATAGGAACCAGGACCTCTCATAGGAACCAGGACCTCTCATAGGAACCAGGACCTCTCCCAGGAACCAGGACCTCTCATAGGAACCAGGACATCTCCCAGGAACCAGGACCTCTCATAGGAACCAGGACCTCTCCCAGAAACCAGGAACTCTCATAGGAACCAGGACCTCTCATAGGACCCCGGACCTCTCATAGGACCCCGGACCTCTCCCAGGAACCAGGACCTCTCCCAGGAACCAGGACCTCTCATAGGAACCAGGACCTCTCATAGGACCCCGGACCTCTCCCAGGAACCAGGACCTCTCATAGGACCCCGGACCTCTCCCAGGAACCAGGACCTCTCATAGGAACCAGGACCTCTCATAGGAACCAGGACCTCTCATAGGACCCCGGACCTCTCCCAGGAACCAGGACCTCTCCCAGGAACCAGGACCTCTCATAGGAACCAGGACCTCTCATAGGACCCAGGACCTCTCCCAGGAACCAGGACCTCTCATAGGAACCAGGACCTCTCATAGGACCCCGGACCTCTCCCAGGAACCAGGACCTCTCATAGGACCCCGGACCTCTCCCAGGAACCAGGACCTCTCATAGGAACCAGGTCCTCTCCCAGGAACCAGGACCTCTCCCAGGAACCAGGACCTCTCATAGGAACCAGGACCTCTCATAGGAACCAGGACCTCTCATAGGAACCAGGACCTCTCCCAGGAACCAGGACCTCTCATAGGAACCAGGACCTCTCATAGGAACCAGGACCTCTCATAGGACCCAGGACCTCTCCAAGGAACCAGGACCTCTCCCAGGAACCAGGACCTCTCCCAGGAACCAGGACCTCTCATAGGAACCAGGACCTCTCATAGGACCCCGGACCTCTCCCAGGAACCAGGACCTCTCATAGGACCCCGGACCTCTCCCAGGAACCAGGACCTCTCATAGGACCCCGGACCTCTCCCAGGAACCAGGACCTCTCATAGGACCCCGGACCTCTCCCAGGAACCAGGACCTCTCCCAGGAACCAGGACCTCTCATAGGAACCAGGACCTCTCATAGGACCCCGGACCTCTCCCAGGAACCAGGACCTCTCCCAGGAACCAGGACCTCTCATAGGAACCCTGACTTCTAGAAACATCTCTTTAAATTGGTGGAAAATTGTAAAGGAAATGCAGCGATAGAAACCAGAACAAGGAGGGAAACGCAGAACCTCTAACTGTGATGTTTCAAACAAAGACTTCCACGTGACCCTGAACTGGACCAAGCAGTTTGGAAAAAGAAAGGATGCAAGAAAGTCTTTTTTGGGATTTTGGGATAGCTGATTTTCAATTTTTCACTTTATTCCAACATCATCAACGTCATCAGATCCAGATCCTGGACTGATACAGATCCAAATCCCTGGCTGAGGCAGGTCCCAGACTGGTCCAGATCCTGGACTGGCATGGATCTGAATAGTTTATGTGCCGTTTGTCTGTGATGAAGTTTGGGAATTTGGCATAGTGGGAATGTATGGGAAATATTTCCAGATTCAGAACTTCATATCACATTTGTCTGTTTTGTTTGCGCTGAGAGAAAAACCGAAAATGTTCTAAATATTCCATCAGGGGCAACAGTCGCTCATGTGTCCAAATCGTTCAGGATCCAGCGACAGGAAAAAAAATCCTCTACATGGACAGGCAACAACGTTGCGAGGTCAAGACGCAGGAATCCAGCATCATCCCAGCAGGAAGAACTGAAGCAAAGTGAGCTATTTCTGCCGGTGTTGTGGGAACGTCCCTGTCCATCAAGCTGTCAGGGTGCAGAGTGAGAGGAATGAACCTGGAATGCTGACTCATTCAGGTCCAAGGCCCCAGGGAGACCCCAGGGGACCCGCTATCCATCCACTCCACTCGGCAGAGAGCAGATAATGATCCGTGGCCCTGACCCCTTCGCTCCAAATCCCAGGTCATCCTGAAAGATTCCCACAGTCTGTGTGAGACACTGGAAGAATTTTAATGGAACCCAGAGATCTGCCTGCCTTCCTCCTCATCATCTTTCCCATCTTTGTCCCGCTGCCACGATCAGTCAGCCAGAGACCAGACACACCAGGTAACAATTAGAAGGATCTGAAACTGTATGGAATCATGGAGGAGATGAGAAACAGTGAGCTGGAGCTCAGCAACGCCCTCATGTACAGTTTCCACACTGAGAAAAATCTTAACAGGTAACAGAACAAAACGTTGGTAAATACACCTGTAAGCTTGTATACATCCACCTGTGTACATATACCTGTATACATCCACCTGTGTACATACACCTGTATACATCCACCTGTGTACATACACCTGTATACATCCACCTGTGTACATACACCTGTATACATCCACCTGTATACATACACCTGTATACATACACCTGTACACCTGTATACATCCACCTGTGTACATACACCTGTATACATCCACCTGTATACATACACCTGTATACATACACCTGTACATCTGTATACATCCACCTGTGTACATACACCTGCACATCTGTGTACATACACCTGTATACATACCTGTACATCTGTATACATCCACCTGTGTACATACACCTGCACATCTGTGTACATCAACCTGTATACATCCACCTGTGTACATACACCTGTATACATCCACCTGTGTACATACACCTGTATACATCCACCTGTGTACATACACCTGTATACATCCACCTGTGTACATACACCTGCATACATCCACCTGTATACATACACCTGTACATCTGTATACATCCACCTGTGTACATACACCTGCACATCTGTGTACATACACCTGTATACATACACCTGTGTACATACACCTGTATACATCCACCTGTGTACATACACCTGCACATCTGTATACATACACCTGTATACATACGCCTGCACATCTGCATACATCCACCTGTATACATACACCTGCACATCTGCATACATCCACCTGTATACATACACCTGTACACCTGTATACATCCACCTGTATACATACACCTGCACATCTGTATACATACACCTGTATACATACACCTGCACATCTGTATACATACACCTGTATACATACACCTGCACATCTGTATACATCCACCTGTGTACATACACCTGCACATCTGTATACATACACCTGTATACATACACCTGCACATCTGTATACACCCACCTGTGTACATACACCTGCACATCTGTATACATACACCTGTATACATACACCTGCACATCTGTATACATCCACCTGTACATCTGTATTCATCCACCTGTGTACATCCACCTGTATACATCCACCTGTGTACATACACCTGTATACATCCACCTGTGTACATACACCTGCACATCTGTATACATACACCTGTATACATACACCTATACACCTGTATACATCCACCTGTGTACATACACCTGCACATCTGCATACATCCACCTGTATACATACACCTGTACACCTGTATACATCCACCTGTGTACATACACCTGCACATCTGTATACATACACCTGTATACATACACCTGCACATCTGTATACATACACCTGTATACATACACCTGCACATCTGTATACATCCACCTGTGTACATACGCCTGCACATCTGTATACATACACCTGTATACATACACATTCACATCTGTATACATACACCTGTATACATACACCTGCACATCTGTATACATACACCTGTATACATACACCTGCACATCTGTATACATACACCTGTATACATACACCTGCACATCTGTATACATACACCTGCACATCTGTATACATACACCTGTATACATACACCTGCACATCTGTATACATACACCTGTATACATACACCTGCACATCTGTATACATCCACCTGTGTACATACACCTGCACATCTGTATACATACACCTGTATACATACACATTCACATCTGTATACATCCACCTGTGTACATACACCTGCACATCTGTATACATCCACCTGTGTACATACACCTGCACATCTGTATACATCCACCTGTATACATACACCTGTACATCTGTATACATCCACCTGTGTACATACACCTGCACATCTGTATACATACACCTGTATACATACACCTGCACATCTGTATACATACACCTGTATACATACACCTGCACATCTGTATACATACACCTGTATACATACACCTGCACATCTGTATACATACACCTGTACATCTGTATACATCCACCTGTGTACATACACCTGCACATCTGTGTACATACACCTCTATTCATCCACCTGTGTACATACACCTGTATACATCCACCTGTGTACATACACCTGTATACATCCACCTGTGTACATACACCTGCACATCTGTATACATACACCTGTATACATACACCTATACACCTGTATACATCCACCTGTGTACATACACCTGCACATCTGCATACATCCACCTGTATACATACACCTGTACACCTGTATACATCCACCTGTGTACATACACCTGCACATCTGTATACATACACCTGTATACATACACCTGCACATCTGTATACATACACCTGTATACATACACCTGCACATCTGTATACAACTGTAAAATGGTATACATACACCTGTGTACATACACTGGTGCACCTTTATGCATATACCTATACACCTGTATACATGCACCTGTACGAATGGATGCATACACCTGTACACCTCTATGACTGTATACATGCACATGTACACCAGTGTGCATACACCGGTACGCCTGTATAAATACACCTGTACACCTGTATAAATACACCTGTACACCTGTATAAATACACCTGTACACCTGTTTAAATACACCTGTACACCTGTAGACATACACCTGTACACCTGTAGACATACACCTGCACACCTGTATACATACACCTGTACACCTGTAGACATACACCTGTATAAATACACCTGCACACCTGTATAAATACAACTGCACACCTGTATAAATACACCTGTACACCTGTTTAAATACACCTGTACACCTGTAGACATACACCTGTACACCTGTAGGCATACACCTGTACACCTGAATACATACACCTGTACACCTGTAGACATACACCTGTATAAATACAACTGCACACCTGTATAAATACACCTGTACACCTGTTTAAATACACCTGTACACCTGTAGACATACACTTGTACACCTGTAGACATAACCTGTACACCTGTAGACATACACCTGTATACATACACCTGCACATCTGTATACATACACCTGTATACATACACCTGCACATCTGTATACATACACCTGTACATCTGTATACATCCACCTGTGTACATACACCTGCACATCTGTGTACATACACCTCTATTCATCCACCTGTGTACATACACCTGTATACATCCACCTGTGTACATACACCTGTATACATCCACCTGTGTACATACACCTGCACATCTGTATACATACACCTGTATACATACACCTATACACCTGTATACATCCACCTGTGTACATACACCTGCACATCTGCATACATCCACCTGTATACATACACCTGTACACCTGTATACATCCACCTGTGTACATACACCTGCACATCTGTATACATACACCTGTATACATACACCTGCACATCTGTATACATACACCTGTATACATACACCTGCACATCTGTATACATACACCTGTATACATACACCTGCACATCTGTATACAACTGTAAAATGGTATACATACACCTGTGTACATACACTGGTGCACCTTTATGCATATACCTATACACCTGTATACATGCACCTGTACGAATGGATGCATACACCTGTACACCTCTATGACTGTATACATGCACATGTACACCAGTGTGCATACACCGGTACGCCTGTATAAATACACCTGTACACCTGTATAAATACACCTGTACACCTGTATAAATACACCTGTACACCTGTTTAAATACACCTGTACACCTGTAGACATACACCTGTACACCTGTAGACATACACCTGCACACCTGTATACATACACCTGTACACCTGTAGACATACACCTGTATAAATACACCTGCACACCTGTATAAATACAACTGCACACCTGTATAAATACACCTGTACACCTGTTTAAATACACCTGTACACCTGTAGACATACACCTGTACACCTGTAGGCATACACCTGTACACCTGAATACATACACCTGTACACCTGTAGACATACACCTGTATAAATACAACTGCACACCTGTATAAATACACCTGTACACCTGTTTAAATACACCTGTACACCTGTAGACATACACTTGTACACCTGTAGACATAACCTGTACACCTGTAGACATACACCTGTATACATACACTTGTACACCTGTATACATACACTTGTACACCTGTAGACATACACCTGTACACCTGTAGACATACACCTGTATAAATACACTTGTACACCTGTATACATACACTTGTACACCTGTAGACATACACCTGTACACCTGCAGACATACATCTGTAAACCTGTAGACATACACCTTTACACCTGTAGACATACATCTGTACACCTGTAGACATACACCTGTACACGTGCAGGCATACACCTGGCTAGAGGCTAGAATCCAGAAGAGCTGGAACAGTGTGGGAAGTGGAATTAAAACTAATGAATAATGACTCATAAATCTTATCAGGTGAGATTTTCTGCCAGCAGAGGATAAACTAAATGTCAGAAATTTTATCATATGAATCTGATGCAGCAACACGTCTGGAAAGTAACTGGAACAAATCAGGAACCCCAACTATAAAACAGGGACAGGTCCACATCTGGGAACAGGTCAGTAACATGACCGGTTCAACTGGGAAAAGGTCGGTAACATGACCGGTTTAACTGGGAACAGGTTTAACTGGGAACAGGTCGGTAACATGACTGGTTTACCTGGAAACAGGTTGGTAACATGACCGGTTTAACTGGGAACAGGTCGGTAACATGACCGGTTTAACTGGGAACAGGTCGGTAACATGACAAGTTTAACTGGGAACAGGTTAAACTGGGAACAGGTCGGTAACATGACTGGTTTAACTGGAAACAGGTTGGTAACATGACCGGTTTAACTGGGAACAGGTCGGTAACATGACCGGTTTAACTGGGAACAGGTCGGTAACATGACCGGTTTAACTGGAAACAGGTCGGTATCATGACAGGTTTAACTGGGAACAGGTCGGTAACATGACAGGTTTAACTGGGAACAGGTCGGTAACATGACCGGTTTAACTGGGAACAGGTCAGTAACATGACCGGTTTAACTGGGAACAGGTCGGTAACATGACCGGTTTAACTGGGAACAGGTCGGTAACATGACAGGTTTAACTGGGAACAGGTCGGTAACATGACCGGTTTAACTGGGAACAGGTCGGAAACATGACAGGTTTAACTGGGAACAGGTCGGTAACATGACCGGTTTAACTGGAAACAGGTCGGTAACATGACCGGTTTAACTGGTAACAGGTCGGTAACATGACTGGTTTAACTGGAAACAGGTTGGTAACATGACCGGTTTAACTGGGAACAGGTCGGTAACATGACAGGTTTAACTGGGAACAGGTCGGTAACATGACCGGTTTAACTGGGAACAGGTCGGTAACATGACAGGTTTAACTGGGAACAGGTTGGTAACATGACCGGTTTAACTGGGAACAGGTCGGTAACATGACCGGTTTAACTGGGAACAGGTCGGTAACATGACCGGTTTAACTGGGAACAGGTCGGTAACATGACAGGTTTAACTGGGAATAGGTCGGTAACATGACCGGTTTAACTGGGAACAGGTCGGTAACATGACTGGTTTAACTGGAAACAGGTTGGTAACATGACCGGTTTAACTGGGAACAGGTCGGTAACATGACAGGTTTAACTGGGAACAGGTCGGTAACATGACCGGTTTAACTGGGAACAGGTCGGTAACATGACCGGTTTAACTGGAAACAGGTCGGTAACATGACCGGTTTAACTGGGAACAGGTTGGTAACATGACCGGTTTAACTGGGAAGAGGTCGGTAACATGACCGGTTTAACTGGGAACAGGTCGGTAGTATAACCGGTTTAACTGGAAATAGGTTAGTAACATGACTGGTTTAACTGGGAACAGGTCGGTAACATGACTGGTTTAACTGGAAACAGGTTGGTAACATGACCGGTTTAACTGGAAACAGGTTGGTAACATGACCGGTTTAACTGGGAACAGGTCGGTAACATGACTGGTTTAACTGGGAAAAGGTCGGTAACATGACCGGTTTAACTGGGAACAGGTCGGTAACATGACCGGTTTAACTGGGAAAAGGTCGGTAACATGAACGGTTTAACTGGGAACAGGTTTAACTGGGAACAGGTCGGTAACATGACCGGTTTAACTGGGAACAGGTCGGTAACATGACTGGTTTAACTGGGAACAGGTTAGTAACACGACCGGTTTAACTGGGAACAGGTCGGTATCATGACTGGTTTAACTAGGAACAGGTTGGTAACATGACCGGTTTAACTGGGAACAGGTCGGTAACATGACCGGTTTAACTGGGAACAGGTTTAACTGGGAACAGGTCGGTATCATGACTGGTTTAACTAGGAACAGGTCGGTAACATGACCAGTTTAACTGGGAACAGGTCGGTAGTATAACCGGTTTAACTGGAAATAGGTCGGTAACATGACTGGTTTAACTGGGAACAGGTTAGTAACATGACTGGTTTAACTGGGAACAGGTTAGTAACATGACCGGTTTAACTGGGAACAGGTCGGTTTCATGACTGGTTTAACTGGGAATAGGTCGGTATCATGACCGGTTTAACTGGAAACACGTCGGTAACATGACCGGTTTAACTGGAAACACGTCGGTAACATGACTGCTTCACCAGTCTGAGACAAATTGGATACAAAAGATTGAAACAATTTTAGAAAAGTGTTTCTCAGACATTAAGATCCATCATTTACAGTGTAGAATCTCATGTAGGAGAATCAGGAGGAATCTCTGTATGCTGGGACCAGTCTGTATGCTGGTGATCTTCTGCATTATAACATGCTTCCCTACTGGAAACCAGTGCATGGACCCAGGAAGCTTCCAGAAACCAGTGTGAACCCAGTTCATGCAGGTTAAAGCTCCATCATATGTGAAGAGGATCCAGAAACACGCCGTCTTCTCTGGACCAAAGCTCATTTAAAATGTTCTGAGTGGAAACCTGGATGAAGATGTGGAATAGTTTGTGGACAGCATGGACGGCGTGTCCTGCAGACTAAAGAGGAGAGGGAGCATCCAGCTTGTTATCAGCCTGCATCTCTGATGGGATGGGGTTGCATTAGTGCCGATGGCGTGGGCAGCTTCCACATCTGGGAAGCTCCATCAATGCTGAAACATCTGCTCCCATCCAGACAACGTCTCTTTCAGGGAAGACCTTGCACCATGCTGGACCACATCCTGATGGTGGAACAGGAGAACTGGTCCAGCAGGACCACATCCTGATGGTGGAACAGGAGAATTGGTCCAGCAAGACCACACTGGACCACATCCTGATGGTGGAACAGGAGAACCGGTCCAGCTGGACCACATCCTGATGGTGGAACAGGAGAACTGGTCCAGCAAGACCACACTGGACCACATCCTGATGGTGGAACAGGAGAACTGGTCCAGCAGGACCACACTGGACCACATCCTGATGGTGGAACAGGAGAACTGGTCCAGAAGGACCATGCTGGACCACATCCTGATGGTGGAACAGGGGAACTGGTCCACCAGGACCACACTGGACCACATCCTGATGGTGGAACAGGAGAACTGGTCCACCAGGACCAGGCTGGACCACATCCTGATGGTGGAACAGGAGAACTGGTCCAGCAAGACCACACTGGACCACATCCTGATGGTGGAACAGGGGAACTGGTCCACCAGGACCACACTGGACCACATCCTGATGGTGGAACAGGAGAACTGGTCCACCAGGACCAGGCTGGACCACATCCTGATGGTGGAACAGGAGAACTGGTCCAGCAAGACCACACTGGACCACATCCTGATGGTGGAACAGGAGAACTGGTCCAGCAGGACCACACTGGACCACATCCTGATGGTGGAACAGGAGCACTGGTCCAGAAGGACCATGCTGGACCACATCCTGATGGTGGAACAGAAGAACTGGTCCACCAGGACCAGGCTGGACCACATCCTGATGGTGGAACAGGAGAACTGGTCCAGTAGGACCATGCTGGACCACATCCTGATGGTGGAACAGGGGAACTGGTCCACCAGGACCAGGCTGGACCACATCCTGATGGTGGAACAGGAGAACTGGTCCAGTAGGACCATGCTGGACCACATCCTGATGGTGGAACAGGAGAAACTGGTCCAGCAGGACCACACTGGACCACATCCTGATGGTGGAACAGGAGAACTGGTCCACCAGGACCAGGCTGGACCACATCCTGAGGGTGGAACAGGAGAACTGGTCCAGCAAGACCACACTGGACCACATCCTGATGGTGGAACAGGAGAACTGGTCCAGCAGGACCACACTGGACCACATCCTGATGGTGGAACAGGAGAACTGGTCCAGAAGGACCATGCTGGACCACATCCTGATGGTGGAACAGAAGAACTGGTCCACCAGGACCAGGCTGGACCACATCCTGATGGTGGAACAGGAGAACTGGTCCAGTAGGACCATGCTGGACCACATCCTGATGGTGGAACAGGGGAACTGGTCCACCAGGACCAGGCTGGACCACATCCTGATGGTGGAACAGGAGAACTGGTCCAGTAGGACCATGCTGGACCACATCCTGATGGTGGAACAGGAGAACTGGTCCAGCAAGACCACACTGGACCACATCCTGATGGTGGAACAGGAGAACTGGTCCAGCAGGACCATGCTGGACCACATCCTGAAGGTGGAACAGGGGAACTGGTCCACCAGGACCAGGCTGGACCACATCCTGATGGTGGAACAGGAGAACTGGTCCAGTAGGACCATGCTGGACCACATCCTGATGGTGGAACAGGGGAACTGGTCCACCAGGACCAGGCTGGACCACATCCTGATGGTGGAACAGGAGAACTGGTCCAGTAGGACCATGCTGGACCACATCCTGATGGTGGAACAGGAGAACTGGTCCAGCAAGACCACACTGGACCACATCCTGATGGTGGAACAGGAGAACTGGTCCAGCAGGACCACACTGGACCACATCCTGATGGTGGAACAGGAGAACTGGTCCACCAGGACCAGGCTGGACCACATCCTGATGGTGGAACAGGAGAACTGGTCCAGTAGGACCATGCTGGACCACATCTTGATGGTGGAACAGGAGAACTGGTCCAGTAGGACCATGCTGGACCACATCCTGATGGTGGAACAGGAGAACTGGTCTGCTGCAGTCCAGACCTTTCACCAGCATGAAAGCAGCATGGAAGCAGCAATCCAACAACAAGGTCCAGTAGAGCAGCTGGAATCCTGCATCAGACCAGAACAGGACGACATTCCTCTCCTAGAACTTAAAAGATCTCAAACGATGCCAAACATCCCCCTTGAACTTCTTCTTTGGGTGATTTGGAAAGTGATTCTTCTAATTCTCCTTGTCTGATGATGCTCCTGTGTCCCTCTGCACCCACCAGACCGTCCTCTGGTGTAATGTGCCTCAGTCTGCAGTAATTACCCTCTGACTCCACCTACAGCAGGCTGAATGTATAGAATGTATGGCTGTGGGAGCTGGAGGGCTCCATTCAGAGCTGGGGCTGAATCAGAAGAGGAGGATGATGATGGTGGTGGCTGGGTCAGTCAGTCACCCTGCAGAGAGGAAACTGAAGTGAAAGCTGAGGTGTAGCATGCCAGCACTGCCAGTAAAGTACGAGTACACAGTCAGAACAGAGAGAGCACAAGAGGAATAATATGTTTGGTTCAGACTGAGTCAATGCTGAGCCAACTATCCCTCAACAACAGATATTAAAACAGGAAATACAGTCATATTCCTCAACATCAACCCTCGGTCCTCCACCCAGAGGAAGTGATTTAGCCAGCCATCCAGGCCCAGCTTCCCTCTGCGGGCCTGGACTGGTCCTGGCATCCAGGCTGCCTTATTCCATCACTAAGACAGCTCCATTGTTCTGCTGCCACAGGAAGAACAAAAGGCGAGCGCTCATGAGAGTTCAAGAGCTGCTTTTACCTGATTCACAGGGCCTTGGTCCCCTGCTCCCCAGGCGCACGCCATGCCAGCCAGCAGCGATGCAGAGGCTCCAGCCATCTATTAGTGTTTACTCGACAACATTTGTTTCAGTTCTGCAGCATGTTGAGCAGTTTCTCCCGGTCAGCAGCGGAAACACCGCTTCATTTTAACCAAAAGTGGAAAAACCACTTCATTTTAACCAACAGTGGAAACACCGCTTCATTTTAACCAACAGTGGAAACACCGCTTCATTTTAACCAGCAGTGGAAACACCGCTTCATTTTAACCAGCAGTGGAAACACCGCTTCATTTTAACCAACAGTGGAAACACCGCTTCATTTTAACCAGCAGTGGAAACACCGCTTCATTTTAACCAGCAGTGGAAACACCGCTTCATTTTAACCAACAGTGGAAACACCGCTTCATTTTAACCAGCAGTGGAAACACCGCTTCATTTTAACCAACAGTGGAAACACCGCTTCATTTTAACCAGCAGCGGAAACATCACTTCATTTTAACCAGCAGTGGAAACACCACTTCATTTTAACCAGCAGTGGAAACACCGCTTCATTTTAACCAACAGTGGAAACACCGCTTCATTTTAACCAGCAGTGGAAACACCGCTTCATTTTAACCAACAGTGGAAACACCGCTTCATTTTAACCAGCAGTGGAAACACCGCTTCATTTTAACCAACAGTGGAAACACCGCTTCATTTTAACCAGCAGTGGAAACACTGCTTCATGTTAACCAGCAGTGGAAACACCGCTTCATTTTAACCAACAGTGGAAACACCGCTTCATTTTAACCAACAGTGGAAACACCGCTTCATTTTAACCAACAGTGGAAACACCGCTTCATTTTAACCAACAGTGGAAACACCGCTTCATTTTAACCAGCAGTGGAAACACCGCTTCATTTTAACCAACAGTGGAAACACCGCTTCATTTTAACCAACAGTGGAAACACCGCTTCATTTAAACCAACAGTGGAAACACCGCTTCATTTTAACCAGCAGTGGAAACACCGCTTCATTTTAACCAGCAGTGGAAACACTGCTTCATTTTAACCAACAGTGGAAACACCGCTTCATTTTAACCAGCAGTGGAAACACCGCTTCATTTTAACCAACAGTGGAAACACCGCTTCATTTTAACCAACAGTGGAAACACCGCTTCATTTTAACCAACAGTGGAAACACCGCTTCATTTTAACCAACAGTGGAAACACCGCTTCATTTTAACCAGCAGTGGAAACACCGCTTCATTTTAACCAACAGTGGAAACACTGCTTCATTTTAACCAACAGTGGAAACACCGCTTCATTTTAACCAACAGTGGAAACACCGCTTCATTTAAACCAACAGTGGAAACACCGCTTCATTTTAACCAGCAGTGGAAACACCGCTTCATTTTAACCAGCAGTGGAAACACTGCTTCATTTTAACCAACAGTGGAAACACCGCTTCATTTTAACCAGCAGTGGAAACACCGCTTCATTTTAACCAGCAGTGGAAACACCGCTTCATTTTAACCAACAGTGGAAACACCGCTTCATTTTAACCAACAGCGGAAACACCGCTTCATTTTAACCAACAGTGGAAACACCGCTTCATTTTAACCAGCAGCGGAAACACCGCTTCATTTTAACCAACAGTGGAAACACCGCTTCATTTTAACCAGCAGTGGAAACACCGCTTCATTTTAACCAACAGCGGAAACACCGCTTCATTTTAACCAACAGTGGAAACACCGCTTCATTTTAACCAACAGTGGAAACACTGCTTCATTTTAACCAGCAGCGGAAACACCGCTTCATTTTAACCAACAGTGGAAACACCGCTTCATTTTAACCAGCAGCGGAAACATCGCTTCATTTTAACCAGCAGTGGAAACACCGCTTCATTTTAACCAGCAGTGGAAACACCGCTTCATTTTAACCAACAGCGGAAACACCGCTTCATTTTAACCAACAGTGGAAACACCGCTTCATTTTAACCAGCAGTGGAAACACCGCTTCATTTTAACCAACAGTGGAAAAACCGCTTCATTGTAACCAGCAGTGGAAACACCGCTTCATTTTAACAAACAGTGGAAACACTGCTTCATTTTAACCAGCAGTGGAAACACCGCTTCATTTTAACCAACAGCGGAAACACCGCTTCATTTTAACCAACAGTGGAAACACCGCTTCATTTTAACCAGCAGTGGAAACACTGCTTCATTTTAACCAACAGTGGAAACACTGCTTCTCTAAGGTCATTATTGCTTCTCTAAGGTTATTATTGCTTCTCTAAGGTCATTGTTGCTTCTCTAAGGTCATTATTGCTTCTCTAAGGTCATTGTTGCTTCTCTAAAATCATTGTTGCTTCTCTAAGGTCATTATTGCTTCTCTAAGGTTATTATTGCTTCTCTAAGGTCATTGTTGCTTCAATAGGTCATTATTGCTTCTATAAGGTCATTGTTGCTTCTCTAAGGTCATTGTTGCTTCTCTAAGGTCATTGCTGCTTCTCTAAGGTCATTGTTGCTTCTCTAAGGTCATTGTTGCTTCTCTAAGGTCACTGTTGCTTCTCTAAGGTCATTGTTGCTTCTCTAAGGTCATTGCTGCTTCTCTAAGGTCATTGCTGCTTCTCTAAGGTCATTATTGCTTCTCTAAGGTCATTATTGCTTCTCTAAGGTCATTGTTGTTTCTCTAAGGTCACTGTTGCTTCTATAAGGTCATTGTTGCTTCTCTACGGTCATTATTGCTTCTCTAAGGTCATTGTTGCTTCTCTAAGGTCATTGTTGCTTCTCTAAGGTCACTGTTGCTTCTCTAAGGTCATTGTTGCTTCTCTAAGGTCATTGTTGCTTCTCTAAGGTCATTGCTGCTTCTCTAAGGTCATTGTTGCTTCTCTAAGGTCATTGTTGCTTCTCTACGGTCATTATTGCTTCTCTAAGGTCATTGTTGCTTCTCTAAGGTCATTGTTGCTTCTCTAAGGTCATTGTTGCTTCTCTAAGGTCACTGTTGCTTCTCTAAGGTCATTATTGCTTCTCTAAGGTCATTATTGCTTCTCTAAGGTCATTGTTGTTTCTCTAAGGTCACTGTTGCTTCTCTAAGGTCATTGTTGCTTCTCTAAGGTCATTGTTGTTTCTCTAAGGTCATTGCTGCTTCTCTAAGGTCACTGTTGCTTCTCTCAGGTCATTGTTGCTTCTCTAAGGTCATTGTTGCTTCTCTAAGGTCATTGTTGCTTCTCTAAGGTCACTGTTGCTTCTCTAAGGTCATTGTTGCTTCTCTAAGGTCATTGTTGCTTCTCTAAGGTCATTGTTGCTTCTCTAAGGTCATTGCTGCTTCTCTAAGGTCATTGTTGCTTCTCTAAGGTCATTGTTGCTTCTCTAAGGTCATTATTGCTTCTCTAAGGTCATTGTTGTTTCTCTAAGGTCACTGTTGCTTCTCTAAGGTCATTGTTGCTTCTCTAAGGTCATTGTTGCTTCTCTAAGGTCACTGTTGCTTCTCTAAGGTCATTGTTGCTTCTCTACGGTCATTATTGCTTCTCTAGGGTCATTGTTGCTTCTCTAAGGTCATTGTTGTTTCTCTAAGGTCACTGTTGCTTCTCTAAGGTCATTGTTGCTTCTCTAAGGTCATTGTTGCGTCTCTAAGGTCATTATTGCTTCTCTAAGGTCATTGTTGCTTCTCTAAGGTCATTGCTGCTTCTCTAAGGTCATTGTTGCTTCTCTAAGGTCATTGTTGCTTCTCTAAGGTCATTGTTGCTTCTCTAAGGTCATTGCTTCTTCTCTAAGGTCATTGTTGCTTCTCTAAGGTCATTGTTGCTTCTCTAAGGTCATTGTTGCTTCTCTAAGGTCATTGCTGCTTCTCTAAGGTCATTATTGCTTCTCTAAGGTCATTGTTGCGTCTCTAAGGTCATTGTTGCTTCTCTAAGGTCATTGCTGCTTCTCTAAGGTCATTATTGCTTCTCTAAGGTCATTGCTTCTTCTCTAAGGTCATTGTTGCTTCTCTAAGGTCATTGTTGCTTCTCTAAGGTCATTGTTGCTTCTCTAAGGTCATTGCTGCTTCTCTAAGGTCATTATTGCTTCTCTAAGGTCATTGTTGCGTCTCTAAGGTCATTGTTGCTTCTCTAAGGTCATTGCTGCTTCTCTAAGGTCATTATTGCTTCTCTAAGGTCATTGTTGCGTCTCTAAGGTCATTGTTGCTTCTCTAAGGTCATTGTTGCTTCTCTAAGGTCATTGCTGCTTCTCTAAGGTCATTGTTGCTTCTCTAAGGTCATTGCTGCTTCTCTAAGGTCATTGTTGCTTCTCTAAGGTCATTGCTGCTTCTCTAAGGTCATTGTTGCTTCTCTAAGGTCATTGTTGCTTCTCTAAGGTCATTGTTGCGTCTCTAAGGTCATTGTTGCTTCTCTAAGGTCATTGTTGCTTCTCTAAGGTCATTGTTGCGTCTCTAAGGTCATTGTTGCTTCTCTAAGGTCATTGTTGCTTCTCTAAGGTCATTGTTGCGTCTCTAAGGTAATTGTTGCTTCTCTAAGGTCATTGTTGCGTCTCTAAGGTCATTGTTGCTTCTCTAAGGTCATTGTTGCTTCTCTAAGGTCATTGCTGCTTCTCTAAGGTCATTATTGCTTCTCTAAGGTCATTGTTGCTTCTCTAAGGTCATTGCTGCTTCTCTAAGGTCATTGTTGCTTCTCTAAGGTCATTGTTGCGTCTCTAAGGTCATTGTTGCTTCTCTAAGGTCATTGTTGCTTCTCTAAGGTCATTGCTGCTTCTCTAAGGTCATTATTGCTTCTCTAAGGTCATTGTTGCTTCTCTAAGGTCATTGTTGCTTCTTTAAGGTCATTGTTGCTTCTCTAAGGTCATTGCTGCTTCTCTAAGGTTATTATTGCGTCTCTAAGGTCATTGCTGCTTCTCTAAGGTCATTATTGCGTCTCTAAGGTCATTGTTGCTTCTCTAAGGTCATTGTTGCTTCTCTAAGGTCATTGCTGCTTCTCTAAGGTCATTATTGCTTCTCTAAGGTCATTGCTGCTTCTCTAAGGTCATTATTGCGTCTCTAAGGTCATTGTTGCTTCTCTAAGGTCATTGTTGCTTGTCTAAGGTCATTATTGCTTCTCTAAGGTCATTGTTGCTTCTCTAAGGTCATTGTTGCTTCTCTAAGGTCATTGTTGCTTCTCTAAGGTCATTGCTGCTTCTCTAAGGTCATTATTGCTTCTCTAAGGTCATTATTGCTTCTCTAAGGTCACTGCTGCTTCTCTAAGGTCATTATTGCTTCTCTAAGGTCATTGCTGCTTCTCTAAGGTCATTGTTGCTTCTCTAAGGTCATTGTTGCGTCTCTAAGGTCATTATTGCTTCTCTAAGGTCATTGTTGCTTCTCTAAGGTCATTGCTGCTTCTCTAAGGTCATTGTTGCTTCTCTAAGGTCATTGTTGCGTCTCTAAGGTCATTGTTGCTTCTCTAAGGTCATTGTTGCTTCTCTAAGGTCATTGTTGCTTCTCTAAGGTCATTGCTGCTTCTCTAAGGTCATTATTGCTTCTCTAAGGTCATTGTTGCTTCTCTAAGGTCATTGCTGCTTCTCTAAGGTCATTATTGCGTCTCTAAGGTCATTGTTGCTTCTCTAAGGTCATTGTTGCTTGTCTAAGGTCATTATTGCTTCTCTAAGGTCATTGTTGCTTCTCTAAGGTCATTGTTGCTTCTCTAAGGTCATTATTGCTTCTCTAAGGTCATTGTTGCTTCTCTAAGGTCATTGTTGCTTCTCTAAGGTCATTATTGCTTCTCTAAGGTCATTGTTGCTTCTCTAAGGTCATTGCTGCTTCTCTAAGGTCATTATTGCGTCTCTAAGGTCATTATTGCTTCTCTAAGGTCATTGTTGCTTCTCTAAGGTCATTGCTGCTTCTCTAAGGTCATTGTTGCTTCTCTAAGGTCATTGTTGCTTCTCTAAGGTCATTGCTGCTTCTCTAAGGTCATTGTTGCTTCTCTAAGGTCATTGTTGCTTCTCTAAGGTCATTGTTGCTTCTCTAAGGTCATTGTTGCTTCTCTAAGGTCATTGCTGCTTCTCTAAGGTCATTGTTGCGTCTCTAAGGTCATTGTTGCTTCTCTACGGTCATTGTTGCTTCTCTAAGGTCATTGTTGCTTCTCTAAGGTCATTGCTGCTTCTCTAAGGTCATTGGTGCGTCTCTAAGGTCATTGTTGCGTCTCTAAGGTCATTGTTGCGTCTCTAAGGTCATTGTTGCTTCTCTAAGGTCATTATTGCTTCTCTAAGGTCATTGCTGCTTCTCTAAGGTCATTGTTGCGTCTCTAAGGTCATTGCTGCTTCTCTAAGGTCATTGTTGCGTCTCTAAGGTCATTGCTGCTTCTCTAAGGTCATTGCTGCTTCTCTAAGGTCATTGCTGCTTCTCTAAGGTCATTATTGCTCCTCTAAGGTCATTGTTGCTTCTCTAAGGTCATTGCTGCTTCTCTAAGGTCATTGTTGCGTCTCTAAGGTCATTGCTGCTTCTCTAAGGTCATTGTTGCTTCTCTAAGGTCATTATTGCTTCTCTAAGGTCATTGTTGCGTCTCTAAGGTCATTGCTGCTTCTCTAAGGTCATTATTGCTTCTCTAAGGTCATTGCTGCTTCTCTAAGGTCATTGCTGCTTCTCTAAGGTCATTATTGCTTCTCTAAGGTCATTATTGCTTGTCTAAGGTCATTGTTGCGTCTCTAAGGTCATTGCTGCTTCTCTAAGGTCATTGTTGCGTCTCTAAGGTCATTGCTGCTTCTCTAAGGTCATTGTTGCTTCTCTAAGGTCATTGCTGCTTCTCTAAGGTCATTGCTGCTTCTCTAAGGTCATTGCTGCTTCTCTAAGGTCATTGTTGCGTCTCTAAGGTCATTGCTGCTTCTCTAAGGTCATTGCTGCTTCTCTAAGGTCATTGTTGCTTCTCTAAGGTCATTGCTGCTTCTCTAAGGTCATTGTTGCGTCTCTAAGGTCATTGCTGCTTCTCTAAGGTCATTGCTGCTTCTCTAAGGTCATTGCTGCTTCTCTAAGGTCATTGTTGCGTCTCTAAGGTCATTGCTGCTTCTCTAAGGTCATTGCTGCTTCTCTAAGGTCATTGTTGCTTCTCTAAGGTCATTGTTGCGTCTCTAAGGTCATTGCTGCTTCTCTAAGGTCATTGTTGCGTCTCTAAGGTCATTGCTGCTTCTCTAAGGTCATTGTTGCGTCTCTAAGGTCATTGCTGCTTCTCTAAGGTCATTGCTGCTTCTCTAAGGTCATTGCTGCTTCTCTAAGGTCATTGCTGCTTCTCTAAGGTCATTGCTGCTTCTCTAAGGTCATTGTTGCGTCTCTAAGGTCATTGTTGCGTCTCTAAGGTCATTGCTGCTTCTCTAAGGTCATTGTTGCGTCTCTAAGGTCATTGCTGCTTGTCTAAGGTCATTGTTGCGTCTCTAAGGTCATTGCTGCTTCTCTAAGGTCATTGTTGCGTCTCTAAGGTCATTGTTGCTTCTCTAAGGTCATTGCTGCTTCTCTAAGGTCATTGCTGCTTCTCTAAGGTCATTGCTGCTTCTCTAAGGTCATTGCTGCTTCTCTAAGGTCATTGCTGCTTCTCTAAGGTCATTGTTGCGTCTCTAAGGTCATTGTTGCGTCTCTAAGGTCATTGCTGCTTCTCTAAGGTCATTGTTGCGTCTCTAAGGTCATTGCTGCTTGTCTAAGGTCATTGTTGCGTCTCTAAGGTCATTGCTGCTTCTCTAAGGTCATTGTTGCGTCTCTAAGGTCATTGCTGCTTCTCTAAGGTCATTGTTGCTTCTCTAAGGTCATTGTTGCTTCTCTAAGGTCATTGCTGCTTCTCTAAGGTCATTGCTGCTTCTCTAAGGTCATTATTGCTTGTCTAAGGTCATTGTTGCGTCTCTAAGGTCATTGTTGCTTCTCTAAGGTCATTGTTGCGTCTCTAAGGTCATTGCTGCTTCTCTAAGGTCATTGTTGCGTCTCTAAGGTCATTGCTGCTTCTCTAAGGTCATTGTTGCTTCCCTAAGGTCATTGTTGCGTCTCTAAGGTCATTGTTGCTTCCCTAAGGTCATTGTTGCTTCCCTAAGGTCATTGTTGCTTCTCTAAGGTCATTGCTGCTTCTCTAAGGTCATTGTTGCTTCTCTAAGGTCATTGTTGCTTCTCTAAGGTCATTGCTGCTTCTCTAAGGTCATTGTTGCGTCTCTAAGGTCATTGCTGCTTCTCTAAGGTCATTGTTGCTTCTCTAAGGTCATTGTTGCTTCTCTAAGGTCATTGCTGCTTCTCTAAGGTCATTGCTGCTTCTCTAAGGTCATTATTGCTTGTCTAAGGTCATTGTTGCGTCTCTAAGGTCATTGTTGCTTCTCTAAGGTCATTGTTGCGTCTCTAAGGTCATTGCTGCTTCTCTAAGGTCATTGCTGCTTCTCTAAGGTCATTGTTGCGTCTCTAAGGTCATTGTTGCTTCTCTAAGGTCAGTGCTGATGTCTTTTGATTGGCTTGACCAGTCAAAATGTCTGCTTTTAAAGCAGAATAATGTGTTTTCTTGCTGTTGTTTAGAAGTTGGATTGAAATCATGAGAGGTTTGTGGTGAGGGTTTTAAGGAGCAGATTAACATAAAGAGGACTTTTCAGATTTCTGGTTGTTACCTGCCCCCTGCAGCCACATCCCTCCATCCATTCTGCTGCTGTGTGGTTGTATGAAGCCAGCTCTGGTGGCAAACGGCCACGAGGGAGCGCTTATCATCAGCCTCCGACAGCGGGGCTCAGGCCAGGCCAATAAGCTCCATGCATCAGCAGGTTGGAGCTTCACATAACGGAGAAGTGGCAGCGGTGGTGATGGGCCTCCTCTGCTCAGCGTCTTCCAGGCAGTGTGTCGTTAGGATGCTGTTTGTGTAATTTACTCCTTAAAAGACTGCAAGGTTCAAAGAATGATTGTGCAGTGGAGTAATCAGCCACCTCCAATGCATCCTTGATTTATCACCCCCTCGCCTAATAGCACTGCTTAACACACAGGTTTGTCCAGATTAAGTAATTACCTCAAAGCAAAAGTTTATTATCTTCCAGGATGGGCCGGTGATAAAGACTTGCTGTCGGGAGCCTGCAGAGAAAGAGCTTGTAGCTCATGAAAGAGAGCGATAATTAAAATGCAATGAATGAAATAGTTGCTTCTGGGGCTGTCACTGTGCTGCTGAGCTAACATCCATATTACCCCGCTGGCACCCTTGCTAGGAGGGCGCCTGGGACTATGGCTGGCCCTGGACTAGTGCAGCAGCTCAATGGGAAATGACTCCATCGGTAAATTAAACAAAGACCTAGTTTTTCTCCAAAATGACGAAGGAGGGGAGGAACTAACAGTAGCAGTTGAGTGCAGGAACTCAGGTTTTAATGTTAGCTGTGCGCTGTGCTCGTTGTGGCGTCTTAATGAGGCCTCTGCAGGTGGAGGAGGGACGAGGAACACAAGGGAATGTTTTGAATGATGCGCTGTTGTGTTGGACCTCCACTTAGATCTACCAGAAATAGATGGAGGGTCGTCCTATTGTGTCAACACTCGGCTGCCTCCCGTGTCGCTCCGCTGCTCACCTGACATGAGCTGCTGAAGCAAGACTGCCTCTACTTTCTGACCCCGCTGGTCCCCAGGCCCTCCTAGCGGGCGGCAACTTAGTGACATGGATCTGGAGCATGTGACTAAAAGCAGTTCAAATAAACAGCTTCAAATAGACATGGATGGACTTCTGTTCAGTTGTCTTAACTTCCTGTCACAGCTGCACTGAAGCTGCTTTCTGAGTCGGACAGCTGCAGTCAATCCACAGTTTCTCCAGAAAATCTGCTTTGTGTTCATTTTTACATGAGTTTCAATCCTGCAGACGCCACCAGTCAGCCGCTTCCTGAACTTTAAACTGAGCAGTGGAAGAAGTCAGAATGGGGATTCAGGTGATGGAAAATGCTTGTTTGGGTTTTTACTGGGATTTTCACACAAAAACATCTCTAGAGTTTCCAGAGAACGGTCCAAAGAAGAGAAAATATTTCTACGTTCTGATGTGGATTTCTATGTTCTGATGTGGATTTCTACGTTCTGATGTGGATTTCTACGTTCTGATGTGGATTTCTACGTTCTGATGTGGATTTCTATGTTCTGATGTGGATTTCTACGTTCTGATGTGGATTTCTACGTTCTGATGTGGATTTCTACGTTCTGATGTGGATTTCTATGTTCTGATGTGGATTTCTACGTTCTGATGTGGATTTCTACGTTCTGATGTGGATTTCTATGTTCTGATGTGGATTTCTATGTTCTGATGTGGATTTTATACGTTCTGATGTGGATTTCTACGTTCTGATGTGGATTTCTATGTTCTGATGTGGATTTCTACGTTCTGATGTGGATTTCTATGTTCTGATGTGGATTTCTATGTTCTGATGTGGATTTCTATGTTCTGATGTGGATTTCTATGTTCTGTGTGGATTTCTATGTTCTGATGTGGATTTCTATGTTCTGATGTGGATTTCTACGTTCTGATGTGGATTTCTATGTTCTGATGTGGATTTCTACATTCTGATGTGGATTTCTACGTTCTGATGTGGATTTCTATGTTCTGATGTGGATTTCTACATTCTGATGTGGATTTCTACATTCTGATGTGGATTTCTACGTTCTGATGTGGATTTATATGTTCTGTGTGGATTTCTATGTTCTGATGTGGATTTCTATGTTCTGATGGGGATTTCTATGTTCTGTGTGGATTTCTATGTTCTGATGTGGATTTCTACGTTCTGATGTGGATTTCTACGTTCTGATGTGGATTTCTACATTCTGATGTGGATTTCTATGTTCTGATGGGGATTTCTATGTTCTGTGTGGATTTCTATGTTCTGATGTGGATTTCTACGTTCTGATGTGGATTTCTACGTTCTGATGTGGATTTCTATGTTCTGATGTGGATTTTATACGTTCTGATGTGGATTTCTACGTTCTGATGTGGATTTCTATGTTCTGATGTGGATTTCTATGTTCTGATGTGGATTTCTACGTTCTGATGTGGATTTCTACGTTCTGATGTGGATTTCTACGTTCTGATGTGGATTTCTACGTTCTGATGTGGATTTCTATGTTCTGATGTGGATTTCTATGTTCTGATGTGGATTTCTATGTTCTGATGTGGATTTCTATGTTCTGATGTGGATTTCTATGTTCTGTGTGGATTTCTATGTTCTGATGTGGATTTCTATGTTCTGATGTGGATTTCTACGTTCTGATGTGGATTTCTACGTTCTAATGTGGATTTCTACATTCTGATGTGGATTTATATGTTCTGTGTGGATTTCTATGTTCTGATGTGGATTTCTATGTTCTGATGGGGATTTCTATGTTCTGTGTGGATTTCTATGTTCTGATGTGGATTTCTACGTTCTGATGTGGATTTCTATGTTCTGATGGGGATTTCTATGTTCTGTGTGGATTTCTATGTTCTGATGTGGATTTCTACGTTCTGATGTGGATTTCTATGTTCTGATGTGGATTTCTACATTCTGATGTGGATTTCTACGTTCTGATGTGGATTTCTATGTTCTGATGTGGATTTCTACATTCTGATGTGGATTTCTACATTCTGATGTGGATTTATATGTTCTGTGTGGATTTCTATGTTCTGATGTGGATTTCTATGTTCTGATGTGGATTTCTACGTTCTGATGTGGATTTCTACGTTCTGATGTGGATTTATATGTTCTGTGTGGATTTCTATGTTCTGATGTGGATTTCTATGTTCTGATGGGGATTTCTATGTTCTGTGTGGATTTCTATGTTCTGATGTGGATTTCTACGTTCTGATGTGGATTTCTACGTTCTGATGTGGATTTCTACATTCTGATGTGGATTTCTATGTTCTGATGGGGATTTCTATGTTCTGTGTGGATTTCTATGTTCTGATGTGGATTTCTACGTTCTGATGTGGATTTCTACGTTCTGATGTGGATTTCTATGTTCTGATGTGGATTTCTACGTTCTGATGTGGATTTCTATGTTCTGATGTGGATTTCTATGTTCTGTGTGGATTTCTACGTTCTGATGTGGATTTATATGTTCTGTGTGGATTTCTATGTTCTGATGTGGATTTCTATGTTCTGATGGGGATTTCTATGTTCTGTGTGGATTTCTATGTTCTGATGTGGATTTCTACGTTCTGATGTGGATTTCTACGTTCTGATGTGGATTTCTACGTTCTGTGTGGATTTCTACGTTCTGATGTGGATTTCTACGTTCTGATGTGGATTTCTACGTTCTGATGTGGATTTCTATGTTCTGATGTGGATTTCTATGTTCTGATGGGGATTTCTATGTTCTGTGTGGATTTCTATGTTCTGATGTGGATTTCTACGTTCTGATGTGGATTTCTACGTTCTGATGTGGATTTCTATGTTCTGATGTGGATTTCTACGTTCTGATGTGGATTTCTATGTTCTGATGTGGATTTCTATGTTCTGATGTGGATTTCTACGTTCTGATGTGGATTTCTACGTTCTGATGTGGATTTCTACGTTCTGATGTGGATTTCTATGTTCTGATGTGGATTTCTACGTTCTGATGTGGATTTCTACATTCTGATGTGGATTTCTACGTTCTGATGTGGATTTCTACGTTCTGATGTGGATTTCTACGTTCTGATATGGATTTCTATGTTCTGATGTGGATTTCTATGTTCTGTGTGGATTTCTATGTTCTGATGTGGATTTCTATGTTCTGATGTGGATTTCTACATTCTGATGTGGATTTCTACGTTCTGATGTGGATTTCTACGTTCTGATGTGGATTTCTATGTTCTGATGTGGATTTCTACGTTCTGATGTGGATTTCTACGTTCTGATGTGGATTTCTATGTTCTGATGTGGATTTCTACATTCTGATGTGGATTTCTATGTTCTGTGTGGATTTCTACGTTCTGATGTGGATTTCTATGTTCTGATGTGGATTTCTATGTTCTGATGTGGATTTCTACGTTCTGATGTGGATTTCTACGTTCTGATGTGGATTTCTATGTTCTGATGTGGATTTCTACGTTCTGATGTGGATTTCTATGTTCTGATGTGGATTTCTATGTTCTGATGTGGATTTCTACGTTCTGATGTGGATTTCTATGTTCTGATGTGGATTTCTATGTTCTGATGTGGATTTCTACGTTCTGATGTGGATTTCTACATTCTGATGTGGATTTCTATGTTCTGATGTGGATTTCTATGTTCTGATGTGGATTTCTATGTTCTGATGTGGATTTCTACGTTCTGATGTGGATTTCTACGTTCTGATGTGGATTTCTATGTTCTGATGTGGATTTCTACGTTCTGATGTGGATTTCTATGTTCTGTGTGGATTTCTACGTTCTGATGTGGATTTCTACGTTCTGATGTGGATTTCTACGTTCTGATGTGGATTTCTACGTTCTGATGTGGATTTCTACGTTCTGATGTGGATTTCTACATTCTGATGTGGATTTCTACGTTCTGATGTGGATTTCTACGTTCTGATGTGGATTTCTATGTTCTGATGTGGATTTCTACGTTCTGATGTGGATTTCTACGTTCTGATGTGGATTTCTATGTTCTGATGTGGATTTCTATGTTCTGATGTGGATTTCTACGTTCTGATGTGGATTTCTATGTTCTGATGTGGATTTCTATGTTCTGATGTGGATTTCTATGTTCTGATGTGGATTTCTACGTTCTGATGTGGATTTCTACGTTCTGATGTGGATTTCTATGTTCTGATGTGGATTTCTATGTTCTGATGTGGATTTCTACGTTCTGATGTGGATTTCTACGTTCTGATGTGGATTTCTATGTTCTGATGTGGATTTCTATGTTCTGATGTGGATTTCTATGTTCTGATGTGGATTTCTATGTTCTGATGTGGATTTCTATGTTCTGATGTGGATTTCTATGTTCTGATGTGGATTTCTATGTTCTGATGTGGATTTCTATGTTCTGATGTGGATTTCTACGTTCTGATGTGGATTTCTACGTTCTGATGTGGATTTCTATGTTCTGATGTGGATTTCTATGTTCTGATGTGGATTTCTATGTTCTGATGTGGATTTCTATGTTCTGATGTGGATTTCTATGTTCTGATGTGGATTTCTACGTTCTGATGTGGATTTCTACGTTCTGATGTGGATTTCTACGTTCTGATGTGGATTTCTATGTTCTGATGTGGATTTCTATGTTCTGATGTGGATTTCTATGTTCTGATGTGGATTTCTATGTTCTGATGTGGATTTCTATGTTCTGATGTGGATTTCTATGTTCTGATGTGGATTTCTACGTTCTGATGTGGATTTCTACGTTCTGATGTGGATTTCTACGTTCTGATGTGGATTTCTATGTTCTGATGTGGATTTCTATGTTCTGATGTGGATTTTATACGTTCTGATGTGGATTTCTACGTTCTGATGTGGATTTCTATGTTCTGATGTGGATTTCTACGTTCTGATGTGGATTTCTACGTTCTGATGTGGATTTCTATGTTCTGATGTGGATTTCTATGTTCTGATGTGGATTTCTACGTGCTGATGTGGATTTCTATGTTCTGATGTGGATTTCTACGTTCTGATGTGGATTTCTATGTTCTGATGTGGATTTCTACGTTCTGATGTGGATTTCTATGTTCTGATGTGGATTTCTATGTTCTGATGTGGATTTCTATGTTCTGATGTGGATTTCTATGTTCTGATGTGGATTTCTACGTTCTGATGTGGATTTCTATGTTCTGTGTGGATTTCTACGTTCTGATGTGGATTTCTACGTTCTGATGTGGATTTCTATGTTCTGATGTGGATTTCTACGTTCTGATGTGGATTTCTACGTTCTGATGTGGATTTCTATGTTCTGATGTGGATTTCTATGTTCTGATGTGGATTTCTACGTTCTGATATGGATTTCTACGTTCTGATGTGGATTTCTATGTTCTGATGTGGATTTCTACGTTCTGATGTGGATTTCTACGTTCTGATGTGGATTTCTACGTTCTGATGTGGATTTCTACGTTCTGATGTGGATTTCTACGTTCTGATGTGGATTTCTACGTTCTGATGTGGATTTCTACGTTCTGATGTGGATTTCTACGTTCTGATGTGGATTTCTACGTTCTGATGTGGATTTCTACGTTCTGATGTGGATTTCTACGTTCTGATGTGGATTTCTATGTTCTGATGTGGATTTCTACGTTCTGATGTGGATTTCTATGTTCTGATGTGGATTTCTACGTTCTGATGTGGATTTCTACGTTCTGATGTGGATTTCTACGTTCTGATGTGGATTTCTATGTTCTGATGTGGATTTCTATGTTCTGATGTGGATTTCTATGTTCTGATGTGGATTTCTATGTTCTGATGTGGATTTCTATGTTCTGATGTGGATTTCTACGTTCTGATGTGGATTTCTATGTTCTGTGTGGATTTCTACGTTCTGATGTGGATTTCTACGTTCTGATGTGGATTTCTATGTTCTGATGTGGATTTCTACGTTCTGATGTGGATTTCTACGTTCTGATGTGGATTTCTATGTTCTGATGTGGATTTCTATGTTCTGATGTGGATTTCTACGTTCTGATGTGGATTTCTACGTTCTGATGTGGATTTCTATGTTCTGATGTGGATTTCTACGTTCTGATGTGGATTTCTACGTTCTGATGTGGATTTCTACGTTCTGATGTGGATTTCTATGTTCTGATGTGGATTTCTACGTTCTGATGTGGATTTCTACGTTCTGATGTGGATTTCTACGTTCTGATGTGGATTTCTATGTTCTGATGTGAATTTCTATGTTCTGATGTGGATTTCTACGTTCTGATGTGGATTTCTATGTTCTGATGTGGATTTCTACGTTCTGATGTGGATTTCTATGTTCTGATGTGGATTTCTACGTTCTGTGTGGATTTCTATGTTCTGATGTGGATTTCTATGTTCTGATGTGGATTTCTATGTTCTGATGTGGATTTCTACGTTCTGATGTGGATTTCTATGTTCTGATGTGGATTTCTACGTTCTGATGTGGATTTCTATGTTCTGATGTGGATTTCTACGTTCTGATGTGGATTTCTACGTTCTGATGTGGATTTCTACGTTCTGATGTGGATTTCTACATTCTGATGTGGATTTCTACGTTCTGATGTGGATTTCTACGTTCTGATGTGGATTTCTATGTTCTGATGTGGATTTCTACGTTCTGATGTGGATTTCTATGTTCTGATGTGGATTTCTATGTTCTGATGTGGATTTCTACGTTCTGATGTGGATTTATATGTTCTGATGTGGATTTCTACGTTCTGATGTGGATTTCTATGTTCTGATGTGGATTTCTATGTTCTGATGTGGATTTCTACGTTCTGATGTGGATTTATATGTTCTGATGTGGATTTCTACGTTCTGATGTGGATTTATATGTTCTGATGTGGATTTATATGTTCTGATGTGGATTTCTATGTTCTGATGTGGATTTCTATGTTCTGATGTGGATTTCTACGTTCTGATGTGGATTTCTATGTTCTGATGTGGATTTCTATGTTCTGATGTGGATTTCTACGTTCTGATGTGGATTTCTACGTTCTGATGTGGATTTCTACGTTCTGATGTGGATTTCTATGTTCTGATGTGGATTTCTATGTTCTGATGTGGATTTCTATGTTCTGATGTGGATTTCTATGTTCTGATGTGGATTTCTATGTTCTGATGTGGATTTCTATGTTCTGATGTGGATTTCTACGTTCTGATGTGGATTTCTACGTTCTGATGTGGATTTCTATGTTCTGATGTGGATTTCTATGTTCTGATGTGGATTTCTACGTTCTGATGTGGATTTCTACGTTCTGATGTGGATTTCTACGTTCTGATGTGGATTTCTACGTTCTGATGTGGATTTCTACGTTCTGATGTGGATTTCTATGTTCTGATGTGGATTTCTACGTTCTGATGTGGATTTTATACGTTCTGATGTGGATTTCTATGTTCTGATGTGGATTTCTACGTTCTGATGTGGATTTCTACGTTCTGATGTGGATTTCTACGTTCTGATGTGGATTTCTATGTTCTGATGTGGATTTCTACGTTCTGATGTGGATTTCTATGTTCTGTGTGGATTTCTATGTTCTGATGTGGATTTCTATGTTCTGATGTGGATTTCTATGTTCTGATGTGGATTTCTATGTTCTGATGTGGATTTCTATGTTCTGTGTGGATTTCTATGTTCTGATGTGGATTTCTACGTTCTGATGTGGATTTCTATGTTCTGATGTGGATTTCTACGTTCTGATGTGGATTTCTACGTTCTGATGTGGATTTCTACGTTCTGATGTGGATTTCTACGTTCTGATGTGGATTTCTACGTTCTGATGTGGATTTCTACGTTCTGATGTGGATTTCTACGTTCTGATGTGGATTTCTACGTTCTGATGTGGATTTCTATGTTCTGATGTGGATTTCTACGTTCTGATGTGGATTTCTACGTTCTGATGTGGATTTCTATGTTCTGATGTGGATTTCTACGTTCTGATGTGGATTTCTATGTTCTGTGTGGATTTCTATGTTCTGATGTGGATTTCTATGTTCTGATGTGGATTTCTACGTTCTGATGTGGATTTCTACGTTCTGATGTGGATTTCTATGTTCTGATGTGGATTTATATGTTCTGATGTGGATTTCTACGTTCTGATGTGGATTTCTACGTTCTGATGTGGATTTCTATGTTCTGATGTGGATTTCTACGTTCTGATGTGGATTTCTACGTTCTGATGTGGATTTCTACGTTCTGATGTGGATTTCTACGTTCTGATGTGGATTTCTACGTTCTGATGTGGATTTCTATGTTCTGATGTGGATTTCTACGTTCTGATGTGGATTTCTATGTTCTGTGTGGATTTCTATGTTCTGATGTGGATTTCTATGTTCTGATGTGGATTTCTACGTTCTGATGTGGATTTCTACGTTCTGATGTGGATTTCTACGTTCTGATGTGGATTTATATGTTCTGATGTGGATTTCTACGTTCTGATGTGGATTTATATGTTCTGTGTGGATTTCTACGTTCTGATGTGGATTTCTACGTTCTGATGTGGATTTCTATGTGCTGATGTGGATTTCTACGTTCTGATGTGGATTTCTATGTTCTGATGTGGATTTCTATGTTCTGATGTGGATTTCTACGTTCTGATGTGGATTTCTACGTTCTGATGTGGATTTCTACGTTCTGATGTGGATTTCTATGTTCTGATGTGGATTTCTACGTTCTGATGTGGATTTCTACGTTCTGATGTGGATTTCTAAGTTCTGATGTGGATTTCTACATTCTGATGTGGATTTCTACGTTCTGATGTGGATTTCTATGTTCTGATGTGGATTTCTATGTTCTGATGTGGATTTCTACGTTCTGATGTGGATTTCTACGTTCTGATGTGGATTTCTATGTTCTGATGTGGATTTCTACGTTCTGATGTGGATTTCTACGTTCTGATGTGGATTTCTATGTTCTGATGTGGATTTCTATGTTCTGATGTGGATTTATACGTTCTGATGTGGATTTCTAAGTTCTGATGTGGATTTCTACATTCTGATGTGGATTTCTACGTTCTGATGTGGATTTCTATGTTCTGATGTGGATTTCTATGTTCTGATGTGGATTTCTACGTTCTGATTTGGATTTCTACGTTCTGATGTGGATTTCTATGTTCTGATGTGGATTTCTACGTTCTGATGTGGATTTCTATGTTCTGATGTGGATTTCTATGTTCTGATGTGGATTTCTACGTTCTGATGTGGATTTCTACGTTCTGATGTGGATTTCTATGTTCTGTGTGGATTTCTACGTTCTGATGTGGATTTCTACGTTCTGATGTGGATTTCTATGTTCTGATGTGGATTTCTATGTTCTGATGTGGATTTCTATGTTCTGATGTGGATTTCTACGTTCTGATGTGGATTTCTATGTTCTGTGTGGATTTCTACGTTCTGATGTGGATTTCTACGTTCTGATGTGGATTTCTATGTTCTGATGTGGATTTCTACGTTCTGATGTGGATTTCTACGTTCTGATGTGGATTTCTATGTTCTGATGTGGATTTCTACGTTCTGATGTGGATTTCTACGTTCTGATGTGGATTTCTATGTTCTGATGTGGATTTCTACGTTCTGATGTGGATTTCTACGTTCTGATGTGGATTTCTATGTTCTGATGTGGATTTCTACGTTCTGATGTGGATTTCTACGTTCTGATGTGGATTTCTACGTTCTGATGTGGATTTCTATGTTCTGATGTGGATTTCTACGTTCTGATGTGGATTTCTACGTTCTGATGTGGATTTCTACGTTCTGATGTGGATTTCTACGTTCTGATGTGGATTTCTATGTTCTGATGTGGATTTCTACGTTCTGATGTGGATTTCTATGTTCTGATGTGGATTTCTACGTTCTGATGTGGATTTCTACGTTCTGATGTGGATTTCTACGTTCTGATGTGGATTTCTACGTTCTGATGTGGATTTCTATGTTCTGATGTGGATTTCTATGTTCTGATGTGGATTTCTATGTTCTGATGTGGATTTCTATGTTCTGATGTGGATTTCTACGTTCTGATGTGGATTTCTATGTTCTGTGTGGATTTCTACGTTCTGATGTGGATTTCTACGTTCTGATGTGGATTTCTATGTTCTGATGTGGATTTCTACGTTCTGATGTGGATTTCTACGTTCTGATGTGGATTTCTATGTTCTGATGTGGATTTCTACGTTCTGATGTGGATTTCTACGTTCTGATGTGGATTTCTATGTTCTGATGTGGATTTCTACGTTCTGATGTGGATTTCTACGTTCTGATGTGGATTTCTATGTTCTGATGTGGATTTCTACGTTCTGATGTGGATTTCTACGTTCTGATGTGGATTTCTACGTTCTGATGTGGATTTCTATGTTCTGATGTGGATTTCTACGTTCTGATGTGGATTTCTACGTTCTGATGTGGATTTCTACGTTCTGATGTGGATTTCTACGTTCTGATGTGGATTTCTATGTTCTGATGTGGATTTCTATGTTCTGATGTGGATTTCTACGTTCTGATGTGGATTTCTACGTTTCTGATGTGGATTTCTATGTTCTGATGTGGATTTCTATGTTCTGATGTGGATTTCTACGTTCTGATGTGGATTTCTATGTTCTGATGTGGATTTCTACGTTCTGTGTGGATTTCTATGTTCTGATGTGGATTTCTATGTTCTGATGGTGGATTTCTATGTTCTGATGTGGATTTCTACGTTCTCATGTGGATTTCTATGTTCTGATGTGGATTTCTATGTTCTGTGTGGATTTCTACGTTCTGATGTGGATTTCTACGTTCTGATGTGGATTTCTATGTTCTGATGTGGATTTCTACGTTCTGATGTGGATTTCTATGTTCTGATGTGGATTTCTACGTTCTGATGTGGATTTCTACGTTCTGATGTGGATTTCTACGTTCTGATGTGGATTTCTACGTTCTGATGTGGATTTCTACGTTCTCATGTGGATTTCTATGTTCTGATGTGGATTTCTATGTTCTGTGTGGATTTCTACGTTCTGATGTGGATTTCTACGTTCTGATGTGGATTTCTATGTTCTGATGTGGATTTCTACGTTCTGATGTGGATTTCTATGTTCTGATGTGGATTTCTACGTTCTGATGTGGATTTCTACGTTCTGATGTGGATTTCTACGTTCTGATGTGGATTTCTACGTTCTGATGTGGATTTCTACGTTCTCATGTGGATTTCTACGTGCTGATGTGGATTTCTACGTTCTGATGTGGATTTCTACGTTCTGATGTGGATTTCTATGTTCTGATGTGGATTTCTATGTTCTGATGTGGATTTCTATGTTCTGATGTGGATTTCTATGTTCTGATGTGGATTTCTACGTTCTGATGTGGATTTCTATGTTCTGATGTGGATTTCTATGTGCTGATGTGGATTTCTATGTTCTGTGTGGATTTCTACGTTCTGATGTGGATTTCTATGTTCTGATGTGGATTTCTATGTTCTGATGTGGATTTCTATGTTCTGATGTGGATTTCTATGTTCTGATGTGGATTTCTACGTTCTGATGTGGATTTCTACGTTCTGATGTGGATTTCTACGTTCTGATGTGGATTTCTACGTTCTGATGTGGATTTCTATGTTCTGTGTGGATTTCTATGTTCTGATGTGGATTTCTATGTTCTGATGTGGATTTCTACGTTCTGATGTGGATTTCTATGTTCTGATGTGGATTTCTATGTTCTGATGTGGATTTCTACGTTCTGATGTGGATTTCTACGTTCTGATGTGGATTTCTATGTTCTGATGTGGATTTCTACGTTCTGATGTGGATTTCTACATTCTGATGTGGATTTCTACGTTCTGATGTGGATTTCTATGTTCTGATGTGGATTTCTACGTTCTGATGTGGATTTCTACGTTCTGATGTGGATTTCTACGTTCTGATGTGGATTTCTATGTTCTGATGTGGATTTCTACGTTCTGATGTGGATTTCTACGTTCTGATGTGGATTTCTATGTTCTGATGTGGATTTCTATGTTCTGATGTGGATTTTATACGTTCTGATGTGGATTTCTACGTTCTGATGTGGATTTCTATGTTCTGATGTGGATTTCTATGTTCTGATGTGGATTTCTACGTTCTGATGTGGATTTCTATGTTCTGATGTGGATTTCTACGTTCTGATGTGGATTTCTACGTTCTGATGTGGATTTCTACGTTCTGATGTGGATTTCTATGTTCTGATGTGGATTTCTATGTTCTGATGTGGATTTCTATGTTCTGATGTGGATTTCTATGTTCTGATGTGGATTTCTATGTTCTGATGTGGATTTTATACGTTCTGATGTGGATTTCTACGTTCTGATGTGGATTTCTACGTTCTGATGTGGATTTCTACGTTCTGATGTGGATTTCTATGTTCTGATGTGGATTTCTACGTTCTGATGTGGATTTCTACGTTCTGATGTGGATTTCTATGTTCTGATGTGGATTTCTACGTTCTGATGTGGATTTCTACGTTCTGATGTGGATTTCTACGTTCTGATGTGGATTTCTATGTTCTGATGTGGATTTCTACGTTCTGATGTGGATTTCTATGTTCTGATGTGGATTTCTATGTTCTGATGTGGATTTCTACGTTCTGATGTGGATTTCTACGTTCTGATGTGGATTTCTACGTTCTGATGTGGATTTCTATGTTCTGATGTGGATTTCTACGTTCTGATGTGGATTTCTATGTTTTGATGTGGATTTCTACGTTCTGATGTGGATTTCTACGTGCTGATGTGGATTTCTATGTTCTGATGTGGATTTCTACGTTCTGATGTGGATTTCTACGTTCTGATGTGGATTTCTACGTTCTGATGTGGATTTCTATGTTCTGATGTGGATTTCTACGTTCTGATGTGGATTTCTACGTTCTGATGTGGATTTTATACGTTCTGATGTGGATTTCTACGTTCTGATGTGGATTTCTACGTTCTGATGTGGATTTCTACGTTCTGATGTGGATTTCTATGTTCTGATGTGGATTTCTATGTTCTGATGTGGATTTCTATGTTCTGATGTGGATTTCTATGTTCTGATGTGGATTTCTACGTTCTGATGTGGATTTCTATGTTCTGATGTGGATTTCTATGTTCTGATGTGGATTTCTACGTTCTGATGTGGATTTCTACGTTCTGATGTGGATTTCTACGTTCTGATGTGGATTTCTACGTTCTGATGTGGATTTCTATGTTCTGATGTGGATTTCTACGTTCTGATGTGGATTTCTACGTTCTGATGTGGATTTCTATGTTCTGATGTGGATTTCTACGTTCTGATGTGGATTTCTATGTTCTGATGTGGATTTCTACGTTCTGATGTGGATTTCTACGTTCTGATGTGGATTTCTACGTTCTGATGTGGATTTCTATGTTTTGATGTGGATTTCTACGTTCTGATGTGGATTTCTACGTGCTGATGTGGATTTCTATGTTCTGATGTGGATTTCTACGTTCTGATGTGGATTTCTACGTTCTGATGTGGATTTCTACGTTCTGATGTGGATTTCTACGTTCTGATGTGGATTTCTATGTTTTGATGTGGATTTCTACGTTCTGATGTGGATTTCTACGTGCTGATGTGGATTTCTATGTTCTGATGTGGATTTCTACGTTCTGATGTGGATTTCTACGTTCTGATGTGGATTTCTACGTTCTGATGTGGATTTCTATGTTCTGATGTGGATTTCTACGTTCTGATGTGGATTTTATACGTTCTGATGTGGATTTCTATGTTCTGATGTGGATTTCTACGTTCTGATGTGGATTTCTATGTTCTGATGTGGATTTCTACGTTCTGATGTGGATTTCTATGTTCTGATGTGGATTTCTATGTTCTGATGTGGATTTCTATGTTCTGATGTGGATTTCTATGTTCTGATGTGGATTTCTATGTTCTGATGTGGATTTCTACGTTCTGATGTGGATTTTATACGTTCTGATGTGGATTTCTACGTTCTGATGTGGATTTCTACGTTCTGATGTGGATTTCTACGTTCTGATGTGGATTTCTATGTTCTGATGTGGATTTCTATGTTCTGATGTGGATTTCTATGTTCTGATGTGGATTTCTATGTTCTGATGTGGATTTCTATGTTCTGATGTGGATTTTATACGTTCTGATGTGGATTTCTACGTTCTGATGTGGATTTCTACGTTCTGATGTGGATTTCTACGTTCTGATGTGGATTTCTATGTTCTGATGTGGATTTCTACGTTCTGATGTGGATTTCTACGTTCTGATGTGGATTTCTATGTTCTGATGTGGATTTCTACGTTCTGATGTGGATTTCTATGTTCTGATGTGGATTTCTACGTTCTGATGTGGATTTCTACGTTCTGATGTGGATTTCTATGTTTTGATGTGGATTTCTACGTTCTGATGTGGATTTCTACGTGCTGATGTGGATTTCTATGTTCTGATGTGGATTTCTACGTTCTGATGTGGATTTCTACGTTCTGATGTGGATTTCTACGTTCTGATGTGGATTTCTACGTTCTGATGTGGACACTAGACGATGGCAGGAATGCACAACTGGAAGGCTGTTTGGAACATGCCCAACAAGACCAACCAATCCAACTCGCCCAACACACCGGATACAGCTGATACATCCAAACACTCCACAAGCCGACACGTTTAACACACCCTACCTGCCCAGCATGCCCAATACTTACAGCACGCCTAAGACTGTTGACAGTTGCAACATGCCCGACGGACCAACACATCCAGTACTCTCAATACGTCTGACACGTCCAACACCTTTCACACTCCCAACATGACCAACACACCCAACACATGTGACATGCCCACATGTCCCTTCTATCTCTATAGTCGTTAAGCTTACCTTCTTCTTCTTCTTCTTTCTGATCATCTTCTACTTCCGTTGTTTGTTGCTGGTAGCTTGGCAGCTATCTGGCTCAAAACTACTGCTGCCTCACCCCCCATGGTTTCTGCTACTTTTGCTCCATTTGCTGCGTAAAATATAACCAACTAAAAAGAAGACAATCCCTCCTCCAACAGAATGAAAGAGTTAGTCTCACAGCATTGTCGAATGAATTTCCTGTGACTTATTAGGAAAGAAATGGGATAAACGAGAGCAGTACTAACATGCATATTTGCTGACCTTATTCCAGTCCTGACTTGGCCTGGTTTGGTGGTTAATTAGCTTGAGCAAACACCACCAATGGCCAGAAGACAAAGCACATCAGGACAACAATTAGTCTGAAAGAGCCATTAGCTTCCGAACACAATTAGATAGAAGGTATGTTCCAGCTGTGGAAGAGCAGATTCTGCAAAAGGCTGGAAATAAACCTTCCAGACTCCAAGCAGATCTATTTTCTGATGAGAAGTTTCTTTTGACTTCATGAGTTTCACAAGCTTGCACTGAAAATTAAACACATCTGCTGTTTTCTGTGGTGAGAATAGGAGGATTATATGAATACCCAGCAAAATGTAGATACTTCTTCAATATGTTTATTTACTTGATTTAGAGAAAACAAAGAAAATTAACAAGAAGCAAAAAAACCTGAAAAACATTGATACAAAAATGAGAGAATTTTAGTTTGAGGAAATATCTGAACTGTCTTGAATGAAATAATTATTCAGGTTCATGTAAGACAGAAAAGGCTCCTATTTTATATAAAACACATAATCTTTAGAGTTGACAGACATGTTAAATAGTCCAAAGACAAATACTTAAAAACTGTTTTGTACCACTGAGTTATAACTGCAGCCTTTTTGGTTATCCAGTTGATAAGTAAACATTTTCTTGCACAGAATATCAGCAGTCCACATAAACTGCTTTTGTATTTATCACCAGAACATCATTTTGTATATCAAGCAACATAAATGTTTTCCACAAATCCTCTCAGATCAGCCTCTGCCAGAAACAAGTGGACAGAGAAAGCTCATGTGCTCCCTGCAGGCTGCGTCTGATTGGTCAACTGTTAAGAGCAGATATACTGACCACTGAAGGTGGGCGTCGCTTTCCTCATGAACGGGCACAACCTAGAGAAGATGATCAATAACTGAGTCCCTCCCCCGGGACGTCACTAAAATACTTCAGTCTAAAAAACTCTCTAAGACCCATCCTTCCGTCGCCATACTGGAAAACTTAAACGGGTAGGCCGCCTTAACCAGTAGGTAGGCTAAACTTAAAGATACAAAACAAGAAACTAAAACTAAAAATACAAAACACACATCATGCTGTGGTGTGAATTTATGTCAACATTTATGTTGATTCTGTGCTAGAGGGCCTCCCTGCAAGCAGCAAATGGCAAACAGATCTTCAGGAGCAGCTGGTGTCCTACAGTGTGTGTTCACAAGTGATGAGGTTCTGTGCAGATGGCTGGCCAGATCCCAACCAGCTGCAGGGGGCTTTAAAGCATTATTGGCCTGAGAGAGCCGTCTTGAGCGTAAACAATGGACTGCTACTAAGAGGCATGAGGTTAGTCATCCCTGCTAACATGAGAAATTCAGTGTTGGACAAAATACATGAGGGTCACCAGGGCGTGTTTAAATGCCAAGAGCGTGCCCGCCAGACAGTGTGGTGGCCAGCCCTAAGTAATCAGATTGCTGAACTTGTTCTTAAAGTGTGTCCAGGAAAGAGTCAATGTGAGAGAGGAGGGGTTTGCCTTTTGTTTACTCTCAGAGATAAAAACTATCTGTTAGTGGTGGACTACTTCTCTAGGTGTGTAGAGATAGCTCAGCTCAGCCCAACTCCATCAACCAACATCATTGTGCATCTGAACTCAATCTTTGCACGTCATGGGATACCAGAGATCCTGCTCACTGACAACGGCCCACAGTTTTCCATCCAGGAAATGAAAGGCTTCGCAAACGACTGTTTTGAGCACGTGACCAGGTACCCCCAAAGCAACGGCGAGGCGGAAAGAGCTGTCAGAACAGTGAAAAACCTACTAAAGTAAGCCAGTGATCCTTATAAGGCATTATTGGCCTACAGGACCACAGCGCTGGCAAATGGCTACAGCCCAGCGCAGCTTCTCATGGGGCGGAGCCTCCGTACTGCCTTGCCAATGCTCCCAGAAGCTTTGCAGCCATGCGTGCTGGATCTGCAGCAGGTGCATTGCATTGAGACAGAGAGGACGAAGAGACAAGCAGAGCGTTTCAATGAGAGACACAAGACGAAAGTCTTTAATAAACTGTTACCGGGTCACTCAGTTTGGATTACTGATGCAAGGTCACAGGGCACAGTGACATCGGTCCACCCAACTCCATGGTCCTATGTCATCAGCGGACCCCAAGGTACCATCAGAAGGAACCGCAGTCATCTCATACCTATGCCTAGCTCAGAGACAAAGACTTAACAGCAACTGACTTGGCTGGATGGGCAGGGACGCTTTTTCAGAGACTGTTTCTGAGTCAGAAGCGAAGCAAAATGCTGAACAGCCAAGTGTAGTCTGAACCAGATCTGACCAAGAAGTGGTAAAACCAAAAAAGTTAGATCTGTAAAAGTGTTCGTTGATATTTCTGATATACTGAGTTGATGTTAATGTAACACGTGTTCTGAAAGCGTGAGTTGACCATTGAAAAATTGATACTCTAAAGATAAGATATTTGCACCTGGAAAGGTTAACTTCGGTGTGAGGGATGTGGTGTTAAGTAAAACAGTACCTGTGTATTAGCCCTCGGTAGCAGGCTATACTAAGATATGGGAGAAGACTGTGAGAGGGGCACTTGAGGGCCGAGTAAGAAATACTATTGTTCTAGCCTGTGAATAAAGAAGTACGGCATTCACTTCGAGCAACGTATTCATTTAAATTGCAACCCACCAAAACATGGTGTCATAAGCGGGCGTGCTTTTAAGGTAAAGTCAGCTTTGCATTCAGCTAGCGACTATGGACGACCAAGTCCGAGCAACCACGGAGCAGTGAGCAGGAGCAGCGGCCAGAGCAGCAACATCTACAGGTCCTGTAATGGTGGCGACAACCCCAGCTGCCAGCGCCTGATGGGATCAGGGATCAGCCGACCCACTGCTACAGGCAGCCAACCCACTGGTAAAGGCAGCTTACCCACTGGTAAAGGCAGCTTACCCACTGGTAAAGGCAGCTTACCCACTGCTACAGGCAGCCTACCCACTGGTAAAGGCAGCTTACCCACTGGTAAAGGCAGCCGACCCACTGATATAGGTAGCCTACCTACTGGTAAAGACAACCTTCCCACTAGTAAAGGCAGCCGACCCACTGCTACAGGCAGCCTACCCACTGGTAAAGGCAGCTTACCCACTGGTAAAGGCAGCCTACCCACTGGTAAAGGCAGCCGACCCACTGCTACAGGCAGCCTACCCACTGGTAAAGGCAGCTTACCCACTGGTAAAGGCAGCCTACCCACTGGTAAAGGCAGCCGACCCACTGCTACAGGCAGCCTACCCACTGGTAAAGGCAGCTTACCCACTGGTAAAGGCAGCTTACCCACTGGTAAAGGCAGCTTACCCACTGGTAAAGGCAGCTTACCCACTGGTAAAGGCAGCCTACCCACTGGTAAAGGCAGCTTACCCACTGGTAAAGGCAGCCGACCCACTGGTAAAGGCAGCCTACCCACTGGTAAAGGCAGCCTACCCACTGGTAAAGGCAGCCTACCTACTGGTAAAGACAACCTTCCCAATAGTAAAGGCAGCCGGCCCACTGCTACAGGCAGTCTACCACTGGTAAAGGCAGCCGACCCACTGCTACAGGCAGCCTACCCACTGGTAAAGGCAGCCTACCCACTGGTAAAGGCAGCTTACCCACTGGTAAAGGCAGCCTACCCACTGGTAAAGGCAGCTTACCCACTGGTAAAGGCAGCTTACCCACTGGTAAAGGCAGCTTACCCACTGGTACAGGCAGCCTACCCACTGGTAAAGGCAGCCTACCCACTGGTAAAGGCAGCCGACCCACTGCTACAGGCAGCCTACCCACTGGTAAAGGCAGCCTACCCACTGGTAAAGGCAGCCTACCCACTGGTACAGGCAGCCTACCCACTGGTAAAGGCAGCCTACCCACTGGTAAAGGCAGCCTACCCACTGGTACAGGCAGCCTACCCACTGGTAAAGGCAGCCTACCCACTGGTAAAGACAACCTTCCCAATAGTAAAGGCAGCCGACCCACTGCTACAGGCAGTCTACCACTGGTAAAGGCAGCCGACCCACTGCTACAGGCAGCCTACCCACTGGTAAAGGCAGCCTACCCACTGGTAAAGGCAGCTTACCCACTGGTAAAGGCAGCCTACCCACTGGTAAAGGCAGCTTACCCACTGGTAAAGGCAGCTTACCCACTGGTAAAGGCAGCTTACCCACTGCTACAGGCAGCCTACCCACTGGTAAAGGCAGCCGACCCACTGCTACAGGCAGCCTACCCACTGGTACAGGCAGCCTACCCACTGGTAAAGGCAGCCTACCCACTGGTAAAGGCAGCCGACCCACTGCTACAGGCAGCCTACCCACTGGTAAAGGCAGCCTACCCACTGGTAAAGGCAGCCTACCCACTGGTACAGGCAGCCTACCCACTGGTAAAGGCAGCCTACCCATTGGTAAAGGCAGCCTACCCACTGGTACAGGCAGCCTACCCACTGGTAAAGGCAGCCTACCCACTGGTAAAGGCAGCCTACCCACTGGTAAAGGCAGCCTTCCCAATAGTAAAGGCAGCCTACCCACTGGTAAAGGCAGCCTACCCACTGCTACAGGCAGCCTACCCACTGGTAAAGGCACCTTACCCACTGGTAAAGGCAGCCTACCCACTGGTAAAGGCAGCCTACCCACTGGTAAAGGCAGCTTACCCACTGCTACAGGCAGCCTACCCACTGGTAAAGGCAGCCTACCCACTGGTAAAGACAGCCTACCCACTGGTAAAGGCAGCCTACCCACTGGTAAAGGCAGCTTACCCACTGGTAAAGGCAGCTTACCCACTGCTACAGGCAGCCAACCCACTGGTAAAGGCAGCCTACCCACTGGTAAAGGCAGCCTACCCACTGGTAAAGGCTGCTTAGCCACTGGTAAAGGCAGCCTACCCACTGGTAAAGGCAGCTTACCCACTGGTAAAGGCAGCTTACCCACTGCTACAGGCAGCCTACCCACTGGTAAAGACAGCTTAGCCACTGGTAAAGGCAGCTTACCCACTGGTAAAGGCAGCTTACCCACTGCTACAGGCAGCCTACCCACTGGTAAAGACAGCTTAGCCACTGGTAAAGGCAGCTTACCCACTGGTAAAGGCAGCTTACCCACTACTACAGGCAGCCTACCCACTGGTAAAGGCAGCTTACCCACTGGTAAAGGCAGCCTACCCACTGGTAAAGGCTGCTTAGCCACTGGTAAAGGCGCCTACCCACTGGTAAAGGCAGCTTACCCACTGGTAAAGGCAGCTTAGCCACTGTTAAAGGCTGCTTAGCCACTGGTAAAGGCAGCCTACCCACTGGTAAAGGCAGCCTACCCACTGGTAAAGACAGCCTACCCACTGGTAAAGGCAGCCTACCCACTGGTAAAGGCAGCCTACCCACTGGTAAAGACAGCCTACCCACTGGTAAAGGCAGCCTACCCACTGGTAAAGACAGCCTACCCACTGGTAAAGGCAGCCTACCCACTGGTAAAGGCAGCCTACCCACTGGTAAAGACAGCCTACCCACTGGTAAAGACAGCTTACCCACTGGTAAAGACAGCCTACCCACTGGTAAAGGCAGCTTACCCACTGGTAAAGGCAGCTTACCCACTGGTAAAGGCAGCTTACCCACTGCTACAGGCAGCCTACCCACTGGTAAAGGCAGCCTACCTACTGGTAAAGGCAGCCTACCCACTGGTAAAGGCAGCCTACCCACTGGTAAAGACAGCCTACCCACTGGTAAAGACAGCCTACCCACTGGTAAAGGCAGCCTACCCACTGGTAAAGGCTGCTTAGCCACTGGTAAAGGCTGCTTAGCCACTGGTAAACGCAGCCTACCCACTGGTAAAGGTAGCCTACCCACTGGTAAAGGCAGCCTACCCACTGGTAAAGGCAGCCTACCCACTGGTAAAGGCAGCCTACCTACTGGTAAAGGCAGCTTACCCACTGGTAAAGACAGCCTACCCACTGGTAAAGACAGCCTACCCACTGGTAAAGGCAGCCTACCCACTGGTAAAGACAGCCTACCCACTGGTAAAGGCAGCCTACCCACTGGTAAAGACAGCTTACCCACTGGTAAAGGCAGCCTACCCACTGGTAAAGGCTGCTTAGCCACTGGTAAAGACAGCCTACCCACTGGTAAAGACAGCCTACCCACTGCTACAGGCAGCCTACCCACTGGTAAAGGCAGCCTACCCACTGGTAAAGACAGCTTACCCACTGGTAAAGGCAGCCTACCCACTGGTAAAGACAGCTTAGCCACTGGTAAAGACAGCTTACCCACTGGTAAAGGCAGCCTACCCACTGGTAAAGACAGCTTAGCCACTGGTAAAGACAGCTTAGCCACTGGTAAAGGCAGCCTACCCACTGGTAAAGACAGCCTACCCACTGGTAAAGGCAGCCTACCCACTGGTAAAGACAGCTTAGCCACTGGTAAAGACAGCTTACCCACTGGTAAAGACAGCTTACCCACTGGTAAAGGCTGCTTAGCCACTGGTAAAGACAGCCTACCCACTGGTAAAGGCAGCCTACCTACTGGTAAAGGCAGCCGACCCACTGCTACAGGCAGCCTACCCACTGGTAAAGGCAGCTTACCCACTGGTAAAGGCAGCCTACCCACTGGTAAAGGCTGCTTAGCCACTGGTAAAGGCAGCCTACCCACTGGTAAAGGCTGCTTAGCCACTGGTAAAGGCTGCTTAGCCACTGGTAAAGACAGCCTACCTACTGGTAAAGGCTGCTTAGCCACTGGTAAAGGCTGCTTAGCCACTGGTAAAGGCTGCTTAGCCACTGGTAAAGGCAGCTTACCCACTGGTAAAGGCAGCCTACCCACTGGTAAAGGCTGCTTAGCCACTGGTAAAGACAGCCTACCTACTGGTAAAGGCTGCTTAGCCACTGGTAAAGGCTGCTTAGCCACTGGTAAAGACAGCTTAGCCACTGGTAAAGACAGCTTACCCACTGGTAAAGGCTGCTTAGCCACTGGTAAAGGCTGCTTAGCCACTGGTAAAGACAGCCTACCTACTGGTAAAGGCAGCCTACCCACTGGTAAAGACAACCTACCTACTGGTAAAGGCAGCCTACCCACTGGTAAAGACAGCTTAGCCACTGGTAAAGGCAGCCTACCCACTGGTAAAGGCTGCTTAGCCACTGGTAAAGACAGCCTACCTACTGGTAAAGGCAGCCTACCCACTGGTAAAGACAGCTTAGCCACTGGTAAAGGCAGCCTACCCACTGGTAAAGGCTGCTTAGCCACTGGTAAACGCAGCCTACCTACTGGTCACAATGCACTGACAGCAGTTGTGGTACTGGCATCAGCGTTTCATCGCTGACTTTGGAAAGGATTGCTGTAATCTCTGCGACCTGTTCCTGCAATGCTGGATAAAGAACAACAACCTCAAACCTGACTTGGTCATAGGCCTGTGCTTTTTAGTCTGGGCTTTTCTTCTCTGTGACATAATTTCTGATTGTTTTAAACAGTCACTCGCAACACTCATAACAACTTGCGTGGTAACAGAGACAGCCCACTTGATATTTACAAGGGTATAAAAGAAAAATGATCAGAAAGCACACTCGCTCAACGGATCAGGATCTCTTCTTCAGATGTTCTTTTCTTTTCATTTCTTTTCTTTTCTTCCTCTATTAAGGACCTAATGGAGTGAAAAGTGTAAGTGTCTACACTGCCTACACAAAAATACCAAAGCAGATATCCGTGGCTGCTCGGGTAAGAAACCACAACTGAATCTCTGTATGAGGCGCAGAGACAAACATGATTATCTCCCTTCATCACTCACTTCAGCGCCTGATTGATCCTCCCAGCAGAACAACACTCTGGCACGCCAGACTTTTTGGGTAATTTCAGAGTCGGAGGGGAAGCCCTTGATTAGGAACCGAGAGCGAAACTGAGGGGGTTGTTGAAAGAACGGGGGGCCTCCTTCCTGCGTCCACCCAGCTGAGTCCGAGCGGGGGCAGAAGGCCGCCTGCCGAGGACTGGTGTCGGCCCTTAGGCTCGTGTTACTGGTGGAGCTGGGTGTGTTTTCAGAGCAAGGCCCAGCAGACGGGCTGTCAGCTGTGATCAGGTTTCCCTGTCTGTGTAAAATATGTCATTACACCCACGCACTGGCGGTTTACATACATTATCACTGCTTCCTGCTGCTTTCTGACACCCCAGGAGCTGGAGGTGGAGACTGATTGACTCTCACCAAGAAACCTTTTTGACATTTATGGCTGGAATTCAACTTCAATGCTATGAGCTGCAAAGTTTATGACAAACACAAAACTGAAGGTTTAAATCCTGAAATATAGAAAAATCTCTATAAACTGAGCAGAAATGTTCAGTCTGTTTTATCTCTTCACCACTTTGACATGTTGCTTCCAGCTGCATAAGGGTCGTTACTGCTGGTCTGAATGGATATATCTAAATGCAAACCTCCTGTCTTTTCTGATGGCAGTTATTCTCAAAAAGAAATAAGAAACAAACTGAAGTTTTTGATGTGTAATTTGAACATTTCTGTTTTTTTGTTTTTTATCATTCAATCCAGTTTTTTAAGTTGTATTTGGCCCATGCCATGAACGATTTCTTTATATGTCGGTATAAACCCGTTAAACTCCCAGCAGACGGTTACTGGAAATGTTGGGTGATAATAAGAGAGCGCAGAACGTGGCTGTACCAAATGCATCTGTTGTCAGGATCAATTTGGTTTTAAAAGGTGGATCAAACTACTAGTTCCTGGTGATGATGCTCCACATAAAGCTGTCAACACAAACAAACTAAGACATAAACAAACTAACATATTTGATCAGCCTTTATTAAAATCTTCCAAAATCACATTTCTCTGGATCTTAAGAAGTGAAAAGTGTTCCACGTTTGTCTGACCTGTTTAAATGGCTGCAGACCTGCATGGTGCTACATGTGAGAGGGTGTGAAGAATCCTCCATCATCTTCATCAGCTTGTGCAGCATTCTTCAGCTCCAGCGGCTCCAGAGTTACTCCAAGCACAGAAGCAGCTTTCTGGATCAACAGTAACAGTGTGACAACCGAGACTAAACATCTTTGTTCTGTTGGTACGCGTGAACTTGTAACTTCAGAGCCAGGTAGATCTTACCTGTAAAACTTGTCCATCTTCATCGTCTGTCTGTATCTTACAGTTTAAAAGATTTAGGAACTGGAAAACCAGTCAGAACTAGTTTTCATTTCCAACAAACGAGCCTTTAAAGACGCTGTAATCAGTGTTGAGCATGAGGCCGGCTGAGGGGCAGCGGTTTGTCCAGCGTGTTTATGAGGCAAATATTCCTCAGCTCTGAATGCAGGGTTGGGACAAACGCTCCGTCGCATGTTTTATGGCCGTTTCTGTAGAGAGAAAGTTTGCAGCTCTTCTTGAAATACAAGGCGTTTAAGTGGCTCTCAGACCGGAGCTGTTAAAGTCCATGAATGTGACGGCCTGGTAAAGATTTATCATCAGCAGACAAACACCAGACTGTGTTTATCTCTGTGTGTGAACTTTCCACCGTAGCTCAGCTAATTAGCTGTTATTGCTAATCTCCAGCTGCTTTCTGCAATACTTACAAGGCGATTAGTTTGTCTTTTCTCATTTCACAGTAACTGCAGAGGGAGCTGTGCAGCTGGGGGGGTCAGGTCTGCTGCCTGAATCTGACAACCTGCACCTCCACCAGCAGCACCCACGGCTGGATGCCAAAAACAGTCCAGCAACCTTTAAATCAGAGCCGGAACTGGACCAGGACCTGAACGGGTCTGGAGGAGGGAGGGTCCCTGCCGAGAGTCCAGACCTGAACCAGGACCTGAACGGGTCTGGAGGAGGGAGGGTCCCTGCCGAGAGTCAAGACCTGAACCGGGACCTGAACGGGTCTGGAGAAGGGAGGGACCCTGCCGAGAGTCAAGACCTGAACCAGGACCTGAACGGGTCTGGAGGAGGGAGGGTCCCTGCCGAGAGTCAAGACCTGAACCAGGACCTGAACGGGTCTGGAGGAGGGAGGGACCCTGCCGAGAGTCAAGACCTGAACCAGGACCTGAACGGGTCTGGAGGAGGGAGGGACCCTGCCGAGAGTCAAGACCTGAACCGGGACCGGAACGGGTCTGGAGGAGGGAGGGTCCCTGCCGAGAGTCAAGACCTGAACCGGGACCTGAACGGGTCTGGAGAAGGGAGGGACCCTGCCGAGAGTCAAGACCTGAACCAGGACCTGAACGGGTCTGGAGGAGGGAGGGTCCCTGCCGAGAGTCAAGACCTGAACCAGGACCTGAACGGGTCTGGAGAAGGGAGGGACCCTGCCGAGAGTCAAGACCTGAACCAGGACCTGAACGGGTCTGGAGGAGGGAGGGTCCCTGCCGAGAGTCAAGACCTGAACCAGGACCTGAACGGGTCTGGAGGAGGGAGGGTCCCTGCCGAGAGTCAAGACCTGAACCAGGACCTGAACGGGTCTGGAGGAGGGAGGGTCCCTGCCGGGAGTCAAGACCTGAACCGGGACCTGAACGGGTCTGGAGGAGGGAGGGTCCCTGCCGAGAGTCAAGACCTGAACCAGGACCTGAACGGGTCTGGAGGAGGGAGGGTCCCTGCCGAGAGTCAAGACCTGAACCAGGACCTGAACGGGTCTGGAGGAGGGAGGGACCCTGCCGAGAGTCAAGACCTGAACCGGGACCTGAACGGGTCTGGAGGAGGGAGGGACCCTGCCGAGAGTCAAGACCTGAACCGGGACCTGAACGGGTCTGGAGGAGGGAGGGTCCCTGCCGAGAGTCAAGACCTGAACCAGGACCTGAACGGGTCTGGAGGAGGGAGGGTCCCTGCCGGGAGTCAAGACCTGAACCAGGACCTGAACGGGTCTGGAGGAGGGAGGGTCCCTGCCGAGAGTCAAGACCTGAACCAGGACCTGAACGGGTCTGGAGGAGGGAGGGACCCTGCCGAGAGTCAAGACCTGAACCAGGACCTGAACGGGTCTGGAGGAGGGAGGGTCCCTGCCGAGAGTCAAGACCTGAACCGGGACCTGAACGGGTCTGGAGGAGGGAGGGACCCTGCCGAGAGTCAAGACCTGAACCAGGACCTGAACGGGTCTGGAGGAGGGAGGGACCCTGCCGAGAGTCAAGACCTGAACCAGGACCTGAACGGGTCTGGAGGAGGGAGGGTCCCTGCCGAGAGTCAAGACCTGAACCAGGACCTGAACGGGTCTGGAGGAGGGAGGGACCCTGCCGAGAGTCAAGACCTGAACCGGGACCTGAACGGGTCTGGAGGAGGGAGGGACCCTGCCGAGAGTCAAGACCTGAACCAGGACCTGAACGGGTCTGGAGGAGGGAGGGACCCTGCCGAGAGTCAAGACCTGAACCGGGACCTGAACGGGTCTGGAGGAGGGAGGGTCCCTGCCGAGAGTCAAGACCTGAACCGGGACCTGAACGGGTCTGGAGGAGGGAGGGTCCCTGCCGAGAGTCAAGACCTGAACCGGGACCTGAACGGGTCTGGAGGAGGGAGGGTCCCTGCCGAGAGTCAAGACCTGAACCAGGACCTGAACGGGTCTGGAGGAGGGAGGGACCCTGCCGAGAGTCAAGACCTGAACCGGGACCTGAACGGGTCTGGAGGAGGGAGGGACCCTGCCGAGAGTCAAGACCTGAACCAGGACCTGAACGGGTCTGGAGGAGGGAGGGTCCCTGCCGAGAGTCAAGACCTGAACCTGGACCTGAACGGGTCTGGAGGAGGGAGGGACCCTGCCGAGAGTCAAGACCTGAACCAGGACCTGAACGGGTCTGGAGGAGGGAGGGACCCTGCCGAGAGTCAAGACCTGAACCGGGACCTGAACGGGTCTGGAGGAGGGAGGGACCCTGCCGAGAGTCAAGACCTGAACCTGGACCTGAACGGGTCTGGAGGAGGGAGGGACCCTGCCGAGAGTCAAGACCTGAACCGGGACCTGAACGGGTCTGGAGGAGGGAGGGACCCTGCCGAGAGTCAAGACCTGAACCAGGACCTGAACGGGTCTGGAGGAGGGAGGGTCCCTGCCGAGAGTCAAGACCTGAACCGGGACCTGAACGGGTCTGGAGGAGGGAGGGTCCCTGCCGAGAGTCAAGACCTGAACCGGGACCTGAACGGGTCTGGAGGAGGGAGGGACCCTGCCGAGAGTCAAGACCTGAACCGGGACCTGAACGGGTCTGGAGGAGGGAGGGACCCTGCCGAGAGTCAAGACCTGAACCAGGACCTGAACGGGTCTGGAGGAGGGAGGGTCCCTGCCGAGAGTCAAGACCTGAACCAGGACCTGAACGGGTCTGGAGGAGGGAGGGACCCTGCCGAGAGTCAAGACCTGAACCGGGACCTGAACGGGTCTGGAGGAGGGAGGGACCCTGCCGAGAGTCAAGACCTGAACCGGGACCTGAACGGGTCTGGAGGAGGGAGGGACCCTGCCGAGAGTCAAGACCTGAACCGGGACCTGAACGGGTCTGGAGGAGGGAGGGTCCCTGCCGAGAGTCAAGACCTGAACCGGGACCTGAACGGGTCTGGAGGAGGGAGGGTCCCTGCCGAGAGTCAAGACCTGAACCAGGACCTGAACGGGTCTGGAGGAGGGAGGGTCCCTGCCGAGAGTCAAGACCTGAACCGGGACCTGAACGGGTCTGGAGGAGGGAGGGACCCTGCCGAGAGTCAAGACCTGAACCTGGACCTGAACGGGTCTGGAGGAGGGAGGGTCCCTGCCGAGAGTCAAGACCTGAACCGGGACCTGAACGGGTCTGGAGAAGGGAGGGACCCTGCCGAGAGTCAAGACCTGAACCGGGACCTGAACGGGTCTGGAGGAGGGAGGGACCCTGCCGAGAGTCAAGACCTGAACCGGGACCTGAACGGGTCTGGAGGAGGGAGGGTCCCTGCCGAGAGTCAAGACCTGAACCTGGACCTGAACGGGTCTGGAGGAGGGAGGGTCCCTGCCGAGAGTCAAGACCTGAACCAGGACCTGAACGGGTCTGGAGGAGGGAGGGTCCCTGCCGAGAGTCAAGACCTGAACCGGGACCTGAACGGGTCTGGAGGAGGGAGGGTCCCTGCCGAGAGTCAAGACCTGAACCGGGACCTGAACGGGTCTGGAGGAGGGAGGGTCCCTGCCGAGAGTCAAGACCTGAACCAGGACCTGAACGGGTCTGGAGGAGGGAGGGACCCTGCCGAGAGTCAAGACCTGAACCAGGACCTGAACGGGTCTGGAGGAGGGAGGGACCCTGCCGAGAGTCAAGACCTGAACCGGGACCTGAACGGGTCTGGAGGAGGGAGGGACCCTGCCGAGAGTCAAGACCTGAACCGGGACCTGAACGGGTCTGGAGGAGGGAGGGAGGGTCCCTGCCGAGAGTCAAGACCTGAACCGGGACCTGAACGGGTCTGGAGGAGGGAGGGAGGGTCCCTGCCGAGAGTCAAGACCTGAACCGGGACCTGAACGGGTCTGGAGGAGGGAGGGTCCCTGCCGAGAGTCAAGACCTGAACCGGGACCTGAACGGGTCTGGAGGAGGGAGGGTCCCTGCCGAGAGTCAAGACCTGAACCGGGACCTGAACGGGTCTGGAGGAGGGAGGGACCCTGCCGAGAGTCAAGACCTGAACCGGGACCTGAACGGGTCTGGAGGAGGGAGGGTCCCTGCCGAGAGTCAAGACCTGAACCGGGACCTGAACGGGTCTGGAGGAGGGAGGGTCCCTGCCGAGAGTCAAGACCTGAACCGGGACCTGAACGGGTCTGGAGGAGGGAGGGACCCTGCCGAGAGTCAAGACCTGAACCGGGACCTGAACGGGTCTGGAGGAGGGAGGGACCCTGCCGAGAGTCAAGACCTGAACCGGGACCTGAACGGGTCTGGAGGAGGGAGGGACCCTGCCGAGAGTCAAGACCTGAACCGGGACCTGAACGGGTCTGGAGGAGGGAGGGACCCTGCCGAGAGTCAAGACCTGAACCGGGACCTGAACGGGTCTGGAGGAGGGAGGGACCCTGCCGAGAGTCAAGACCTGAACCGGGACCTGAACGGGTCTGGAGGAGGGAGGGACCCTGCCGAGAGTCAAGACCTGAACCAGGACCTGAACGGGTCTGGAGGAGGGAGGGACCCTGCCGAGAGTCAAGACCTGAACCAGGACCTGAACGGGTCTGGAGGAGGGAGGGACCCTGCCGAGAGTCAAGACCTGAACCGGGACCTGAACGGGTCTGGAGGAGGGAGGGACCCTGCCGAGAGTCAAGACCTGAACCGGGACCTGAACGGGTCTGGAGGAGGGAGGGACCCTGCCGAGAGTCAAGACCTGAACCGGGACCTGAACGGGTCTGGAGGAGGGAGGGACCCTGCCGAGAGTCAAGACCTGAACCGGGACCTGAACGGGTCTGGAGGAGGGAGGGACCCTGCCGAGAGTCAAGACCTGAACCGGGACCTGAACGGGTCTGGAGGAGGGAGGGACCCTGCCGAGAGTCAAGACCTGAACCGGGACCTGAACGGGTCTGGAGGAGGGAGGGACCCTGCCGAGAGTCAAGACCTGAACCGGGACCTGAACGGGTCTGGAGGAGGGAGGGACCCTGCCGAGAGTCAAGACCTGAACCGGGACCTGAACGGGTCTGGAGGAGGGAGGGACCCTGCCGAGAGTCAAGACCTGAACCGGGACCTGAACGGGTCTGGAGGAGGGAGGGACCCTGCCGAGAGTCAAGACCTGAACCGGGACCTGAACGGGTCTGGAGGAGGGAGGGACCCTGCCGAGAGTCAAGACCTGAACCGGGACCTGAACGGGTCTGGAGGAGGGAGGGACCCTGCCGAGAGTCAAGACCTGAACCGGGACCTGAACGGGTCTGGAGGAGGGAGGGACCCTGCCGAGAGTCAAGACCTGAACCGGGACCTGAACGGGTCTGGAGGAGGGAGGGTCCCTGCCGAGAGTCAAGACCTGAACCAGGACCTGAACGGGTCTGGAGGAGGGAGGGTCCCTGCCGAGAGTCAAGACCTGAACCAGGACCTGAACGGGTCTGGAGGAGGGAGGGTCCCTGCCGAGAGTCAAGACCTGAACCAGGACCTGAACGGGTCTGGAGGAGGGAGGGACCCTGCCGAGCGCCTTGTCCACACGTAGCACCTTGTCTACACGTAGCGCCTTGTCCACACGTAGCACCTTGTCCACACGTAGCACCTTGTCCACACGTAGCGCCTTGTCCACACGTAGCGCCTTGTCCACACGTAGCACCTTGTCCTCACGTAGCACCTTGTCCACACGTAGCACCTTGTCCACACGTAGCACCTTGTCCACACGTAGCGCCTTGTCCACACGTAGCACCTTGTCCACACGTAGCGCCTTGTCCACACGTAGCGCCTTGTCCACACGTAGCACCTTGTCCTCACGTAGCACCTTGTCCACACGTAGCACCTTGTCCACACGTAGCACCTTGTCCACACGTAGCGCCTTGTCCACACGTAGCACCTTGTCCACACGTAGCACCTTGTCCACACGTAGCACCTTGTCCACACGTAGCACCTTGTCCTCACGTAGCACCTTGTCCACACGTAGCGCCTTGTCCACACGTAGCGCCTTGTCCACACGTAGCGCCTTGTCCACACGTAGCGCCTTGTCCACACGTAGCACCTTGTCCACACGTAGCACCTTGTCCACACGTAGCACCTTGTCCACACGTAGCACCTTGTACTCACGTAGCACCTTGTCCTCACGTAGCGCCTTGTCCTCACGTAGCACCTTGTCCACACGTAGCACCTTGTACTCACGTAGCACCTTGTCCTCACGTAGCGCCTTGTCCACACGTAGCACCTTGTCCACACGTAGCACCTTGTCCTCACGTAGCGCCTTGTCCACACGTAGCGCCTTGTCCTCACGTAGCGCCTTGTCCACACGTAGCACCTTGTCCACACGTAGCACCTTGTCCTCACGTAGCGCCTTGTCCTCACGTAGCACCTTGTCCACACGTAGCGCCTTGTCCACACGTAGCACCTTGTCCACACGTAGCGCCTTGTCCACACGTAGCGCCTTGTCCTCACGTAGCACCTTGTCCTCACGTAGCGCCTTGTCCACACGTAGCACCTTGTCCACACGTAGCACCTTGTCCACACGTAGCGCCTTGTCCTCACGTAGCACCTTGTCCTCACGTAGCGCCTTGTCCACACGTAGCACCTTGTCCACACGTAGCGCCTTGTCCACACGTAGCGCCTTGTCCACACGTAGCACCTTGTCCTCACGTAGCACCTTGTCCACACGTAGCGCCTTGTCCTCACGTAGCGCCTTGTCCACACGTAGCACCTTGTCCTCACGTAGCACCTTGTCCACACGTAGCACCTTGTCCACACGTAGCACCTTGTCCACACGTAGCGCCTTGTCCTCACGTAGCACCTTGTACTCACGTAGCACCTTGTCCACACGTAGCGCCTTGTCCACACGTAGCACCTTGTCCTCACGTAGCACCTTGTCCACACGTAGCGCCTTGTCCTCACGTAGCACCTTGTCCACACGTAGCACCTTGTCCACACGTAGCACCTTGTCCTCACGTAGCACCTTGTCCACACGTAGCGCCTTGTCTACACGTAGCGCCTTGTCCTCACGTAGCGCCTTGTCCTCACGTAGCACCTTGTCCACACGTAGCACCTTGTCCACACGTAGCGCCTTGTACTCACGTAGCACCTTGTCCTCACGTAGCACCTTGTCCACACGTAGCACCTTGTCCACACGTAGCGCCTTGTCCACACGTAGCGCCTTGTCCACACGTAGCACCTTGTCCACACGTAGCACCTTGTCCACACGTAGCGCCTTGTCCTCACGTAGCGCCTTGTCCTCACGTAGCACCTTGTCCACACGTAGCACCTTGTCCACACGTCAGAATAATCTTCTGTCATCACATCACTTCTACAAAACAGGAAACATGCCTCCAACATGATATCGTTATGAGGTGGAAAATAACCGTTCTTAATGTCGTCCTTTGTCGTTGGTAGTTTTTGTGGAGTGGTATCTGAGCTTGTAAACACAAACACAATCGCCTGGACAACAGTTCCGAGGAGGTCCATGCTGGTGTAAATGTGAAAGAGTACATGTGTTCAGTAAGCGGTGTGCCTATGCTTTTATTTTGAAAAGGCCAGACAGGAAGTCTGCGCTGTATTGTTGGTGAAAGATTCACGATGCTGATGAACGATAAAAGACGGCGGCTGTGCCAGTTCCGCAGAACTTCTTGGTTTTCTTGGTTTATATATTACAAAAGTATCAGAACATGAACAAGACCCTCGGTTACATAAACAAAGTTTGCACATGTGACGACATGGCATTTTCTGTCGCAGACGGTCACCTTTAAAAACCCAAAACCCCAAATAAATGTGTCGACATGCTGACGTATAGATGAAGCGTTCACACATCTTCACTTTGGTCGGAGCTTTTTAAAACCATCATTTCTGAAGGCAGAAATCTGCGTTTTGGTGGACGACACCCCAAATCAGAGAAAAATATGGTTTTGTGAGATACCTGCTACGTGTGGACAAAGCCTCACTCATCCATCTTCAAAGTCTTTCAAAGATTTTAACACTTTGTTTTGCTCAGATCTGCTTAGGACCCAATCTTTGAAGCTTAGGACAATTCAAAACTCAAGTTTTAAGGTATCAAAAGTTGTTGCGTGGTGGGACAACAATGCCATCTCAGAAAAAGCCTGTCGATTTAAAAACAGCAAGGCTGCCGGTTAGAATCTCTTAAAATATGAGGCTGAAACTCTGGAATTAGCTTCTTGTACTGATGATAAATACAAATTCAAGTACAAAGTTATGTTTGCAGTCATTCAAACTTTGTTTTCAGACTCCCAAAATCCTTTTCAAGTTTGGAAAAACTATTTTTCAGGTTTCAGATTATGGCAGAATTCCTGCAGTTTGAGCTGCTTTTGTCCCATGAGCGAGGTCGTGCCAACGTCGCAGCAAACAGCTGGGTTTCATGGAAAGCTCATCATGACTTCACTCTGGTTCTGTCCAAAGGTTCTGGGCAAGACTGAAAGCCAAAATCCCAAGAGGCAAAGCTTGACAGAATGACTAAAAGGCTCTGGAATGGGTTGAAGGAATTAAAGTTTTCTGTGTTGCCAATCAGGAAAACCTTTAGACCAGTTTGGTATGAGTCAGCTGCAATCTAAGAACTAACACATCATGGTTCACAGGCTGAAAACCAGTCCATGTGCCGACTACAGATTCTGGCTGGGCACCTCTGGTTCAGCTGGTAGAGCAGATGTCAAACAACCAGATGGTCACTGGGTCAATTCCCATCTTTGTCAGACCACATTCTGAGGTGTTCTTGGGAAAGAACTCCATGCTGTGGTGGATAAAGCTCTAAGTCTAACATGAACACTTGTTTTCTGAATACGACATGCAGTGTAAACGTGCTTTGAGTGGTCAACAAATGACTGTGTAAGGACACACCATTTAAAGATATCGAGTCCTGGAGAGTCATGGGTGTTTTAATACCAAGAGCTCGAGCTTGAAGATGATCCAAAGGTTGTTGGTTTAAGCCGGTAGAAAAGTTGTCTGACTACATATGCGCCCTCTAGTGGTGAGAAAAACAGCTGCAGACCTGCTGCAGGAAAAGAGCTTTAGAATTACTGTACTTAACACACACCTGCAGCTTTACTGTAAACACACACCTGCCCATTTATGCACCCAGTATGGCCTCTACAGCAACACACACACACACACACAAAGAGATGGGTGTGTGTGCTTAGCAGGTCACAAGAGTCACAAGTTAAACTAACACGCACTCAAACATGCAACAGTTCCACATGTAGACAGTTTTCTTTCTGACATGTGTAGAGTCTGTTTCAGCATCCATCGGTCCTGACCCCCCCACACACACACACAGCCCCCCCCCCCCCCCCCCCCCCCGCCAGCCTGGCTGTGTTTATCATAAAGAGGTGAAATTCCGAGCTGATGCATTGAAGACATGGGACACTCTGACCCGTGGGACGGACGTGGAAGTACAAACTGGTGGATTATTATCCATGCACAGCTGATCAGAAAAACCTTGAAAGTTGCCTCTTTATTTCCTTGTTGGGCCTTCAGCTGTGGAATTAAGTCTCTCTTTGTGGCTCCCCAGCCCAGCCGTGGACCTGCCGTCCCTTTCAGAGGAAATAAAACAGAGGGAGGAGGGGGAATTTTGCCCTTAATCCCCTGAAACATCCACATGTCGCTCCCCAGTGCTCACTTTGTCCAGGAATGCAGCTGGTTGTTTCTGGATTGGGCACAATGGTGAGGAGAGACTGATGTCTCCAGCCTGAAGCCTGCATGTTGCAGTCCGAGTACGACGCAGGGAAAGCTCGCAGATGCCTCTGACCGGAGAAGTCTACGCCGTCTCTGCCCTACGATGCCATTATCTTCCTTCCATGCAGGACTGGACAGGGTCTTCTCCAGATTTGTTGGCTGCTTCTGCTGTCTGTGTGGTTCATCTGAAATATTCAGGCCAAGCTTCCTTAATGACTCCAGCTTGAAAACAACTAAGAAAGCGAACGTGTTGGAGATTCCACTAATCTACCAGCCGCCTATAAATAGAATGAACATTAGAAGAATAACTTCTCTGTTTTTACTTCATCTAATCTTCTGCTCCTCCGACGAGCCCCTCCCCCGAGTCAAACTTCAGAGAAAACGGGACATCTTGGAAAGTCATCAAGCTAAATGTTTACAAAGAGCCACAGAGATGTGTGTGTGTGTGTGTGTGTAGAAAGCCCATTAACCCAGCTCATCACAGCGGTCCAGCTATCACTAGAAAACTGCAGTGTAGCGTGGAGGGGCTGCATGCTGCAAAAACTGCCTGGATTTAGCATGAAAGCCTCGGTTTTCTCAAACCAAACAGACAATAAAAGTGGATTTCATCCAGAAAAACACGTCCAGAATGCTGCAGAAATGTAAAGGATATTAAAACATTCATGTTCAGAAACATTTATTTATCTTTCTCTATGTTTCTCCACGTTTTCAGATGTGAGTGAACTGGATGATGAGCATCTTCCTGCAGGGTTTGAAGCCACAGCGTGGAACTCGTTTGGATTCGTAGAACATGTACCGCTTTCACAAACACATGGTTTAGTGAAATCCAATGACAATCGAAATAAAAACGTTGTAGTTAGAATGAGTTGTTTGTGAATACGCAGGTTAGAGCACGGCCAACAGAAGGCGGCCATGTTGCATCACCATTTTGACCAGCGTCACTTTAAAGGAACGAACTTGTTGGTCTGCAGCCTTTTTCCTGTGATTCAGCTTCCAGCTGCCATTGAAATGGAAAAAGAGCCAAGAAAAGCAAAGGAAAGAATAACCACGGGTGTAGCGTTTAGCAGATGATGAGGGACTTCAGACAGAGGCTGCAGCTTTCTGCTGGACTGGTGAGTTCAGTCTAACAGGGTTATGTAGACCAGGACAGGTCGTCCAGCAGCTGCTTTATCCTCCGTCTGAGTCGCATCATTTCCTGTTGCTGCTGTAGAAATCACAGAGATGCTAATCTGTTAGCCTGCGGTGGAAAAGCTCCGCTGCTGCTGTTACTAGACGTCAAACCAGGACGCCGTGCGCTGCTTTCACACAAATTTCCCTGTTTCTCCTCAAATTTAGTCATTTATTTTCAGCTGATTTGTCCAGAAAAAGAAAAATCAATGCAAAAAAACCCACAATAGAAATTAAAAAATGTAAAACGAATATTGACTCTTTTATTTATTTTGAATTAGTTTTACATTCTTCTTGGTCTGGACTAAAATGCTATTGTGTGGAAGAAAAACAATTTTTTATCGCACAACACGAGAAGAAGAGATGAGGTATAGTCAAAGAGGAAGCAGTCAACAGTGTTGCTGGCAGGATGGGGCGGACATCTGCCAGCGAGCCAGCGGGAACGGTTCGATCCCCCGGCCCGGCGGAGGATGCCCACCCCAAGGACCCGATGTGAAATGGATGGAACTACTGGATGGAGAAACACTGTATTTTGGTGATGAACACGAGAAGAAGAGATAAAGTATGGCCAAAGATGAAGCAGTCAACAGTGTTGCTGGCAGCATGGGGCAGACATCCACCAGCAGAGCCAGAGGTAATGGTTCAATCCCCTGGCATGCTGGAGGATGTCCACCCCAGGGAGCTACAGTGAAAGAAAAGAAAACTGTTATAAGAGAAGAATGGATAAGGAGAGAGGGTGCTGTTTAACAAGCTATTGGAAGTACAAAGTTGGAGTGACCAGAAAATCCTGAGATGCTATGTTCAGACCTTGGGGGGTGAGTGTTGCCAGTTTGTGGATCGAGTGTCTTTCTGCTCTTTTCCATTGGTATGTAGACCATCTGTCATTGGATTCCAAGCCAGAGATTCTGAGATTATGGATGGTGTGTAGTTGAAAATGATTGACTAGAGGGGTGGAAAGTCTACCTTCCCCATTGTTATACAAGTGCTGTTTGAGACGGGTGAGAATAGAATGGCAGGTTTCCCCAATGTAAAGCTTATTGTAGGTGATGGCATAAACTGTATTTCTGGATTGCAAGGAATGGGTGAGTGATACGGGCAGACTTTTGCCACTATGGGGGTTGGAAATAAATTTGCGAGAAATATATAAGTGCTCATATAGTGTGGGGGCCATTTTTCTATTTTCAGTGAAAGCTGAGTGGACCAGGATGTTTTGGAGATTTGAGTTTTTCCTATAGGCTGTAATGAATCTATAATTATGGACTGGTGGATATTGGAGTCTCAGGTCCTGGAAATGGGACTTAATAGTTTTGTGAAGGGTCGTGAATCTGTGAGAAAAGGTGCTGACAAAAGGAAGAAGTTTGAGCGGGGAGGTGGATTGCTGAGGAATGGGGTCGATCCCTTGTGCTGGGGAACAGCCAGTAAGGGTTAGGGCAATAGGGGTAGGTTGTGTTGGGGGGTAGGATGGGTCCAGGTCAGGTTCTGCAAGGGAGGGGTCAGTGGTGAGGTGCACAGATAGAGAAGGTAAAGGAGGGGAATAATTAGGGTTAGGGGAGGAAAGAGGGAGTGGGGAATGGTTAGGGTTAGAAGAGGGGGACAGGTCAGGGGAGTGTCGGGGGATTGAAAAGGGAGGGAAGAAAGGGAGGGGGTGGGGATTGGGGTTAGGGGTGGAGGGAAGGGGTGGGGAATGGTTAGGGTTAGAAAAGGGGGACGGTAGGTCAGGAGAGTGTGTTGGGAATGAAAAGAGAGGGAGGGAGAGGGAGGGGGTTAGGGTCAGGGATGGATGGAAGGGGTGGGGAATGGTTAGGGTTAGAGAAGGGGAGCGGTAGGTCAAGAGAGTATGTGGGGGTGGAAGAGAAAGGGAAGGAAGGCGGGGGGTTAGGGTTAGGGGTAGAGGGAAGAGGTGGGGAATGGTTAGGGTTGGAGGAGGGGGACGATGGGTCAGGGGAGTGTGTAGGAATGGAAAAGAAAGGGAAGAGAGGGAGGGGGTTAGGGTTAGGGATGGAGAGAGGGGATGGGGAAAGGTTGGGGTTATTGGAAAAGGGTGTGGAAGTGTTTGGTCGTGGTTGTCTCCCCCTGGGGAGGTATGAGTGTTGTGAAGGGTTGGGAGAGTGAGTGGGAGCGAGTGCTGCCAAAGTGGTGTTTTTTATTCTTCGTAGAAAACGTTTGGAATAGCCTCTGTGTGTGAGGGCTTTGAAGAGAATTTGAGTGGCGTGTGAAAAATCCAAGGGTTTGGAGCAGATGCGGTGGAAGCGGATAATTTGAGATTTGATGATACCACGGAAGGTGTGTTTGGGATGATTTATGGAGAAGTGCATGTGTGTCTGTAGCCTTGAAGAAAACGTTTGTAAAGAGGCGATTGTATGAATTATTGGAAGGTTCAAAATATACTGTGGTGTCAAGAAAATTAACTTGGTGGGGATCAATGGTGGATTTGAGTTTGATGGATGGATGATGGTTATTGAGGATGTCCAAAAACTGTCGGAAGAGAGAAATGTCATGATGCCATATACCTATGATATCATCCTGAAATCTAAGAAAGAGCAGAGGCTTATGGGGACACTTGGCGAGTGCTCCTCGCTCCCACTCACTCATGTAGATGTTTGCATATGAAGGTGCGAATCTTTGGCTGGTTGGGTTGGGGTTGGGTTGGGTTGGGTTGGGTTAGGGTTGGGGTTGGGGTTGGGGTTGGGGTTAGGGTTGGGTTGAGGTTAGGGTTAGGGTTGGGGTTAGGGTTGGGTTGGGTTAGGGTTAGGGTTAGGGTTGGGGTTGGGTTGGGGTTGGGGTTAGGGTTGGGTTGGGGTTGGGTTGGATTGGGGTTGGGGTTGGGGTTGGGTTGGGTTGGGTTGGGGTTGGGGTTGTGGTTGGGGTTAGGGTTGGGGTTGGGTCGGGGTTAGGGTTGGGTTGGGGTTGGGTTGGATTGGGGTTGGGGTTGGGGTTAGGGTGGGGTTGGGTTGGGGTTGGGGGTGGGGTTGGGGGTGGGGTTGGGGTTAGGGTTAGGGTTGGGGTTGGGTTGGGGTTGGGGTTAGGGTTGGGGTTGGGTTGGGTTGGGTTGGGGTTAGGGTTGGGGTTGGGGTTGGGGACTGGAATAGCTTTGTGGTTAACAGGATTTTATGGTGAAACAAGGGCAGGATGGGTTAGGGTTAGTGTTAGGGTTGAGTTGGGGATAGGGTTGGGGTTGGGTTGGGGTTAGGGTTGGGGTTGGGGTTGGGGACTGGAATAGCTTTGTGGTTAACAGGATTTTATGGTGAAACAAGGGCAGGATGTTGGCGGCGAGGCCTAAATGTTGGTCTAATGAAATCGTTTTACGTTAAAGATTTCAGCAGTCGGTTGGGGGGCGGGTTTTTTTTTAGCCAACCAATCAGAGCCAGGTAGGTCCATAAGCAACATATAAACATGTAGAAACAATTAGCAGCGTGCTAACATGTCCACCTGCAAACCAGCTGCTGTCTGACTGGGAACTGCTCCTCTGTACTAAATACTGTGTTCTGTTCATGATTTCATGAAGTGCAGAAATGGAAAGAAACCTTCTGGTCTCATCGTTCATCTCACACACACTGTAGGTTACCATTGTCCCCTCTAGCAAGAAAACCTGTTTGTTTCCACAGTCCAGCTGTGAGAAACCTTTAAATAAAACACTTGGGCTTGGAAGAATCCTCTGCTGATGTCAGGAGGTTGTTTTTCTGCTCCTGCTGCTCCGAGGCCTTCCTGGCTGGGCCTCATTTAGAGGCAGGGAAGGAGAAAATAACCGGCACCCCCTCTTCTTCTTCTTCTTCTTCAACCTCCTGTTCTCCTCAGGAAGATTAGTGGCCATCCTTTCAGAGTAGGAGGTAGACACTGAGCCTATGTTAGTCACATTTTTCTCTGCCAGCGGGCCTGAGACCACGAGTGCTCCCTGTGTATCCTACGCATCCAGTTGTCATCAATTACTCCACGTACACCTGCCAGATGAAGAAATCCATCCTTATCATGAGCCCACTTCACCCTAAAACACCATTTACTCAGCTGGACTCCCCGTTTCAAGTCATCTTAAGAGGGGCTTTGTCTGGTGTTGTGGATTCAGAGATTTGAAGCTGAAGTTGCTGTTTCTGACCTGCAGTCTGAATCAGAGGCTGAAGGAGGCCTGGAGCAGCTGGACTTTAGTCCCGGCGAAGGGTCCCGGTGAAGCTGGAGTCTGTCCCGTCAGAGGCAGGATACACCCTGGACTGGTTTCCAGTCCATCGAGGGACACTGTTAAACTGCAGACCATCTGCTGCAGAACTTCTCCGTTTGTATTAAATCAGCTTGTTGTCTCTGCACAAACATTAATGTCTTGACAAAGTGTTGCATAACTGATCTTTAAGCTTCCTTCCTTTGTTTTCTTTTTTTCTTTTTCTTTATTTCCTTTTGTTGTTTTTGTTTTATTTTCTTCTTTTTTATTTTGTTTAATTTCTTTTTTCTTTTTTAGTTTATTCTTTTTTCTTTTCTTTTTTCTTTTTGTTTAATTTCTTCTTTTTTCTTTTTGTTTATTTTCTTCTTTTTATTTGTGTTTAATTTCTACTTTTTTCTTTTTGTTTTCTTTTTCTTTTTGTTTAATTTGTTCTTTTTTCTTTTTGTTTAATTTCTTCTTTTTTCTTGTCTTTTTTCTTTTTGTTTAATTTCTTTTATTTTCTCTTTGTTTAATTTCTTATTGTTTTCTTTTCTTTTCTTTTTTCTATTTGTTTAATTTCTTCTTTTTCTTTTAGTTTAATTTCTTCTTTTTTCTTTTTGTTTTCTTTTCTTTTTTCATTTGTTTTTTTTCTTTTAGTTTAATTTCTTCTTTTTTCTTTTAGTTTAATTTTTTCTTTTTTCTTTTTGTTTAATTTCTTCTTTTTTCTTTTTCTTTTCTTTTTTCATTTTGGTTTTTCTTTTTTCTTTTTGTTTAATTTCTTCTTTTTTATTTGTGTTTAATTTCTTTTCTGTTTTCTTTTTTCTTTTTTAGCTTCTTTTTTCTTTTCTTTTCACTTTTCTATTTTGTTTCATTTCTTCTTTTTTCTTTTCTTTTTTTTTGTTTTGTTTAATTTCTTTTTATTTTTGTTTAATTTCTTATTTTAGTTTCTTTTTTCTTTTCTTTTAATTTTTCTTTTCTTTCCTTTGGACATACAAGGGGACACTAAGCCCATTTAGATTCCCTCCCTCTTCAGGCGCCCCCACCCAGGGTGCTCCGGGGCAGCCAAGGAGGCACTAAGCACTTACCGTCCTCCTCTGTAGACTCAGCAGAAAGACCTCGGGGGCAGCGTAGAGGAACGGGGGGAGGGAGTGGGGAACAGATCAATCTCCCTCTCCAGTGACAAACTCACTCTCAGCAAGATGTATGTCATGAGCCACCAAAACCAGTTAATCAAATCATTAGCGGCAGCCGGTTGCCTCTTCTGGCCTAGTTTACCGACACAGACAGAGGAGGGAAAAACCAGCGCTGGCTGAAAGCTGCAAAAACAGCTTCCAGTAAAATATTCACTACAAGATCATCTGCATCAGAGACAGATTAAAGGCCAGGCATTCTACACCACATAATTCCTGTTGGATGTCATCACTGGCTCAGAATAAGAATAATATGTCCAGAATTCACCGACCACTACGTTTAGACTTACTGGGATGACTCCCTCAGGAAAATCACAAATCCCAGCAGCATGCACATACAAATGTAATAAATAAATAAAAAATAAACAAGGTAAGAATAAAATAAACAAATTAAATGAACAACTGTAGAGGTGGGAAATCAAATAAAAGAAATTGAATATTGGGATTTTTTTGCTTCACAATTTTAAATTAAATTCTTTTGTTAAAAAAAATCATTTAAAAAAAAAAAAAAGCATCCATTCATCATCCTAAAGGTTCACTGGGAAGCTGGAGCCTGACCCAGCAGGGGACATGCTGGACAGCTCACCAGTCCATTGCAGGGACACACAACCACTCAGTCCTACAGGCAATTCAGAGTAACTGCTAACCAGTTAACCTGACTTCATGTGTTTGGATGGTGGGAGGAAGCTGGAGAGAACCCACACATACATGGGGAGAACATGCAGACTCCACACAGAAAGACCACTGACCAAACCTTGCCCCAGCTGAGGATTGAACCAATGACCTTCTCACTGTGAGGCCACAGTGATAACCACTGTGTCACCGTACCGTCCCAAACAAATACAAATAATTTAATATGAATTGTGGGAATCGCAATTTAAATCAAGTCAGCCCCCAAAAAATCTCAATCAAACCGAATCTGGAGGAAAGTTTGTGATCACAGCCCCCCCGCTGCGTTCTCTTCCCTCCAGGTGCGGAGATGTGGAGGATGATGGTTCCACACTTAGGAAGGAGTGTTTGTAAAAGCTTCTGACAGGGTAGATCCTCACGTTGTTCTCACCTTCTCCAGGATTACATTAGTAGTCTGATGTAGCTCCCGCAGAAAAATTAAATTGCAGATGTTTTTAAACCAAATCCAATTTCCCATTTTAATCGATTTTTCCCCTTACTGTAAAGAAAATAATAATAAATTACAAACGTAAAAAGTTATTCTTTTTCAAAAAAGCTTATATTGAAGCCTAGGAGTTTAGCTGAATCTAAAGTGCAACTAAACAAGCTGTTAAACTAGATTATAAAAAGAGATGCAGGCGCTGCCGCTGTAAACATAAGAAACAACATGTTTGTACTTCGTGCTTTTCCACTGTGCGATAGTTTCTAGTTTTTGATCATACATTTAAGAATAGACCTCACTTGTGTAACTTTATTCTAAAATAAAAAAAAACTAATAAATAATAAATAAAAATGCCTCCTCTTGGAATAAAAATATTGATTCCTTTTAGAGTATTTTGACATTAAATACCCAAAACAATTTCCCACATTGGCAATGAGGGAATAAAAATTAACATTTCTTTACACTTAATGTGTTTTGAGAAAATTTACCTCTTTGATACAAAATACTATTTTTAAAAAATCCCTGAATGTTAATTAAAGCTATATTTTTAACATACATGTATTATTACATTCTCGCTGTTTTTTGTTTAATTTACACAGTTTTGGCAGAAAGACGAACATGTCATCTGGCTTCAGACCCCTGTGGCATGGGACCCCTCCCACACTGAAAACCTGCGTTTCACAAAAACTAAATATCATCATAAAAACCCGCGAATGGAAACACCTACATTTAAAAGAAATCTCAAATATTGCTAAAATTTTTACAATCTCAAGAGGTGATTTTTCAGACATTTCAATATAGAAATATATTGCAGAGTTGTAATGGAAATACTTTGATTGGGTTAACGTGTTAACGCGGGGGTCGTGACGTGGGGACATGATGTGGGGGGGTGTGACATTGAGGGGACGTGACGTTGGGGGGACATGACGTTGGGTTGTTGTGATGTTGGGGGGACATGACGTTGGGGGATGTGAGGTGGGGGGCGTGTCGTTGGGGGCGTGACGTGATGTGGGGGGAAGTGACGTAAGAGGTTGTGACGTGTAGGGACGTTACGTGGGGGGGGCGTGGTGTGGGGGGGGGCGTGTCGTTGGAGGCGTGACGTGACATGGAGGGTCGTGACGTGGGGGAACGTGACGTCTGGGGTTGTGACGGGGGGACGTGACGTGGGGGCGTGACGTCTGGGGTTGTGACGGGGGGGGCGTGACGGGGGGTCGTGACGTGGGGGAACGTGACGTGGGGGTTGTGACGGGGGGGCGTGACGTGGGGGCGTGACGTGGGGGAACGTGACGTCTGGGGTTGTGACGGGGGGACGTGACGGGGGGGCGTGACGTGGGGGAACGTGACGTCTGGGGTTGTGACGGGGGGACGTGACGTGGGGGAACGTGACGGGGGGGGGCGTGACGTGGGGGAACGTGACGTGGGGGTTTGTGACGGGGGGGGGGCGTGACGGGGGGGTTGTGATGTAGGGGGACGTGACGTGGGGGAACGTGACGGGGGGGGCGTGACGTGGGGGAACGTGACGTCTGGGGTTGTGACGGGGGGACGTGACGTGGGGGAACGTGACGGGGGGGGCGTGACGTGGGGGAACGTGACGTCTGGGGTTGTGACGGGGGGGCGTGACGTGGGGGAACGTGACGTCTGGGGTTGTGACGGGGGGACGTGACGTGGGGGCGTGACGTCTGGGGTTGTGACGGGGGGGGCGTGACGGGGGGTCGTGACGTGGGGGAACGTGACGTGGGGGGGTTGTGACGGGGGGGCGTGACGTGGGGGCGTGACGTGGGGGAACGTGACGTCTGGGGTTGTGACGGGGGGGACGTGACGGGGGGGGCGTGACGTGGGGGAACGTGACGTCTGGGGTTGTGACGGGGGGACGTGACGGGGGGACGTGACGTGGGGGAACGTGACGGGGGGGGCGTGACGTGGGGGAACGTGACGTGGGGGTTTGTGACGGGGGGGGGGGCGTGACGGGGGGGTTGTGATGTAGGGGGACGTGACGTGGGGGAACGTGACGGGGGGGGCGTGACGTGGGGGAACGTGACGTGGGGGTTTGTGACGGGGGGGGGGGCGTGACGGGGGGGTTGTGATGTAGGGGGTTGTGACGTGGGAGGATGTGACCAGGTAATTCCCGGTAAAGATGGCGCGGAGTGGAATAAACAACGGCGAATTTCAGAGTTTTAGAAAAGAAAATGAGGGAGAAAAGCTTCAATAATCCGAAGCAAATTCTCCACAGTGAGTGGAAAACCATAAAATAATGCTACGCGCCCCATTTATATTAACCGCAATTTTTGTAAAATCTCACAAGAGAAACGAGATTTTACGACACTTGATGCTAATGTGAACATTGGTCAATGGAAACACCCGCAAATCACAACTGTTGTTTGTCAAAACGTAGAAATATCGTTTTTATTTTGCAACAAAACGTAATGAAAACGCAGAGGAGGCACTTCGTTGTTAGCTGCCATGTTGTCTTTATATGTTTCTGTGGGAAACCAGTCTGAGTGCGCTGACGTCACCATAAGCCCAGAAGATTATGGCGGGGCAATAAAAAAACCAGATTTTCATAAAAATAAATCCTCATAAACAGTAAATTTGAATTAATTGATTAATCGCCCAGCCCTAGTTGATGCCCCGCGTCAAGCGGCAAAAGTTCGGATTTTCCATCTCTGGCGCTTGCAGTGCATTCCACGCGTAATACACATCAAGCTGACGCACCACACGCTGAAAACACGCCGTGAGAAAGCTCGACGCCTCCACGTAGACCTGACATGTAAACCTGCCGCTCTTGACGCTCAGAACGCGTTTGGTCTGAACACGCCGTACGAAGCAGAGCAGTGAATGTATCCCTGTTTTCTGACCAGCTGCTGATGCACAACGTGAGCTGTGGTTTTGGTCATCCACATGAAGTACCAAGGAGAGAAATATCTAGATCTGGAAGCTCTATGTGCTGTAGATTTTAAAAAGATAACTGTCCTGATTTTTACTTCTTAGGAGAACCTGAAACTGCTTTTACTGGCGTGTTTAGTCCAAACAGTCAGCTGAAGATCCCAGGGGGTTTATCCATCTCTTTTTATTTGACCTTGAACTCCGTCGACCAGTAATGTTCATGATGTTTCCAGCAGATTCTGATCATGTGAACATGGAGCTGAACTGGAGACTCATCAGACCAGTTTCTCCATCTTCTATTGTCCAGTTCTGGTGAGTCTGTGTGAACTGTAGCCTCAGTTTGCTGTTCTTACTGACAGGAGGGAACCCGCTGTGGTCTTCCGGAGACCATCTGCCTCCAGGCTGGACCTGGTCAGCCCATGCTCCCTCTCTTCAACGCGACTCTTCAGCATCATGAAGAAGAAAGCCAAACCTTTGTGTAAATGGGTGTTGGCGTTGAGAAGCGGGGGAGTAGAAAGCAAGTGACGTTTGGATCATCCCCGTGAAGCTGGGCGGAGAAGATAAGTTAATACACTTCATGACTGTCTTTGAGGTGTTTCCAGCAACATTCTTCAGAAAAGGTAATAACTCTGAATTTAACCAAGTGAAGGTAAATTAGGTTTGAAGCAGGCCTTCGTGAAGCATCTCTGAACTCATATGTATATAAACAAAGGGAGATCTTCACCCCTAATGCTGTGCGACTTTATTCCTCCGAAGGCTGCATCCACAAGCTGACACATGCATCAATAAAGTTGACTGGAGTCCTGCTCCTTTTTCCTGCTTTTCCCCCTAAATACCCCAGTTATTACCAACGGGCTGCAGATCATAAAGGTCCCAGAAACGGCGTAAATCAGCACTCTGTGGTGTAAGCAGACAGATGCGTGCTGTCAGAGGAAATACAAAAGCTCATTTGAATCTATTAGCAGGCAGCGGAGCCCTGCGCCCGGCCAGAGGAGATGGGGCCGATTCTCTCTAAATGACACCAAACTTGTGTCCAGAAGTCCCTGTGCCAGTTTTATTCTGTTATCCGGTTAAACCGCTCTCCAAAAAGCCATAAATGTCCTGCAGGAGGAGGATCATCAGGAAGGAGCATCTGGAGCACCTGGGTCCATTCTAATTGATTCGGAGCGCAGTGTTTCCACTTTTTAAACAAAGTGACTCTCGCTTGAGCTTCATTATACGCGCACCCCATTTCCATAGACCTCTGGGAACAGGACCTGTGCTGCACACATAAAATAAATGACCGCTCCATGATAAATGGTTCTATTAGCAATCCAGATTGTTAAACTGTGATATAACAGATCGGAGAAGGGCATGGGGGCCTATTCATTTTCCTCCCTTCTGCACACATACGCTGCTGTAAATAGCTTGTTTTTATGTGTAAATAACATATTAAAACTCAGCATTAGCCATGTACTCTGATAGAGAGGAAATTGTTCTAAATAAATAATGCAGGACGGGAATATAAAACAGGGCGGGCTGTTATACAGCCGCCGTCGGGACTCAGAGGTGGGCATGACTTAGGTGACAGGAATTCTGCAGCCAACAGTAAACCATACCCTGACAATAAAAAAGGCCTCGAACAGCAGCAGTATATTACAGTTGGGTACTTTTTCCTGGAATAAGCTCTCAGGTTCAAGGACCTTGTCTCATCTGCGTCCCTCGCTGGCTGCATATTGACTTATCAGGAGCTGGCAACAGGAATAATAATGCATATTACGGCGATAAGTAATTGCTCTGTCTCAAAATGCTGGCAGATGCTTGGGTTTCCTACACTAACGCCGCGCCTTCCTGCTCATATCTGATTGGTGGGGATGGAGGCTGCAAATCCAAGCTGCTTGTTTGTTTAAGATTAAAACATGAGGCTGATATGAAGGAAGACGCTTTCTTCTTAACTTTCAGAAGATTAAAAACTCAGCAGCGGATAAAAAAAAAGGCCAAATATACAGCGGTGCAGCGGAGGCTAAAGGGAGGTCACGCCAAAGGTCAAAGGAACAGGAGGCCTGTAAAAGTAGGGATTTCTGAGCATGTGCTTGTTTAAAAGATGGAAAATGATCTCTGCTTCCACTTTTAGACTACAAAAACATTCCTGAAAATCATGAGAATAAAAAGCTTCAGCAAAGGCAGAAAAATCCCAACAGGGACGGACGTGCACAACAAGTCTCATTTACTGGGCAAAGGCCAGGTTTACTAGAGCTTTCTTACCTTAAGGAGTCCTTTCTGCTCAGATAAAAGTTACGGTGATGTTTGACAGACTCTCAACACCAAGTTCTACTGGAGGGAGCGGATACTGGACTGAGGCCAGGGGCCCGGTGTTGGCCCAGAACACATGGTTCTGGTTCCACTTCGGGACCAAAGGTTGTTGACATGCCATTCATCTCCTGTAGATGGGTGGCCACGTTGGGTCCTGCAGCTTGTAGATGATTTCCTGCTCCAACACACCTTCTGTCTCCTTACCAGGCCTCTGCAGAGCTGAGGGAGGTGTGGAGGAGAGGATCCAGCCATCTGAAAGCTGCAGGATAGCAGAGCTCCAGGACCGGACTTGGTCCCCTGATCTGTCCTGAGTACTGGATAATCTAGAGAAGGCATCACTAGCAAACTTCTATACTTCCCACTGAACGTATTGTCCCTATGAAGACCTTCAAAGTCAGACTTAAGAATGGTCTCTGGTTCTGACTGTGTAAATGAATCCATGCTACGTACGGTGGACTCAGCAGGAACGTTTCTATCTGTAAGTCTGGTCTACAACACAGACACCAGACTCTCCGGTCCACAGGGAAAATACAAAAGGAAAGTTGCCTCAGTACTCCAGGGCATTCCACAGAAGATATCAAAGATAATACAGTTTCATGTGAAACGCAGCGTGTTCTGAGGAACTCTGTCTTTATTTTCCAGTCAAGGTAAGAAGTTTGCTTTGTTCAGAGATGACCAGCCTGAAAGTGGAGCATCACACATCCCCTGTGTAAAAGTGTCCCACATTGATGTCCTCGTCTGAACAGTTAATGTTGGCTTTCTTCACTGTGGCAGGCCACCAAGTTCTTCATTAAAGAGAGGGGATGTCACTGAATCGCTCCCTCTATTTACATTTCAAAAGTGGCCTGTCACTCTGCATCCATGTCAGCCTCTCCATCGATGCATCGTCCTCCCTGCCTCTCCCTTTCTCCCCCAAACTCATCCCTTTTATACTCTGGAGGTAAGAACAAGGTCTTTTAACCTCATTATACCAAGCTTTCATCACTTGTTCCCTGACATCTTTAAAACATGCATCCACTACGTATCTCTCTGCTGCCGTGCCGTCCTCACCTCCACTTCAGTTGACGTTCATCATGGCGAACACACCGGCAGGTCGGATCAGTGACAGCAGAGGCAGACACCTTCCAACATTTTAGATACTCATCATAGAGCGGTGTCTGGGCAAAAGGAGAAGCTCAGGCAGAGATGGATGTATGTCCAACTTACTCATGACAACCTGCCTGTTCCATCCCAACACCAGCCTTCTTTCAACAGTTCTGTCTGGAGGTAAATCAGATATGTTTGGGAACCCATGAGGAAGAGGAACCAAGCTTCTCGTTTGATGATGAAATCTTCACCCTTCTGCACAGCCTGATGCTGTTTCTGCACCGCGGGGACACGGAACGCCATACCAGACACCAACTTGAGCAGGAGACTACTCAGAGCTCGGACGCAGTGTTGCAAACGCACTGCATCCAGGCTGAACACCCCCTGGCCTGCCTTCGTAACGGAGAGCACCACGTTATGAGGGGAAGAAACTCTCCCCCCTCCCTCTTCATCTGTCCCAGCGATAGTCCCGTTCAGAAAACAGGGATTTCGTCTAGCTACTAGTTTGAGTAACTGGCTCCTTCTGGCACATAAACGAGCAAAGGCATACATCACCGGGTCGATCTGGGTGTTGTCATAACCACCAGGAAAAGTGTGTTGTCCCCACTACGAAGCATAGTGTTCCTGGCTCTGGATTCTGTTTCGTGTACAGCTTCCCTTTCGAGGGAAAGAGTCAGCGCCTGTCTCGCCTGTTTTTGTCAGCGCGAAACCCCGCACTTCAGGTTATGTCTGCACTTACCTGGTTGATGTTATGCCAGTAATTCTGCTCAGCTGCTTCCATATGAGAGGTTTTCAGCGGTGGGTGTCTTCCGTCAGACTGGACCACATGATGGTGGAGTGTCAGATGGGACTCTGCTGCTGGCGAAGTCCATTTTCTGCAGGAAGGAGGGACTATGGGTGCCAGTCCTGTGGTCCCAGCTGATGGCATCCTGTCAGGGCCGGGGCAGGATTCACGAGGGCTGGTGTGTGAGAGGTCTTTGGAGCCAGGGTCTCCAGCAATCCCTTATAAACTACCTAGAGCTCTTAGCACTGAATCGCTTTCCCCCCTTCCTCAACAGACACCATGTCCTAGTGAGTATGGACAACAATGGTGGCCTACATCAGCCATCAAGGATGGCTCCATCCAGTTACACATACTGGCACACAGACTGATCCTTTGGAGCAGAGATTTCTGGGCTTTTTGCCGCTGTATTGCGATTGGACCTTCCACCCAGTTGTCATGAAACAGGTGTGGTCACACCTCGGCCGAGCTCAGGTGGAGCTCGGTATGGACGTGCTGGCACACATCTGGCCCTCCTTTAAGCATTCCTCCCACAAGCTCTTGTGCCGCCGACGCTATCCAGACTGAGGGAACAGGGGCACTTATATGCACAATGTGGGTTTTTTCTGGACATAACCAACTTGTTTTTAACTTAGGCCAACTATTAATCTTCATTCTGTTTTCTCAAAGCGCTTTGTTCACCTGTTGTTTTTTGAAATGATTAAATGGAAATGGACGATAACGTGTTTCTGCCACTTGGAGGTGATGAAAGGAATGCTTGTGGGCACAGACTACCACATACTGGTCTTTTTGCATGTCTTACTGGCAGGGCCCACTGATTTAGTCATCCCAGAGTGGCATGGACCACTCATTACACTGCAGTCCCTGCTGTACTTATTGGTAAGGGGCCGCCGATTTAGACACAGTGGCACACACCACTATAAACACCGGTGGTGCGATGCATACTGATTCTGATTGCTCCGCATTGGCCGGCAATGCCTTGGCTGGCGGAGATTTATCAGCTTCTGTGCCAACAGCTGTGGCTGCTCCCACTTTGCTGGGTTATGCTTTCACAGGAAGGGGAGCCATCCACTCCCAGAATGCCTGGCACTATGGGCCTGGCCCATTCAGCTTCAACACGGTGGGGCTTCCTCAAAGTAGCACTCTTTAGAGCCTGAGGGCCTCCCCCATTCCCTCTCTCTGTGACTGTAAGTGGCGGTTGTTTGAGGAGTGTCATTTCAGTGCTTTGTGGCTGTAATATTGGCATTGCTTCAGGAGCTAATTGACAAATGCAGGGCATTCTCTACTGTTAAAGTGTACTTGGCTGCCATTTCTGCATGCCATGTTGGTTTTGAGGGAAAAACGGCTGTTCATAATCCGTTAGTCTGTCGTTTATTGAGAGGGGAAAGCAGGCTTCTCTCTGTTTCCAGGATCCTGGTGTCCTCATGGTGTCTGGGCCTCCTTTTTAGAGGATGCTGACCTCAAACACAAGTCAGTGTTGCTGTTGGCTTTGGCTTCTGTGAAGCATGTCAGTGCTCTCCATGTTCTCACAGTACCTACTGCATGCACTCAGTTTGCCCCAGGGGATGTGACCTTTTGGGCTTCCGTACCCGCCGTATCTTATAGTGATTTCAGTGCAGTCCCGCTGTTTTTTTCCACAGAACTGCATAAACACAACAACATGGCAGCTAGCAAAGAAGAGCCGAGAAATATCTGCAACAAGTACCCCATCTGCATTTCCATTACAGTTTTTCACAAAGTGAAAGTGAAATTTGTTTCGACAAACATCAGTGGCAATTTTCGTTGAACAGTGTTTGGTGCATCAGCATCAGCTCTCAGAAATTCTCATTCCTCTTGTGAGATTTTACAAAAATCTTGTTTTATGCAAAGCAGCTACATAGCGTTGCTGTTGGGGTTTTCTACTTGCTGCGAAGAATTTGCTACAGATTTTCAAAGCTTTTCTCCCTCATTTCTTTTCTAAAACACTGAAATTTTCTGTTTTGCACCGCGCCATCTTTAGTGGAAATGAGCTGGTCACATGACCCCCCACGTCACATCGGGGGACACACAAAAGTGTTCCCATTATACTTTTGCGGTATGTTTCTATATCAAAATGTCTGGAAAACCACCTCATGAGAGCTCAAAATCTTTTTAGCGATAGCTCCGACTTTTTTGAAAGGTATATCTTTCCATTTGCGATTTTTTATTGAGATATTTAGTTTTTGTGCAATTCTAGGTGAAATGGAAATGGAGGGTTTTCAGTGTGTTCCTTGTCACATGCCACAGGGAAGGTCTTTAGCCAGATGCAGTTGGCAGGCTCGTCTTCCTCGCCAAAAATGTGTAGATTAAACAAAAAACAGTAAGAATGTAATCATATATGCATTTTTTAAACACAGCTTGAATTTAGTTAACATTCATGGATTTTTAAAATAGTATTTTGTATAAAAGGGGTCAATTTTCTCGAAGTGTAATAAAAGTTAAATTATTATTACCTCATTCCCAAAGTGGGAAATTGTTTTGGTAATTTATTGTCAAAATACTTTAAAAGTTCAAGTTCAAGTTTATCTAAATAGCACATTTCTACAGCAGCAGCTGCCCAAAGTGCTGAACAGTAAAGGAACAAACAACAACACTGCACAATTTAAAATTAAACACTGCACATTAAAAAATAAATAAAATCTAGACACAAAATGAAGATCTAACACAATAAAAATCTAAAAGGAATCAGTATTTTTCTTCCAAAAGGTGGCACTTTTATTTATTTATTTTATTTATAGTTTTTTTTTTGTTTTTTTTTTAATTAATATAAAGTTACACAAGTGCAGTGAGGCCTATTTGTAAACGTATGCGTGTGTTATATTGTGTGTTATACATTGTTATGTTGTTTACAGTGGTAGCCTGCATCTCTTTTTACAAGCTTGGCTAATATCTTGTTTACTTTAAATTTCAGTAAACTCCCAGGCTGACTGCAATGGAAGCATTTTTGAAAGAATAATTTTTCTTCTTTACAGTAGGGGGGGAAATTGGTTATTTTATTTTTCAGGCCAACATATACACAACGGCTTTACACCATGGTCTCTGTAGTAGTCCAGACCACTCTTTAAACCACAGTCTTAGTGGTCCTCAGGTTTTGCAGTGGTCCTTTGTATGGACCACAGCTTTGACTCAGACCAGTGGCTGGGACTGGTCACTAAACTTGACTCTGGTAAAAATGACAAAAAGAATCAAAGACCAGAAAAGGTGCACTTCATTTAGGGCTTTTATAAACCACTTGTGATATGACTGCGACCATTTTCTTTCTGCTAAGATCTCAAAATGAACCAAATACCAACCCCATCTACTGTCAGTATCATTGTGCTTTAACACCAGCCATGGCTTCAACAAAGTATTGTAGAGCTGACATAGATAGCATAAAACCTCGTCAACACATAAAAATGATAACATAGAACATCGAAATTTCACAAAGAAATAAAAGTAGAAAAAAGAAAAAAATCTCATACAAACAATGAAAAACTAAGAAACAATTAAAAACTAAGTCAAGTCTCAAGTTGGGCTGAAGGCCACAGAGTAAAAGTCCTACTATTACTGTCTCTATGTTTATAGTAATATCTAGTGCACCCCTGATTGAGAACTACACTGCATTTAAGTCTTTTCAGTTCTCAGTGGATGAATGTCAGCTTGATCTGCTAGTGTTGACTTAGATCAGAGGCTCACCAAAGCACCGTTTACAAAAACCCACAAGTATCCGTCATGTTGTAGAACAACGAGCTACTCCACAAAAAGAGTACAGAGCGCTAACGTCTCAGCTGGTCACAGATCCACACTGCTTGGCTTTGTTCAGTTTCCTGATCGCTTATCCTGTTCAGGATCAAGTCAGATGTCATGTAGTCAGTTCAGCTAGAAGAAATAATCTGCACAAAAGCATGAATCAGATTCTGACTGAAAATCCAGAAGGTGTTCCGTGTTTAAAACACATCGTTCAGTTTTACCTGGTGGCAGAGAACATGGCTCATGTGAGATTCATCTGGTTGTGAAGTAACAGTGAAGTAATGTCATGTAAAGTAACAGTAAAGTAATGTCATGTAAAGTAACAGTAAAGTAATGCCATGTAAAGTAACAGAAAGTAATGTCATGTAAAGTAACAGTAAAGTAATGTTATGTAAAGTAATAGTAATGTCATGTAAAGTAACAGAAAGTAATGTCATGTAAAGTAACAGTAAAGTAATGTTATGTAAAGTAACAGTAAAGTAATGTCATGTAAAGTAACAGAAAGTAATGTCATGTAAAGTAACAGTAAAGTAATGTTATGTAAAGTAACAGTAAAGTAATGTCATGTAAAGTAACAGTAATGTCATGTAAAGTAACAGTAATGTCATGTAAAGTAACAGTAATGTCATGTAAAGTAAGAGTAATGTCATGTAAAGTAACAGTAATGTCATGTAAAGTAACAGTAATGTCATGTAAAGTAACAGTAAAGTAATGTTATGTAAAGTAACAGTAAAGTAATGTTATGTAAAGTAATAGTAGAGTAATGTCATGTAAAGTAACAGAAAGTAATGTCATGTAAAGTAACAGTAATGTCATGTAAAGTAACAGTAATGTCATGTAAAGTAACAGTGAAGTAATGTCATGTAAAGTAACAGTGAAGTAATGTCATGTAAAGTAACAGTGAAGTAATGTCATGTAAAGTAACAGTGAAGTAATGTCATGTAAAGTAACAGTGATGTCATGTAAAGTAAGAGTAATGTCATGTAAAGTAACTAATGTCATGTAAAGTAACAGTGAAGTAATGTCATGTAAAGTAACAGTGAAATAATGTCATGTAAAGTAACAGTAATGTCATGTAAAGTAACAGTGATGTCATGTAAAGTAAGAGTAATGTCATGTAAAGTAACAGTAATGTCATGTAAAGTAACAGTGAAGTAATGTCATGTAAAGTAACAGTAATTTCATGTAAAGTAACAGTGAAGTAATGTCATGTAAAGTAACAGTAATGTCATGTAAAGTAAGAGTAATGTCATGTAAAGTAACAGTAATGTCATGTAAAGTAACAGTAATGTCATGTAAAGTAACAGTGAAGTAATGTCATGTAAAGTAACAGTGAAGTAATGTCATGTAAAGTAACAGTGATGTCATGTAAAGTAAGAGTAATGTCATGTAAAGTAACAGTGATGTCATGTAAAGTAAGAGTAATGTCATGTAAAGTAACAGTAATGTCATGTAAAGTAACAGTGAAGTAATGTCATGTAAAGTAACAGTGATGTCATGTAAAGTAAGAGTAATGTCATGTAAAGTTACAGTAATGTCATGTAAAGTAACAGTAATGTCATGTAAAGTAACAGTAATGTCATGTAAAGTAACAGTGAAGTAATGTCATGTAAAGTAACAGTAATGTCATGTAAAGTAAGAGTAATGTCATGTAAAGTAACAGTAATGTCATGTAAAGTAACAGTAATGTCATGTAAAGTAACAGTGAAGTAATGTCATGTAAAGTAACAGTAATGTCATGTAAAGTAACAGTGAAGTAATGTCATGTAAAGTAACAGTAATGTCATGTAAAGTAACAGTAATGTCATGTAAAGTAACAGTAATGTCATGTAAAGTAACAGTGAAGTAATGTCATGTAAAGTAACAGTGAAGTAATGTCATGTAAAGTAACAGTGATGTCATGTAAAGTAAGAGTAATGTCATGTAAACAGTAATGTCATGTAAAGTAACAGTGAAGTAATGTCATGTAAAGTAACAGTAATGTCATGTAAAGTAAGAGTAATGTCATGTAAACAGTAATGTCATGTAAAGTAACAGTGAAGTAATGTCATGTAAAGTAACAGTGAAGTAATGTCATGTAAAGTAACAGTAATGTCATGTAAAGTAAGAGTAATGTCATGTAAAGTAACAGTAATGTCATGTAAAGTAACAGTAATGTCATGTAAAGTAACAGTGAAGTAATGTCATGTAAAGTAACAGTGAAGTAATGTCATGTAAAGTAACAGTGATGTCATGTAAAGTAAGAGTAATGTCATGTAAAGTAACAGTGATGTCATGTAAAGTAAGAGTAATGTCATGTAAAGTAACAGTAATGTCATGTAAAGTAACAGTGAAGTAATGTCATGTAAACTAACAGTGATGTCATGTAAAGTAAGAGTAATGTCATGTAAAGTTACAGTAATGTCATGTAAAGTAACAGTAATGTCATGTAAAGTAACAGTAATGTCATGTAAAGTAACAGTGAAGTAATGTCATGTAAAGTAACAGTAATGTCATGTAAAGTAAGAGTAATGTCATGTAAAGTAACAGTGAAGTAATGTCATGTAAAGTAACAGTAATGTCATGTAAAGTAACAGTAATGTCATGTAAAGTAACAGTGAAGTAATGTCATGTAAAGTAACAGTAATTTCATGTAAAGTAACAGTAATGTCATGTAAAGTAACAGTAATGTCATGTAAAGTAACAGTAATGTCATGTAAAGTAACAGTGAAGTAATGTCATGTAAAGTAACAGTAATGTCATGTAAAGTAACAGTGAAGTAATGTCATGTAAAGTAACAGTAATGTCATGTAAAGTAACAGTAATGTCATGTAAAGTAACAGTAATGTCATGTAAAGTAACAGTGAAGTAATGTCATGTAAAGTAACAGTGAAGTAATGTCATGTAAAGTAACAGTGATGTCATGTAAAGTAAGAGTAATGTCATGTAAACAGTAATGTCATGTAAAGTAACAGTGAAGTAATGTCATGTAAAGTAACAGTAATGTCATGTAACGTAACAGAAAACCTACTGACTGAAAAGATGTTTTTTCCATGTTTGCAGCACATCCAGTAAAACCTGATAGCATTCGACCCAAGTATGAAGTTCCCATGATGCATTGTGATTTGGTTCAGTCGGTACTTTTAGGCTCCATGTTCAGCTTTGTCTCTGCTTTATCTAATAATGAGTGTTTCTTCATAATGGCAGGCCACCAAGCTCTTCATGAATGAGTAAAAATGTCACTAAATCACATGTTTAATTTGCATTTCAAAGGCTGCCAATCAGCTTGCATCTTGGTCAGTCTCTGAAGCCTCATGTCATCCTCGCCTCCACCAGCCCGCGCCACTTTTCTCTGTTATACTCTGGAGGTAAGAACAAGGTCTTTCAGCCTCATTATGCTGAGCTTTCATCACACGTTCCCTGACATCTTTAAAACATGTATTCTCTCTTTCTGCTCATCCCTCCCCGATGAGAGAGGATCGCTGCTACTCTTCATTTAGTTCAACAACACAAACACTCGTCCTCACCTGCTCTGCTCCCCGCTCTCCGCTCTTGTCATGTTTTCTGTTCATTAGCGTTTACAGGCTCAAACAGTGCCACACTCCTTGACGATGTACGCCAAGCCTCAGCTCGAGGGCAATTCGCATTAATGATGCTCTTCTAAGGTCTGGGACTGTTTAGGATTCATGTCAGACATTTAGTGTAAGTCACCTCTGACTGCTGGAGGTACCTTATCAGGTCCAAGGAGAGCCACAAGCATTGGCTCCCAAGATGGCGCTCCATCTTTGAAATGCATATTTCATTGGTTGTCTTCGCTCCCCTTTTTTGCCCCCTGGATGGACCCCTGTGTGTCCTCAACTTATTTCTACACTTATGCACGCGCCAGACAGGCAACTGGAGCGCAGGGTCCAGATCCCGTCTCAGGTTTGCAAAGAGTTGTAATTTCAAGTTACCTCTTGTGTCGGAGGGGGAAGGTTTCCTTGGTAGGTGGGAGAAACCGCTACTTTCCATTTTGTCCTTTTTCTCTGTGGCTCGTGGTGGTGACGTCTCCATCTTTGTACTCTGTGAACGAAGATCACAGGAAGCTGTTCAACTTTGGCTGAGGAGGAAGGAGATGTGTTTCATACTGGAGAACATCAGGAGTGATCAGAATGACATAAAAACAGGAAAACAACAACATGAACACACCTGTTTATATTGTAGATACGACTACAAGTCTGTTTATTATCGTCCAGACAAACTTTAGAAAACTTGGCTGAAACCTGGAGCAAAACAAAGTCTGCATATTTTATGTGGTGAAGCATCACAGCTCAGAAAAATTCTGCTGTTCTACTCTGCCTCTAAAGCCCCTCCCCCTTCCTCTCTGCTATGCTTCTACTCTGCCTCTAAAGCCCCTCCCCCTTCCTCTCTGCTATGCTTCTACTCTGCCTCTAAAGCCCCTCCCCCTTCCTCTCTGCTATGCTTCTACTCTGCCTCTAAAGCCCCTCCCCCTTCCTCTCTGCTATGCTTCTACTCTGCCTCTTAAGCCCCTCCCCCTTCATCTCTGCTATGCTTCTACTCTGCCTCTAAGGCCCCTCCCCCTTCCTCTCTGCTATGCTTCTACTCTGCCTCTTAAGCCCCTCCCCCTTCCTCTCTGCTATGCTTCTACTCTGCCTCTAAGGCCCCTCCCCCTTCCTCTCTGCTATGCTTCTACTCTGCCTCTTAAGCCCCTCCCCCTTCCTCTCTGCTATGCTTCTACTCTGCCTCTAAGGCCCCTCCCCCTTCCTCTCTGCTATGCTTCTACTCTGCCTCTAAAGCCCCTCCCCCTTCCTCTCTGCTATGCTTCTACTCTGCCTCTAAAGCCCCTCCCCCTCCCTCTCTGCTATGCTTCTACTCTGCCTCTAAAGCCCCTCCCCCTTCCTCTCTGCTATGCTTCTACTCTGCCTCTAAAGCCCCTCCCCCTCCCTCTCTGCTATGCTTCTACTCTGCCTCTAAGGCCCCTCCCCCTTCCTCTCTGCTATGCTTCTACTCTGCCTCTAAAGCCCCTCCCCCTTCCTCTCTGCTATGCTTCTACTCTGCCTCTAAAGCCCCTCCCCCTCCCTCTCTGCTATGCTTCTACTCTGCCTCTAAAGCCCCTCCCCCTCCCTCTCTGCTATGCTTCTACTCTGCCTCTAAAGCCCCTCCCCCTTCCTCTCTGCTATGCTTCTACTCTGCCTCTAAAGCCCCTCCCCCTTCCTCTCTGCTATGCTTCTACTCTGCCTCTAAAGCCCCTCCCCCTTCCTCTCTGCTATGCTTCTACTCTGCCTCTAAAGCCCCTCCCCCTCCCTCTCTGCTATGCTTCTACTCTGCCTCTAAAGCCCCTCCCCCTTCCTCTCTGCTATGCTTCTACTCTGCCTCTAAAGCCCCTCCCCCTTCCTCTCTGCTATGCTTCTACTCTGCCTCTAAAGCCCCTCCCTCTCTGCTATGCTTCTACTCTGCCTCTAAAGCCCCTCCCCCTTCCTCTCTGCTATGCTTCTACTCTGCCTCTTAAGCCCCTCCCCCTTCCTCTCTGCTATGCTTCTACTCTGCCTCTAAAGCCCCTCCCTCTCTGCTATGCTTCTACTCTGCCTCTTAAGCCCCTCCCCCTTCCTCTCTGCTATGCTTCTACTCTGCCTCTAAAGCCCCTCCCTCTCTGCTATGCTTCTACTCTGCCTCTAAAGCCCCTCCCCCTTCCTCTCTGCTATGCTTCTACTCTGCCTCTTAAGCCCCTCCCCCTTCCTCTCTGCTATGCTTCTATTCTGCCTCTAAGGCCCCTCCCCCTTCCTCTCTGCTATGCTTCTACTCTGCCTCTAAAGCCCCTCCCCTTCCTGTCTGCCATGCTTCTTTCATGTTATGTTCGGTAAACAGCCTACTAGTCATGTCCTGCTTTCCAGGCTGGTAAGTCGTTCTCCATGATCACATGATAAAAGCAGAGAAATCCAAGCAGGATGATATTTTGGATGGAATAACTTCCTGTGCTGGATACGGTCACGGCAGCCTGCTTATCCCAGCATCTCTTCACCTATGTTACATTTCAACTGGTTCAACTGGTCACTGGTAACTGGTGGTCCAATCGCTGCTGGTTCTACTTGCCACCAGGAAATAAAGACATCTGGAATCCTTCGGTCGGTGGCAGCTGCTCAGTAGTGTGCTCTCTGCTTGCTTGCCTGTTTGGACTATGGTGGGAATTCTGGTGTAGATTGAAAGCTCAGGTTTATTTTCCACAGTTTAGTTCTTTAGTTTGTCATTATTTAGACTCGTTTTGTGTTTTACCAGTAGTGTTGAAACTACTTGGCTTTAAGTTGCGGTTTAACTGAGTTTGGTTTTATGCTTTTTGCAAAGCCCTTGTGCCTTCTCTTTCAGTTGGTCTACTTAGTGTGGAGTTGGGATAGTTTTATTATTATGTGTATATTTTTATATCAGACTATCATCTGTGCTGCTTTTTGTTTGTAAAGATCTAGCTTCTCTGTTTCCTCTTAATGGCTGTTTTTTTTAGTTTATTAGGCATTTTGTAGTCATAGGCAGCATTGCTAACCCTAACTCCTTTTATTACCGTGTTGATAAGTTTATACCTCATCTCCTATCGCAACAGTAAATCTATATTGGTCCATTATTCAGCATCTTTCCACAGTTCTTTCTTTTGTTCGGCTCATTTATCTTGCACTATTGGGTCGTTACAAAAACACAGAAGCAGAAAAAACACATGCATGTTCTTTTCCTTCCTGATCCAGTCACGTGGAAAGCAAGATATATTTCATTTATCAAGCAAAGACTTTAATATATTGATTAATTGTAAAATCAGGTTATCGGTTGCCCTTGTCAAGAAATCATGGCAACTGTAAAAGAATCAGTTATTGAGTTGAAGAATATTCCTTCTATGTCTTCGTCATTCAGCTTCCTCTGGGTGAAGCGGTTCCTCGTCCTGATAGTAGTCTATACATTCTGTCATCATGAACAATAAGAAATATAGTTAGACGCCTCAGTTTACTGTAAATCTGTAAAAACTCTGACCAATCCAAACGTTCCGACCCAAATGGAGTTGTTCATTTCTTTTATTTTCTAAGCTTCTTCTCCCGGCTCCCCTCCTCCCCCCTTGATCTGCATATCTGCAGTGCAGTGCCGTAAAGGGCTGAGTGGCCTCTCGGACCCTACTGGCTCCTCATCTTCCTAGAATCTGATCCTATCGTACGCTGGGAGATGGATTTGGTCCTGAGGGACGATCACCAACAGCTCAATCTGCTCTCTGGCAGTGTGGGGATGGAGGGGTCGACACAGGGCTTTGGGGGGTTGGAGGGGTCGGAAGACGGGGTCATGGGGGTCTGAGCTTGCATGTCATCATAGTTAGTTTGACAATTGACTCCTCCACAAGACTATTCAGAGAAGCTTTAGGGCCGGAGCATTTAGAAGGAAACTACTTCATCCTTCAAGCTGGGATGGAGATGAAGAGCTGCCATACTGGTGACATCTGGGAAACTGGTTTCCTCATCGGCTAGCTGAGTAGATGAGGTTGTGTCTGAACCAAAGCTGTTCATGTTACTTCTGTTAGAACTGTCCGGTTAAGATGAACTTACACAAGCTGTTTATCACCATGTTAGAAATAACCTGCAGCCATGAGCAAAGTGATGCCGAAAGTCAAACCTCAGCGAAGACTCAGTGCAACTTGTTGCATGTTCAGAGAATGAAAGAGGATTTAGGGGTGAGGAATGCTGTGGGGTCCACAGTGACGAACCTCCAGCTGACTGAACTGGGATGAATCCAGTTCCCTGCCAGATTTCTGACTGACAGCTCTGCCTTGTCTTTATAGCTGCTGATGAACGGGGTTAACAGGTGTGAGAGGACAGGAGGGAAACCTCATGGGAACCACACACACTTCCTAAAGCCTCTCAGCGGAGGTGATACATGAAGCAGTCTCTCAGTCTTCCAGTTCTTTGATCAGTCAGGCGTAACATTTGCTGTCCGGACGTTTGGGACGGTAGCGGCTTGGCAGCACACTGATCAACATCATCATCAACTCCGACTGTCTTTTGTCTCTTGTCTCACTGTCTCACCTTGATTTCCTAAAGCAGCAGTGATACTTAATTTACTTGAGGTTATTTCTCTGTCAGTCTGCCTCCTGACATGTTGATCCAGGAACATAAGAAATTATGAACACCAGTTTTTCTACCCGAGGTTTTTGTTTTAAATTACATTCTGTTTAATCCCAGACAGTAGAATCTTTTCCTAAAGTCCCGTTTGTCATTTAAGGTTCAATATCGGTAACTCCTGAAACACCCGGAAACACCTGGGCGAAGGTTTCAGTCAGAAATAAAAAAACTAGTTAGATTTCTGAAATGTCAAAAGAAAAATGTTTAGTTTTTATTCTAAGATGGACGGAAATGTAAACGCAGGACGACACGTCCTTTCTGAAACCCAGCAAACCTCCTGTCTGAATAGTAACAGTTACCAGACCTAGCTAGTGTTGCAACAACAGGTCCACCAGTCCAGGTTCACCAGAACCACCAGTCCAGGTCCACCAGGTCCACCTGTCCAGGTCCACCAGGTCCACCAGGTCCACCTGTCCAGGTCCACCAGGTCCACCAGGTCCACCTGTCCAGGTCCACCAGGTCCACCAGTCCAGGTCCACCAGGTCCACCAGGTCCACCTGTCCAGGTCCACCAGGTCCACCAGGTCCACCTGTCCAGGTCCACCAGGTCCACCTGTCCAGGTCCACCAGGTCCACCAGGTCCACCTGTCCAGGTCCACCAGGTCCACCAGGTCCACCTGTCCAGGTCCTCCTGTCCAGGTCCACCAGTCCAGGTCCTCCTGTCCAGGTCCACCAGTCCAGGTACTCCTGTCCAGGTCCACCAGGTCCTCCTGTCCAGGTCCACCAGGTCCACCAGGTCCACCTGTCCAGGTCCACCTGTCCAGGTCCTCCTGTCCAGGTCCACCAGTCCAGGTACTCCTGTCCAGGTCCACCAGGTCCACCTGTCCAGGTCCTCCTGTCCAGGTCCACCAGGTCCACCAGGTCCAACTGTCCAGGTCCACCTGTCCAGGTCCTCCTCTCCAGGTCCTCCTGTCCAGGTCCACCTGTCCAGGTCCTCCTCTCCAGGTCCTCCTGTCCAGGTCCACCTGTCCAGGTCCACCAGGTCCACCAGGTCCACCTGTCCAGGTCCACCAGGTCCACCAGTCCAGGTCCACCAGGTCCACCTGTCCAGGTCCACCAGGTCCACCTGTCCAGGTCCACCAGGTCCACCAGTCCAGGTCCACCAGGTCCACCTGTCCAGGTCCACCAGGTCCACCTGTCCAGGTCCACCAGGTCCACCAGGTCCACCTGTCCAGGTCCTCCTGTCCAGGTCCACCAGTCCAGGTCCTCCTGTCCAGGTCCACCAGTCCAGGTACTCCTGTCCAGGTCCACCAGGTCCTCCTGTCCAGGTCCACCAGGTCCACCAGGTCCACCTGTCCAGGTCCACCTGTCCAGGTCCTCCTGTCCAGGTCCACCAGTCCAGGTACTCCTGTCCAGGTCCACCAGGTCCACCTGTCCAGGTCCACCAGGTCCACCTGTCCAGGTCCTCCTGTCCAGGTCCACCAGGTCCACCAGGTCCAACTGTCCAGGTCCACCTGTCCAGGTCCTCCTCTCCAGGTCCTCCTGTCCAGGTCCACCTGTCCAGGTCCTCCTCTCCAGGTCCTCCTGTCCAGGTCCACCTGTCCAGGTCCTCCTCTCCAGGTCCTCCTGTCCAGGTCCACCTGTCCAGGTACTCCTGTCACGTTGAGAGTAGACGTTGAGACGGGATGTTGAGACGGGACGTTGAGACGAGACGTTGAGACGAGACGTTGAGACGAGACGTTGAGATGAGACGTTGAGACTGGACGTTGAGACGAGACGTTGAGATGAGACGTTGAGACGAGACGTTGAGATGGGACGTTGAGACGAGACGTTGAGACGGGACGTTGAGACGAGACGTTGAGACGAGACGTTGAGATGAGACGTTGAGACGGGACGTTGAAACGAGACGTTGAGATGAGACGTTGAGACGAGACGTTGAGACGGGACGTTGAGACGGGATGTTGAGACGAGACGTTGAGACGAGACGTTGAGACGAGACGTTGAGATGAGACGTTGAGACTGGACGTTGAGACGAGACGTTGAGATGAGACGTTGAGACGAGACGTTGAGACAGGACGTTGAGACGGGACGTTGAGACGAGACGTTGAGATGAGACGTTGAGACGGGACGTTGAGATGAGACATTGAGATGGGACGTTGAGACGAGACATTGAGACGAGACGTTGAGACAGGACGTTGAGATGAGACGTTGAGACGAGACGTTGAGACGGGACGTTGAGACGGCATGTTGAGACGAGACGTTGAGATGAGACGTTGAGATGAGACGTTGAGACTGGACGTTGAGACGAGACGTTGAGATGAGACGTTGAGATGAGACGTTGAGATGAGACGTTGAGACGGGACGTTGAGATGAGACATTGAGATGGGACGTTGAGACGAGACATTGAGACGAGACGTTGAGATGAGACGTTGAGATGAGACGTTGAGACTGGACGTTGAGACGAGACGTTGAGATGAGACGTTGAGACAGGACGTTGAGATGAGACGTTGAGACGAGACGTTGAGACGGGACGTTGAGACGGCATGTTGAGACGAGACGTTGAGATGAGACGTTGAGATGAGACGTTGAGACTGGACGTTGAGACGAGACGTTGAGATGAGACGTTGAGATGAGACGTTGAGACGAGACGTTGAGACGGGACGTTGAGACGAGACGTTGAGATGAGACGTTGAGACGGGACGTTGAGATGAGACATTGAGATGGGACGTTGAGACGAGACATTGAGACGAGACGTTGAGACAGGACGTTGAGACGGGACGTTGAGACGAGACGTTGAGACGAGACGTTGAGACAGGACGTTGAGACGGGACGTTGAGATGAGACGTTGAGACGGGACGTTGAGATGAGACATTGAGATGGGACGTTGAGACGAGACGTTGAGATGGGACGTTGAGATGAGACGTTGAGATGAGACGTTGAGACGAGACGTTGAGATGGGACATTGAGACGAGACGTTGAGACGGGACGTTGAGACGAGACGTTGAGATGGGACGTTGAGACGAGACGTTGAGACGGGACGTTGAGACGGGACGTTGAGACGAGACGTTGAGACGGGACGTTGAGACGAGACGTTGAGACGGGATGTTGAGACGGGACATTGAGACGAGACGTTGAGATGAGACGTTGAGACGGGACGTTGAGATGAGACATTGAGATGGGACGTTGAGACGAGACATTGAGACGAGACGTTGAGACAGGACGTTGAGACGGGACGTTGAGACGAGACGTTGAGACGAGACGTTGAGACGAGACGTTGAGACAGGACGTTGAGACGGGACGTTGAGATGAGACGTTGAGACGGGACGTTGAGATGAGACATTGAGATGGGACGTTGAGACGAGACGTTGAGATGGGACGTTGAGATGAGACGTTGAGATGAGACGTTGAGACGAGACGTTGAGATGGGACATTGAGACGAGACGTTGAGACGGGACGTTGAGACGAGACGTTGAGATGGGACGTTGAGACGAGACGTTGAGACGGGACGTTGAGACGGGACGTTGAGACGAGACGTTGAGACGGGACGTTGAGACGAGACGTTGAGACGGGATGTTGAGACGGGACATTGAGACGAGACGTTGAGACGGGACGTTGAGACGAGACATTGAGACGAGACGTTGAGACAGGACGTTGAGATGAGACGTTGAGACGAGACGTTGAGACGGGACGTTGAGACGGCATGTTGAGACGAGACGTTGAGATGAGACGTTGAGATGAGACGTTGAGATGAGACGTTGAGACTGGACGTTGAGACGAGACGTTGAGATGAGACGTTGAGATGAGACGTTGAGATGAGACGTTGAGACGGGACGTTGAGATGAGACATTGAGATGGGACGTTGAGACGAGACATTGAGACGAGACGTTGAGATGAGACGTTGAGATGAGACGTTGAGACTGGACGTTGAGACGAGACGTTGAGATGAGACGTTGAGACAGGACGTTGAGATGAGACGTTGAGACGAGACGTTGAGACGGGACGTTGAGACGGCATGTTGAGACGAGACGTTGAGATGAGACGTTGAGATGAGACGTTGAGACTGGACGTTGAGACGAGACGTTGAGATGAGACGTTGAGATGAGACGTTGAGACGAGACGTTGAGACGGGACGTTGAGACGAGACGTTGAGATGAGACGTTGAGACGGGACGTTGAGATGAGACATTGAGATGGGACGTTGAGACGAGACATTGAGACGAGACGTTGAGACAGGACGTTGAGACGGGACGTTGAGACGAGACGTTGAGACGAGACGTTGAGACAGGACGTTGAGACGGGACGTTGAGATGAGACGTTGAGACGGGACGTTGAGATGAGACATTGAGATGGGACGTTGAGACGAGACGTTGAGATGGGACGTTGAGATGAGACGTTGAGATGAGACGTTGAGACGAGACGTTGAGATGGGACATTGAGACGAGACGTTGAGACGGGACGTTGAGACGAGACGTTGAGATGGGACGTTGAGACGAGACGTTGAGACGGGACGTTGAGACGGGACGTTGAGACGAGACGTTGAGACGGGACGTTGAGACGAGACGTTGAGACGGGATGTTGAGACGGGACATTGAGACGAGACGTTGAGATGAGACGTTGAGACGGGACGTTGAGATGAGACATTGAGATGGGACGTTGAGACGAGACATTGAGACGAGACGTTGAGACAGGACGTTGAGACGGGACGTTGAGACGAGACGTTGAGACGAGACGTTGAGACAGGACGTTGAGACGGGACGTTGAGATGAGACGTTGAGACGGGACGTTGAGATGAGACATTGAGATGGGACGTTGAGACGAGACGTTGAGATGGGACGTTGAGATGAGACGTTGAGATGAGACGTTGAGACGAGACGTTGAGATGGGACATTGAGACGAGACGTTGAGACGGGACGTTGAGACGAGACGTTGAGATGGGACGTTGAGACGAGACGTTGAGACGGGACGTTGAGACGGGACGTTGAGACGAGACGTTGAGACGGGATGTTGAGACGGGACATTGAGACGAGACGTTGAGACGGGACGTTGAGACGGGACGTTGAGACGAGACGTTGAGACGAGACGTTGAGACAGGACGTTGAGACGGGACGTTGAGATGAGACGTTGAGACGGGACGTTGAGATGAGACATTGAGATGGGACGTTGAGACGAGACGTTGAGATGGGACGTTGAGATGAGACGTTGAGATGAGACGTTGAGACGAGACGTTGAGATGGGACATTGAGACGAGACGTTGAGACGGGACGTTGAGACGAGACGTTGAGATGGGACGTTGAGACGAGACGTTGAGACGGGACGTTGAGACGGGACGTTGAGACGAGACGTTGAGACGGGACGTTGAGACGAGACGTTGAGACGGGACGTTGAGACGGGACATTGAGACGAGACGTTGAGACGGGACGTTGAGACGGGACATTGAGACGAGACGTTGAGACGGGACGTTGAGACGAGACATTGAGATGGGACGTTGAGAAGAGACGTTGAGACGGGATGTTGAGACGGGACATTGAGACGAGACGTTGAGACGGGATGTTGAGACGGGACATTGAGACGAGACGGTGAGACGGGACGTTGAGATGAAACGTTGAGACGGGACGTTGAGACGAGACATTGAGACGAGACGTTGAGACGGGACGTTGAGACGAGACGGTCAGACGGGACGTTGAGATGAAACGTTGAGACGGGACGGTGAGACGGGACGTTGAGATGAAACGTTGAGACGGGACGTTGAGACGAGACATTGAGACGGGACGTTTAAACGGGACGTTGAGACGAGACGTTGAGACGGGACATTGAGACGAGACGTTAAGACGGGATGTTGAGACGAGACGTTGAGACGGGACGTTTAAACGGGACGTTGAGACGAGACGTTGAGACGGGACGTTGAGACGAGACGTTGAGACGGGACATTGAGACGAGACGTTGAGACGGGATGTTGAGACGAGACGTTGAGACGGGACGTTTAAACGGGACATTGAGACGAGACGTTGAGACGGGACGTTGAGATGAAACGTTGAGACGGGACGTTGAGAGGAGACTTTGAGACGGGACGTTGAGACGAGACGTTGAGACGGGACGTTTAAACGGGACGTTGAGACGAGACATTGAGACGGGACGTTGAGATGAGACATTGAGACGGGACGTTGAGATGAGACGTTGAGACGAGACGTTTATACGAGAGATTGAGACAAGACGCTGAGACGGGACGTTGAGACGAGACATTGAGACGGGATGTTAAGACGGGACGTTGAGACGGGACCTTGAGACGGGATGTTGAGACGGGACGTTGAGACGAGACGTTGAGACGGGACATTGAGACAGGACGTTGAGACGTGACATTGAGACGAGACATTGAGATGAGACATTGAGACGGGATGTTGAGACGAGACGTTGAGACGAGACGTTGAGACGAGAAATTGAGACAAGACGTTGAGACGGGACGTTGAGATGAGACGCTGAGACGGGACATTGAAACGAGACGTTGAGACGGGACGTTGAGACGAGACATTGGGACGAGACATTGAGACGAGACGTTGAGACGGGACGTTGAGACGGGATGTAGAGACGGGACATTGAGACGAGACGTTGAGACGGGACGTTGAGACGAGACATTGGGACGAGACATTGAGACGAGACGTTGAGACGGGGCGTTGAGATGAGACTTTGAGACGAGACGTTGAGAGGAGACTTTGAGACGGGACGTTGAGAGGAGACGTTGAGACGGGATGTTGAGACGAGACGTTGAGACGGGACGTTTAAACGGGACGTTGAGACGAGACATTGAGACGAGACGTTGAGACGGGAAGTTGAGACGAGACGGTGAGACGGGACGTTGAGATGAAACGTTGAGGCGGGACGTTGAGAGGAGACTTTGAGACGGGAAGTTGAGAGGAGACGTTGAGAAGGGATGTTGAGACGAGACGTTGAGACGGGACGTTTAAACGGGACGTTGAGACGAGACATTGAGACGAGACGTTGAGACGGGACGTTGAGACGAGACATTGAGACAGGAAGTTGAGACGGGACGTTGAGACGAGACGTTGAGACGAGACATTGAGACGAGATGTTGAGACGAGACGTTGAGACGAGACGTTGAGACGGGATGTTGAGACGAGACGTTGAGACGGGACGTTTAAACGGGACATTGAGACGAGACGTTGAGACGGGACGTTGAGATGAAACGTTGAGACGGGACGTTGAGAGGAGACTTTGAGACGGGACGTTGAGACGAGACGTTGAGACGAGACGTTTAAACGGGACGTTGAGACGAGACATTGAGACGAGACATTGAGACGAGACGTTGAGACGGGACGTTGAGACGAGACATTGAGACAGGAAGTTGAGACGGGACGTTGAGACGAGACATTGAGACGAGACGTTGAGACGAGACGTTGAGACGAGACATTGAGACGGGACGTTGAGACGGGACGTTGAGACGAGACGTTGAGACGAGACATTGAGACGAGATGTTGAGACGGGACGTTGAGATGAGACGTTGAGACGGGACGTTGAGATGAGATATTGAGACGGGACGTTGAGACGAGACGTTTATACGAGAGATTGAGACGAGACGCTGAGACGGGACGTTGAGACGAGACATTGAGACGGGACGTTGAGATGAGACATTGAGACGGGACGTTGAGATGAGACGTTGAGACGAGACGTTTATACGAGAGATTGAGACAAGACGCTGAGACGGGACGTTGAGACGAGACATTGAGACGGGATGTTAAGACGGGACGTTGAGACGGGACCTTGAGACGGGATGTTGAGACGGGACGTTGAGACGAGACGTTGAGACGGGACATTGAGACAGGACGTTGAGACGTGACATTGAGACGAGACATTGAGATGAGACATTGAGACGGGATGTTGAGACGAGACGTTGAGACGAGACGTTGAGACGAGAAATTGAGACAAGACGTTGAGACGGGACGTTGAGATGAGACGCTGAGACGGGACATTGAAACGAGACGTTGAGACGGGACGTTGAGACGAGACATTGGGACGAGACATTGAGACGAGACGTTGAGACGGGACGTTGAGACGGGATGTAGAGACGGGACATTGAGACGAGACGTTGAGACGGGACGTTGAGACGAGACATTGGGACGAGACATTGAGACGAGACGTTGAGACGGGACGTTGAGATGAGACTTTGAGACGAGACGTTGAGAGGAGACTTTGAGACGGGACGTTGAGAGGAGACGTTGAGACGGGATGTTGAGACGAGACGTTGAGACGGGACGTTTAAACGGGACGTTGAGATGAGACATTGAGACGAGACGTTGAGACGGGAAGTTGAGACGAGACGGTGAGATGGGACGTTGAGATGAAACGTTGAGGCGGGACGTTGAGACGAGACTTTGAGACGAGACGTTGAGAGGAGACTTTGAGACGGGAAGTTGAGAGGAGACGTTGAGAAGGGATGTTGAGACGAGACGTTGAGACGGGACGTTTAAACGGGACGTTGAGACGAGACATTGAGACGAGACGTTGAGACGGGACGTTGAGACGAGACATTGAGACAGGAAGTTGAGACGGGACGTTGAGACGAGACATTGAGACGAGACGTTGAGACGAGACATTGAGACGAGATGTTGAGACGAGACGTTGAGACGAGACGTTGAGACGAGACATTGAGACGAGATGTTGAGACGAGACGTTGAGACGGGACGTTGAGACGAGACATTGAGACAGGAAGTTGAGACGGGACGTTGAGACGAGACATTGAGACGAGACGTTGAGACGAGACATTGAGACGAGATGTTGAGACGAGACGTTGAGACGAGACGTTGAGACGAGACATTGAGACGAGATGTTGAGACGGGACGTTGAGATGAGACGTTGAGACGGGACGTTGAGACGGGATGTAGAGACGGGACATTGAGACGAGACGTTGAGACGGGACGTTGAGACGAGACATTGGGACGAGACATTGAGACGAGACGTTGAGACGGGACGTTGAGATGAGACTTTGAGACGAGACGTTGAGAGGAGACTTTGAGACGGGACGTTGAGAGGAGACGTTGAGACGGGATGTTGAGACGAGACGTTGAGACGGGACGTTTAAACGGGACGTTGAGACGAGACATTGAGACGAGACGTTGAGACGGGAAGTTGAGACGAGACGGTGAGACGGGACGTTGAGATGAAACGTTGAGGCGGGACGTTGAGAGGAGACTTTGAGACGGGAAGTTGAGAGGAGACGTTGAGAAGGGATGTTGAGACGAGACGTTGAGACGGGACGTTTAAACGGGACGTTGAGACGAGACATTGAGACGAGACGTTGAGACGGGACGTTGAGACGAGACATTGAGACAGGAAGTTGAGACGGGACGTTGAGACGAGACATTGAGACGAGACGTTGAGACGAGACATTGAGACGAGATGTTGAGACGAGACGTTGAGACGAGACGTTGAGACGAGACATTGAGACGAGATGTTGAGACGGGACGTTGAGATGAGACGTTGAGACGGGACGTTGAGACGAGACGTTTATACGAGAGATTGAGACGAGACGCTGAGACGGGACGTTGAGACGAGACATTGAGACGGGACGTTGAGATGAGACATTGAGACGGGACGTTGAGATGAGACGTTGAGACGGGACGTTGAGACGGGACGTTTATACGAGAGATTGAGACAAGACGCTGAGACGGGACGTTGAGACGAGACATTGAGACGGGACGTTAAGACGGGACGTTGAGAGGAGACGTTGAGACGGGATGTTGAGACGGGACATTGAGACGAGACGTTGAGACGGGACATTGAGACAGGACGTTGAGACGTGACATTGAGACGAGACATTGAGATGAGACATTGAGACGGGACGTTGAGACGGGATGTTGAGACGAGACGTTGAGACGAGACATTGAGACGAGAAATTGAGACAAGACGTTGAGACTGGACGTTGAGATGAGACGCTGAGATGGGACAATGAAACGAGACGTTGAGACGGGACGTTGAGACGAGACATTGGGACGAGACATTGAGACGAGACGTTGAGACGGGACGTTGAGACGGGATGTTGAGACGGGACGTTAAGACGGGACGTTGAGACGAGACGTTGAGACGGGACGTTGAGACCAGACGTTGAGACGAGACGTTGAGACGGGACGTTGAGAGGAGACGTTGAGACGGGACGTTGAGACGGGACGTTGAGACGAGACGTTGAGAGGAGACGTTGAGACGAGGCGTTGAGAAAGGAAGTTGAGACGAGACATTGAGACAGGACGTTGAGACGAGACGTTGAGAGGAGACGTTGAGACGAGGCGTTGAGAAAGGAAGTTGAGACGGGACGTTGAGAGGAGACATTGAGACGAGGCGTTGAGACGGGACGTTGAGACGAGACATTGAGACGAGACATTGAGACAGGACGTTGAGACGGGACGTTGAGACGGGACATTGAGACGAGACGTTGAGATGAGACGTTGAGAGGGGATGTTGAGACGGGACATTGAGAAGAGACGTTGAGACGGGCCGTTGAGACAGGACGTTTAGACGAGACATTGAGACGGGACGTTGAGACGAGACATTGGGACGAGACATTGAGACGAGATGTTGAGACGGGACGTTGAGATGAGACGTTGAGACGGGACGTTGAGACGAGACGTTGAGACGGGATGTTGAGACGGGACATTGAGATGAGACGTTGATACGGGATGTTGAGACGGGACATTGAGACGAGACGTTTATACGAGAGATTGAGACAAGACGCTGAGACGGGACGTTGAGACGAGACATTGAGACGGGACGTTAAGACGGGACGTTGAGACGGGACGTTGAGACGGGATGTTGAGACGGGACATTGAGACGAGACGTTGAGACGGGACATTGAGACAGGACGTTGAGACGTGACATTGAGACGAGACATTGAGATGAGACATTGAGACGGGACGTTGAGACGAGACGTTGAGATGAGACGCTGAGACGGGACATTGAAACGAGACGTTGAGACGGGACGTTGAGACGAGACATTGGGACGAGACATTGAGGCGAGACGTTGAGACGGGACGTTGAGACGGGATGTTGAGACGGGACATTGAGACGAGACGTTGAGACGAGACATTGGGACGAGACATTGAGACGAGACGTTGAGACGGGACGTTGAGACGGGATGTAGAGACGGGACATTGAGACGAGACGTTGAGACGGGACGTTGAGACGGGACATTGGGACGAGACATTGAGACGAGACGTTGAGACGGGACGTTGAGATGAGACGTTGAGACGGGACGTTGAGACGAGACGTTGAGACGAGACGTTTATACGAGAGATTGAGACAAGACGTTGATACGGGACGTTGAGATGAGACGTTGAGACGAGACGTTTATACGAGAGATTGAGACAAGACGCTGAGACGGGACGTTGAGACGAGACATTGAGACGGGACGTTAAGACGGGACGTTGAGACGGGACGTTGAGACGGGATGTTGAGACGGGACATTGAGACGAGACGTTGAGACGGGACATTGAGACAGGACGTTGAGACGTGACATTGAGACGAGACATTGAGATGAGACATTGAGACGGGACGTTGAGACGAGACGTTGAGATGAGACGCTGAGACGGGACATTGAAACGAGACGTTGAGACGGGACGTTGAGACGAGACATTGGGACGAGACATTGAGGCGAGACGTTGAGACGGGACGTTGAGACGGGATGTTGAGACGGGACATTGAGACGAGACGTTGAGACGAGACATTGGGACGAGACATTGAGACGAGACGTTGAGACGGGACGTTGAGACGGGATGTAGAGACGGGACATTGAGACGAGACGTTGAGACGGGACGTTGAGACGGGACATTGGGACGAGACATTGAGACGAGACGTTGAGACGGGACGTTGAGATGAGACGTTGAGACGGGACGTTGAGACGAGACATTGAGACGGGACGTTGAGACGGGACATTGAGACGAGACGTTGAGACGAGACATTGAGACGAGACGTTGAGACGGGACGTTTAGACGAGACATTGAGATGAGACGTTGAGACGGGACGTTGAGACCAGATGTTGAGACGAGACGTTGAGACGAGACGTTGAGACGGGCCGTTGAGACGGGACGTTGAGACGAGACGTTGAGACGAGACGTTGAGACGAGACGTTGAGACGGGACGTTGAGACGAGACATTGAGATGAGACGTTGAGACGGGACGTTGAGACCAGATGTTGAGACGAGACGTTGAGACGAGACGTTGAGACGGGCCGTTGAGACGGGACGTTGAGAGGGGACGTTGAGACGAGACGTTGAGACGAGACGTTGAGACGGGACGTTGAGAGGAGACGTTGAGACGAGACGTTGAGACGAGACGTTGAGACGGGACGTTGAGACGAGACGTTGAGAGGAGACGTTGAGACGGGACGTTGAGACGAGACGTTGAGACGAGACGTTGAGACGGGACGTTGAGAGGAGACGTTGTGACGAGACGTTGAGACGGGCCGTTGAGACGAGACGTTGAGACAGGACGTTGAGACGAGACGTTGAGACGGGACGTTGAGACGAGACGTTGAGACGGGACGTTGAGACGAGACGTTGAGACGATACGTTGAGACGGGACGTTGAGACGAGACGTTGAGATGAGACGTTGAGACGAGACATTGAGACGGGACGTTGAGACGAGACGTTGAGACGGGACGTTGAGACGCAATGTTGAGACGAGACGTTGAGACGGGACGTTGAGACGAGATGTTGAGACGGGACGTTGAGACGAGACATTGAGACGGGACCTTGAGACGAGACGTTGAGACGAGACGTTGAGACGCAACGTTGAGACGAGACGTTGAGACGGGCCGTTGAGAGGAGACGTTGAGACGGGATGTTGAGACGAGACGTTGAGACGAGACGTTGAAACGGGATGTTGAGACGGGACGTTGAGACGAGACGTTGAGACGGGCCGTTGAGAAGGAACGTTGAGACGAGACGTTGAGACGAGACGTTGAGAGGAGACGTTGAGAAGGAACGTTGAGACGAGACGTTGAGAGGAGACGTTGAGAGGAGACGTTGAGAAGGAACGTTGAGACGAGACGTTGAGACGAGACGTTGAGAGGAGACGTTGAGAAGGAACGTTGAGACGAGACGTTGAGACGAGACGTTGAGAGGAGACGTTGAGACGAGACGTTGAGAGGAGACGTTGAGACGGGACGTTGAGACGGGACGTTGAGACGAGACGTTGAGACGGGACGTTGAGACGAGACCTTGAGACGAGACGTTGAAACGGGATGTTGAGACGGGACGTTGAGATGAGACGTTGAGACGGGCCGTTGAGAGGAGACGTTGAGAGGAGACGTTGAGACGAGACGTTGAGACGAGACGTTGAGAGGAGACGTTGAGAAGGAACGTTGAGACGAGACGTTGAGACGAGACGTTGAGAGGAGACGTTGAGACGGGACGTTGAGACGAGATGTTGAGACGGGACGTTGAGACGGGACATTGAGACGGGACCTTGAGACGAGACGTTGAGACGCAACGTTGAGACGAGACGTTGAGACGGGCCGTTGAGAGGAGACGTTGAGACGGGACGTTGAGACGGGACATTGAGACGGGACCTTGAGACGGGACGTTGAGACGAGACATTGAGACGGGACCTTGAGACGGGACGTTGAGACGAGACGTTGAGACGCAACGTTGAGACGAGACGTTGAGACGGGACGTTGAGACGAGATGTTGAGACGGGACGTTGAGACGGGACATTGAGACGGGACCTTGAGACGAGACGTTGAGACAAGACGTTGAGACGCAACGTTGAGACGAGACGTTGAGACGAGATATTGAGACGAGACGTTGAGAGGAGACGTTGAGAGGAGACGTTGAGAGGAGACGTTGAGACGAGACGTTGAGACGGGACGTTGAGACGAGATGTTGAGACGGGACGTTGAGACGGGACATTGAGACGGGACCTTGAGACGAGACGTTGAGACGAGACGTTGAGACGCAACGTTGAGACGAGACGTTGAGACGGGCCGTTGAGAGGAGACGTTGAGACGGGATGTTGAGACGAGACGTTGAGACGAGACGTTGAGACGGGACGTTGAGACGGGACGTTGAGACGAGACGTTGAGACGGGTCGTTGAGACGAGACGTTGAGACGGGATGTTGAAAAGAGACGTTGAGACGAGACGTTGAGACGAGATATTGAGACAAGACGTTGAGACGGGACGTTGAGACGGGACGTTGAGATGAGACATTGAGACGAGACGTTGAGACGGGATGTTGAGACGGGACGTTGAGACAGGCCGTTGAGACGAGACGTTGAGAGGAGACGTTGAGAAGGAACGTTGAGACGAGACGTTGAGACGAGACGTTGAGAGGAGACGTTGAGAAGGAACGTTGAGACGAGACGTTGAGACGAGACGTTGAGAGGAGACGTTGAGAGGAGACGTTAAGACGAGACGTTGAGAGGAGACGTTGAGACGAGACGTTGAGACGGGACGTTGAGAGGAGACGTTGAGACGAGACGTTGAGACGAGACGTTGAGACGAGACGTTGAGACTAGACATTGAGACGGGACGTTGAGACGGGACGTTGAGAGGAGACTTTGAGACGGGACTTTGAGACGAGACATTGAGACGAGACGTTGAGACGAGACGTTGAGACGGGACGTTGAGACGGGACGTTGAGACGAGACGTTGAGACGGGACGTTGAGACGAGACCTTGAGACGAGACGTTGAAACGGGATGTTGAGACGGGACGTTGAGATGAGACGTTGAGACGGGCCGTTGAGAGGAGACGTTGAGAGGAGACGTTGAGACGAGACGTTGAGACGAGACGTTGAGAGGAGACGTTGAGAAGGAACGTTGAGACGAGACGTTGAGACGAGACGTTGAGAGGAGACGTTGAGACGGGACGTTGAGACGAGATGTTGAGACGGGACGTTGAGACGGGACATTGAGACGGGACCTTGAGACGAGACGTTGAGACGCAACGTTGAGACGAGACGTTGAGACGGGCCGTTGAGAGGAGACGTTGAGACGGGACGTTGAGATGAGACGTTGAGACGGGACGTTGAGATGGGACATTGAGACGGGACCTTGAGACGGGACGTTGAGACGAGACATTGAGACGGGACCTTGAGACGGGACGTTGAGACGAGACGTTGAGACGCAACGTTGAGACGAGACGTTGAGACGGGACGTTGAGACGAGATGTTGAGACGGGACGTTGAGACGGGACGTTGAGACGAGATGTTGAGACGGGACGTTGAGACGGGACATTGAGACGGGACCTTGAGACGAGACGTTGAGACGAGACGTTGAGACGCAACGTTGAGACGAGACGTTGAGACGGGCCGTTGAGAGGAGACGTTGAGACGGGATGTTGAGACGAGACGTTGAGACGAGACGTTGAGACGGGACGTTGAGACGGGACGTTGAGACGAGACGTTGAGACGGGATGTTGAAAAGAGACGTTGAGACGAGACGTTGAGACGAGATATTGAGACGAGACGTTGAGAGGAGACGTTGAGAAGGAACGTTGAGACGAGACGTTGAGACGAGACGTTGAGAGGAGACGTTGAGAGGAGACGTTAAGACGAGACGTTGAGAGGAGACGTTGAGACGGGACGTTGAGAGGAGACGTTGAGACGAGACGTTGAGACGAGACGTTGAGACGAGACGTTGAGACTAGACATTGAGACGGGACGTTGAGACGGGACGTTGAGAGGAGACTTTGAGACGGGACTTTGAGACGAGACATTGAGACGAGACGTTGAGACGAGACATTGAGACGAGACATTGAGACGGGACCTTGAGACGAGACGTTGAGACGGGCCGTTGAGATGAGACGTTGAGACGCAACGTTGAGACGGGACGTTGAGACGGGACGTTGAGACGAGACGTTGAGACGAGACGTTGAGACGGGACGTTGAGACGGGACGTTGAGACGAGACGTTGAGACGAGACGTTGAGACGAGACATTGAGACGAGACATTGAGACGGGACCTTGAGACGAGACGTTGAGACGGGCCGTTGAGATGAGACGTTGAGACGCAACGTTGAGACGGGACGTTGAGACGGGACGTTGAGACGAGACGTTGAGACGAGACATTGAGACGAGACATTGAGACGGGACCTTGAGACGAGACGTTGAGACGGGCCGTTGAGATGAGACGTTGAGACGCAACGTTGAGACGGGACGTTGAGACGAGACGTTGAGACGAGACGTTGAGACGAGACGTTGAGACGGGACGTTGAGACGGGACGTTGAGACGAGACGTTGAGACGAGACGTTGAGACGGGACGTTGAGACGGGACGTTGAGACGAGACGTTGAGACGGGACGTTGAGACGCGACGTTGAGACGCGACGTTGAGACGGGACGTTGAGACGCGACGTTGAGACGCGACGTTGAGACGGGACGTTGAGACGGGACGTTGAGACGAGACGTTGGGACGGGACGTTGAGACGAGACATTGAGACGGGACGTTGAGACGGGACGTTGAGACGCAACGTTGAGACAATCATGTGTAGAAAGATCAGAATTAACTTGAAGCAGAATAAAGAGGAAATACCAGTTCACATTTAAAATGCCAAAAAACCACTTAGATTGGAATTAAGTTTAATTCCAGATTGACTTCAGCATTTGGAATTACATGTTTTTTGGTCAAATTTATTAATTTAGTTTTGTCTGGTAGTTTTGTTGAGAAATAACTTTTCTTCAGAAATAGTTCAAACTGCCATGTAAACGTTGCCATGATGCTGAGGTAAACGTTCTGCTGCTTCATCCCATTCCTTCTCTTTAGCCACTGCTTCTCTTCTAATCACCTGTTTCTTGACATGTTCGCCTGAACACGACTTGTCACGCGACGATTGAAAGCCTTGAGGCTGCGAAGCGTTTGTTTTCTTTGCAGCTGCTGCAGTAAATGACAGAAATATCGGCCTGGCATAAATAAACCACAAACACACAGGAACACTCAGGATATATTACTTCCGAGGATACTTACAACTTCCAGAAATCAAAAGTGCTGCAGAGAAGGTATTCCCCGTGTCAGGAAAACAAATGCCTCTGCTTTCCAGGTGTACAGTTTGGCTCGTCACGATTACCAGCAGCCCGCGTCCCCCTGAATTATTACAGCAGCTCTTGTCAGCCAAACAAATGGCTCTTTCTCAACTGAAAAGGTCACAGCGTGGAAGAGTAAAATCACAGAGCATGCAGTCAATTCCTCGGTACGGCCCCCCTTTCCAAGGGCCACTTGCTGGAATTTATGGTTGGGGCCCTGCACCTATTCTCCTTTTGAATAATAGCTATCCCGTAAAAGAAGCCCAGGTCGGTGGCAAGTCTAAAATAGAAAGCCGCCTCGACCAGAGGAGGGTTGTTTATTGTGTGAGCCGCAAAACCACAAATAGAGGCTAACGGTGACATCTGAATTTATATGGACCGGTTCCTCTTAACTTTAAAATACCTGCTCTGCAAAGCAGAGCTGAGCAGAACCATCCCAGGAAGACTCCTAAAACCTCTGCTTCGCACCTTCCCTTTCACCGCTCGCCACCTCGCCATTCCTCACACCGTCAGCCTGGATATGCAATATCCTGTGGCTGATCCCCCTCCTGCCTCGGCAACAGCAAACAGATGTGGCGGCCGAGTTCACACGAGGATTCGGCTCACCTCCTGACCCGCAGCGGTGAAATGAATGGCCGCCTCCCACCTGTGCGCCTCAGCAGACCGTGACCCGGCTTTGAGCTAGCTTACGGCTTCCTGCGAGGCCTGTGCGACTGCAGGAAGGAATTCCGTGCATGTGCAAAGGAGAGCTGGCATTTCAGAGGCTGCTCTACCACCACCAGCACCACCACCAGTACCACCACCAGCACCACCACCACCACCACCAGTACCACCACAACTGCCAGTACCATCACCACCACTACCACCACTACCACCACCACCATCAGCACCACCACCAGCAACAGCACCACCAACAGCAGCACTAGCACCACCGCCATCAGCAACAGCACCACCACCAGCAGCAGCACTAGCACCACCGCCATCAGCAACAGCACCACCACCAGCAACAGCACCACCACCAGCAGCAGCACTAGCACCACCGCCATCAGCAACAGCACCACCACCAGCAGCATCACTAGCACCACCGCCATCAGCAACAGCACCACCACCACCACCACAACCAGCAGAAGCCCCAGTACCAACACCACCACCACCACAACCAGCAGCAGCCCCAGTACCAACACCACCACCACCACAACCAGCAGAAGCCCCAGTACCCACACCACCACCACCACAACTAGCAGAAGCCCCAGTACCAACACCACCACCACTACAACCAGCAGCAGCCCCAGTACCAACACCACCACCACCACAACCAGCAGCAGCCCCAGTACCAACACCACCACCACAACCAGCAGCAGCCCCAGTACCAACACCACCACCACCACAACCAGCAGCAGCCCCAGTAACAACACCACCACCACAACCAGCAGCAGCCCCAGTACCAACACCACCACCACCACAACCAGCAGCAGCCCCAGTAACAACACCACCACCACTACAACCAGCAGCAGTCCCAGTACCAACACCACCACCACCACAACCAGCAGCAGCCCCAGTACCAACACCACCACCACTACAACCACCACAACCACCAGAACCACCACCACCAGCTCTGACAGAAGCAACAAAAGGCTACAAAAGAACCTGTAAGAAATGACGAACAACTGCAGGAGCATTTGACATCTAACTGGTTTAACTAGGAACAGATTAGTAACAAGACCAGTTTAACTGGGAATAAGTTAGTACCATGATGTTTTAACTGGGAACAGGTCATTAACCTGAGTAGTTTAACTGGGAAAAGGATGGTAACAAGACCAGTTTAACTGGGAATAAGTTGGTAACATGATGCTTTAACAGGGAAGAGGTCGTTAACTTGACTGGTTTAATGGGGAACAGGTTGGTACCATGATGTTTTAACTGGGAAAAGGTCATTAACCTGACTATTTTAACTGGGGACAAGTTGGTAACATGATGGTTTAATTGGGAACAAGTTGGTATCATGATGGTTTAATGGGGAACAGGTTGGTAACATGATGGTTTAACGAGCAACAGTTTGGTAACATGATGGTTTAATGGGCAACAGGTTGGTAACATGATGGTTTAACGGGGAACGGGTCGTTAACTTGATGCTTTAAATGGGAACAGGTGGGTAACAGGATGGTTTAACTGGAAACATGTTGGTAACTTGATGGTTTAGCTGGTGACAGGTAGTTAACCTGACTGGTTTAACTAGGAACAGGTTGGTAACACAATGTTTTAACTGGAAACAGGTTGGTAAAATGGCGGTTTAACTGGGAACAGGTTGGTAACTTCATGGTTTAACTGAGAACAGGTTGGTAACTTGATTGTTTAGTTGGGAACAGATTGGTAACATGACGTTTTAACTGGGATCAGGTTGGTAACATTATGTTTTAACTGGGAACAGGTCAGTAATATGATGGTTTAACGGGGAACAGGTTGGTAACATGATGGTTTAATGGGGAACAGGTTGGTAGCATGATGGTTTAACGAGCAACAGGTTGGTAACATGATGGTTTAATGGCAACAGGTTGGTAACATGATGGTTTAATGGGGAACAGGTTGGTAACATGATGGTTTAACAAGCAACAGGTTGGTAACATGATGGTTTAACTAGCAACAGGTTGGTAACATGATGGTTTAATGGGCAACAGGTTGGTGACACGATGTCTTAACTGGAAATAGGTTGGTAATATGACGGTTTAACTGGGAACAGGTTGGTAACTTCATGGTTTAACTGAGAACAGGTTGGTAACTTGAAGGTTTAATTGGGAACAGATTGGTAACATGACGTTTTAAGTGGGGACAGGTTGTTAATATGACAGTTTAACTTAGACCAGGTTGGTAAAATGATGTTTTAACTGGCAAGAGGTTGGTAACATGATGTTTTAACTGGAAACAGGTTGGTAACATGATGTTTTAACTGGAAACAGGTTGGTAACATGGTGGTTTAACTGGGATCAGGTTGGTAACATTATGTTTTAACTGGGAACAGGAAGGTAACTTGATGTTTTAACTGGGAACAGGTAGGTAACACAATGTTTTAACTGGAAACAGGTTGGTAATATGACAGTTTATGTGGGAACAGGTTGGTAACTTCATGGTTTAACTGGGAACAGGTTGGTAACTTCATTGTTTAACTGGGAACAGGTTGGTAACTCTATGGTTTAACTGGGAACAGGTAGGTAACTTGATGTTTTAACTGGGAACCGGTACGTAACTTGATGTTTTAATTGGGAAAAGGTTGGTAACATGATGTTTTAACTGGAAACAGGTTAGTAACATAATGTTTTTAGTGGAAACAGGTTCGTAACTTCATGGTTTAACTGGGAACAGGTTCGTAACTTGATGTTTTAACTGGGAAAAGGTTGGTAACATGATGTTTTAACTGGAAACAGGTTGGTAACTTCATGGTTTAACTGGGAACAGGTAGGTAACTTGATGTTTTAACTGGGAACAGGTTGGTAACTTCATTGTTTAACTGGGAACAGGTTGGTAACTTCATTGTTTAACTGGGAACAGGTTGGTAACTTCATTGTTTAACTGGGAACAGGTTGGTAACTCTGGTTTAACTGGAAAAAGGTAGGTAACTTCATGTTTTAACTGGGAACAGGTGGGTAACTTGATGTTTTATCTGGGAACAGATCGGTAACATGATGTTTTTACTGGGAACAGGTTGGTAACTTCATGGTTTAACTGGGAACAGGTTGGTAACTTCATGGTTTAACTGGGAACAGGTTGGTAACTTCATGGTTTAACTGGGAACAGGTAGGTAACAATATGGTTTAACTGGGAACAGGTTGGTAACTTGATGTTTTAACTGGGAACAGGTTGGTAACATGATGTTTTAACTGGAAACAGGTTGGTAACGTTATGGTTTAACTGGGAACAGGTTGGTAACAGTATGGTTTAACTGTGAACAGGTTGGTAACTCTATGGTTTAACTGGGAACAGGTAGGTAACTTGATGTTTTAACTGGGAACAGGTAGGTAACATCATGGTTTAACTGGGAACAGGTTGGTAACTTCATGGTTTAACTGGAAACAGGTTGGTAACTCTATGGCTTACCTGGAAATGGTAGGTAACTTTATGTTTTAACTGGGAACATCTTGATAAGATGATGTTTTTACTGGAAACAGGTCGGTAACATAATGTTTTTACTGGGAACAGGTTCGTAACTTCATGGTTTAACTGGAAACAGTTTGGTAACTTCATGATTTAACTGGTAAAAGATTGGTAACTTTATGGTTTAACTGGGAAAAGGTAGGTTACATTGATATTTTAACTGGGAACAGGTAAGTAAATTGATGTTTTAACTGGGAACAGATTGGTAACTTCATTGTTTAACTGGGAACAAGTTGGTAACTCTATGGTTTAACTGGGAAGAGGTAGGTAACTTGATGGTTTAACTGAACAGGTCGGTAACTTGATGTTTTAACTGGGAACAGGTAGGTAACTCTATGGTTTAACTGGGAACAGGTAGGTAACTCTATGGTTTAACTGGGAACAGGTAGGTAACAATGTTTTTACTGGGAACAGGTTCGTAACTTCATGGTTTGACTGGAAACAGGTTGTAACTCTATGGTTTAACTGGGAACAGGTAGGTTACATTGATGTTTTAACTGGGAACAGGTAGGTAACTCTAGGGTTTAACTGGGAACAGGTAGGTAACTTGATGTTTTAAATGGGAACAGGTCGGTAACATGATGTTTTGACTGGGAACAGGGTGGTAACATGATGTTTTAACTGGAAACAGGTTGGTAACATGATCTTTTTACTGGGAACAGGTTGGTAACTATATGGTTTAACTGGCAACAGGTAGGTAACAGTATGGTTTAACTGGGAAAAGGTTTGTAACTTAATGGTTTAACTAGGAACAGGTAGGTAACAGTATGGTTTAACTGGGAACAGGTTTGTAACTCTATGGTTTAACTGGGAACAGGTAGGTAACTTGATGGTTTAACTGGGAACAGGTCAGTGACATTATGTTTTAACTGGAAACAAGTTGGTAACAGTATGGTTTAACTGGGAACAGGTTGGTAACTTTATGGTTTAACTGGGAACAGGTAGGTAACTTGATGTTTAAACTGGGTACAGGTTGATAACATGATGTTTTAACAGGAAACATTTTGTTAATATGACGGTTTACCTGGGAACAGGTTGGTAACTTCATGGTTTGACATGGAACAGGTTGGTAACTTCATTGTTTAACTGGGAACAGGTTGGTAACTCTATGGTTTAACTGGGAACGGGTGGGTAACTCTATGGTTTAACTTGGAACAGGTAGGTAACTTCATTGTTTAACTGGGAACAGGTTGGTAACTCTAGGGTTCAACTGGGAACAGGTAGGTACCTTGATGTTTTAACTGGGAACAGGTAGGTAACTTGATGGTTTAACTGGGAACAGGTAGGTAACTACATGGTTTAACTGGGAACTGGTTGGTAACTTGATGTTTTAACTGGGAACAGGTAGGTAACTTGATGGTTTAACTGGGAACAGGTAGGTAACTACATGGTTTAACTGGGAACAGGTAGGTAACTTGAAGTTTTAAGTGGGAACAGGTAGGTAACTTCATGGTTTGACTGGGAACAGGTTGGTTACTTCATGGTTTAACTGGGAACAGGTAGGTAACTCTATGGTTTAACTGGTAACAGGTAGGTAACTTCATGGTTTAACTGGAAACAGGTTGGTAACTCTATGGTTTAACTGGGAACAGGTTGGTAACTCTATGGCTTAACTGGGAAAAGGTAGGTTACATTGATATTTTAACTGGGAACAGGTAAGTAAATTGATGTTTTAACAAGGAACAGGTTGGTAACTTCATTGTTTAACTGGGAACAATTTGGTAACTCTATGGTTTAACTGGGAAGAGGTAGGTAACTTCATGTTTTAACTGGGAACAGGTCGGTAACTTGATGTTTTAACTGGGAACAGGTAGGTAACTTCATGTTTTAACTGGGAACAGGTAGGTAACTTCATGTTTTAACTGGGAACAGGTAGGTAACTTCATGGTGTAACTGGGAACAGGTACGTAACTTCATGGTTTCACTGGGAACAGGTTGATAACTCTATGGTTTAACTGGGAACAGGTTGGTAACTCTATGGTTTAACTGGGAACAGGTAGGTAACTTGATGTTTTAAATGGGAACAGGTAGGTAACTTGATGTTTTGACTGGGAACAGGTTGGTAACATGATGTTTTAACTGGAAAAAGGATTGGTAACATGATGTTTTTACAGGGAACATGTTGGTAACTCTATGGTTTAACTGGGAACAGGTAGGTAACTTGATGTTTTAAATGGGAACAGGTAGGTAACTTGATGTTTTGACTGGGAACAGGTTGGTAACATGATGTTTTAACTGGAAAAAGGATTGGTAACATGATGTTTTTACAGGGAACAGGTTGGTAACTCTATGGTTTAACTGGCAACAGGTAGGTAACTTGAAGTTTTAACTGGGAACAGGTAGGTAACGTCATGGTTTAACTGGGAACAGGTTGGTAACTTCATGGTTTAACTGGGAATAGGTTGGTAACTCTATGGTTTAACTGGGAACAGGTTGGTAACAGTATGGTTTAAATGGGAACAGGTTGGTAACTCTATGGTTTAACTGGGAACAGGTGGGTAACTTGTTGTTTTAACTGGGAACAGGTCAGTAACATTATGTTTTTACTGGAAAAAGGATTGGTAACATGATGTTTTTACTGGGAACAGGCTGGTAACTTCATGGTTTAAATGGGAACTGGTTGGTAATTTCATGGTTTAACTGGGAACAGGTTGGTAACTCTATGGTTTAACTGGGAAAAGGTAGGTAACTTGATGCTTTACCTGGGAACAGGTAGGTAACTTCATGGTTTAACTGGAAACAGGTAGGTAACTTCATGGTTTAACTGGGAAAAGGTTGGTGACATGATGGTTTAACTGGAAACAGATTGGTAACATGACGTTTTAACTGGGAACAGGTCAGTAATATGACAGTTTAACTTGGACCAGGTTGGTAACACAATGTTTTAACTGGGAACAGGTTGGTAATATGACGGTATAACTGGGAACAGGTTGGTAACAGTATGGTTTAAATGGGAACAGGTTGGTAACTCTATGGTTTAACTGGGAACAGGTGGGTAACTTGTTGTTTTAACTGGGAACAGGTCAGTAACATTATGTTTTTACTGGAAAAAGGATTGGTAACATGATGTTTTTACTGGGAACAGGCTGGTAACTTCATGGTTTAAATGGGAACTGGTTGGTAATTTCATGGTTTAACTGGGAACAGGTTGGTAACTCTATGGTTTAACTGGGAAAAGGTAGGTAACTTGATGCTTTACCTGGGAACAGGTAGGTAACTTCATGGTTTAACTGGAAACAGGTAGGTAACTTCATGGTTTAACTGGGAAAAGGTTGGTGACATGATGGTTTAACTGGAAACAGATTGGTAACATGACGTTTTAACTGGGAACAGGTCAGTAATATGACAGTTTAACTTGGACCAGGTTGGTAACACAATGTTTTAACTGGGAACAGGTTGGTAATATGACGGTATAACTGGGAACAGGTTGGTAACTTCATGGTTTAACTGGAAAAAGGTTGGTAACTCTATGGCTTAACTGGAAATGGTAGGTAACTTTATGTTTTAACTGGAAACAGGTTGGTAACATAATGTTTTTACTGGGAACAGGTTCGTAACTTCATGGTTTAACTGGAAACAGGTTGGTAACTTCATGATTTAACTGGTAAAAGGTTGGTAACTCTATGGTTTAACTGGGAAAAGGTAGGTTACATTGATATTTTAACTGGGAACAGGTAAGTAAATTGATGTTTTAACTGGGAACAGATTGGTAACTTCATTGTTTAACTGGGAACAAGTTGGTAACTCTGGTTTAACTGGGAAGAGGTAGGTAACTTCATGTTTTAACTGAACAGGTCGGTAACTTGATGTTTTAACTGGGAACAGGTAGGTAACTTGATGTTTTAACTGGGAACAGGTAGGTAACTTGATGTTTTAACTGGGAACAGGTAGATAACTTCATGGTTTAACTGGGAACAGGTAGGTAACTTCATGGTTTCACTGGGAACAGGTTGATAACTCTATGGTTTAACTGGGAACAGGTTGGTAACTTCATTGTTTAACTGGGAACAGGTTGGTAACTCTAGGGTTCAACTGGGAACAGGTAGGTACCTTGATGTTTTAACTGGGAACAGGTAGGTAACTTGATGGTTTAACTGGGAACAGGTACGTAACTTCATGGTTTCACTGGGAACAGGTTGATAACTCTATGGTTTAACTGGGAACAGGTTGGTAACTCTATGGTTTAACTGGGAACAGGTAGTTAACTTCATGTTTTAACTGGGAACAGGTAGGTAACTTCATGGTTTAACTGGGAACAGGTAGGTAACTTCATGGTTCAACTGGGAACAGGTTGGTAACAGTATGGTTTAACTGGGAACAGGTTTGTAACTTAATGGTTTAACTGGGAACAGGTAGTTAACTTGATGGTTTAACTGGGAACAGGTTGGTAACTCTATGGTTTAACTGGGAAAAGGTAGGTAACTTGATTTTTTAACTGGGAACAGGTAAGTAACATTATGCTTTAACTGGAAACAGGTTGGTAACATGATGTTTTAACTGGGAACAGGTTGGTGACTTCATGGTTAAACTGGGAACAGGTCGGTAACATTATGTTTTTACTGGGAACAGGTTGGTAACTTCATGGTTTAACTGGAAACAGGTTGGTAACATGATGTTTTAACTGGAAACAGGTTGGTAACATGATGTTTTTACTGGGAACAGGTTGGTAACTTCATGGTTTAACTGGGAACAGGTTGGTAACTCTATGGTTTAACTGGCAACAGGTAGGTAACTTGAAGTTTTAACTGGGAACAGGTAGGTAACTTGATGTTTTAACTGGGAACAGGTAGGTAACTTCATGTTTTAACTGGGAACAGGTAGGTAACTTCATGGTTTAACTGGGAACAGGTAGGTAACTTCATGGTTTAACTGGGAACAGGTTGGTAACTCTATGGTTTAACTGGGAACAGGTAGGTAACAGTATGGTTTAACTGGGAAAAGGTAGGTAACAGTATGGTTTAACTGGGAACAGGTCAGTAACATGATGTTTTAACTGGAAACAGGTTGGTAACTTCATTGTTTAACTGGGAACTAGTTTGTAACTCTATGGTTTAACTGGGAAGAGGTAGGTAACTTCATGTTTTAACTGGGAACGGGTAGGTAACTTGATGTTTTAACTGGGAACAGGTAGGTAACTTCATGTTTTAACTGGGAACAGGTAGGTAACTTCATGGTTTAACTGGGAACAGGTAGGTAACTTCATGTTTTCACTGGGAACAGGTTGATAACTCTATGGTTTAACTGGGAACAGGTTGGTAACTCTATGGTTTAACTGGGAACATGTAGGTAACTTGATGTTTTAACTGGGAACAGGTAGGTAACTTCATGTTTTAACTAGGAACTGGTAGGTAACTTGATGGTTTAACTGGAAACAGGTTGGTAACTCTATTGTTTAACTGGGAACAGGTTGGTAACTCTATGGTTTAACTGGGAACTGGTTGGTAACTTCATGTTTTTACTGGGAACACGTTGGTAACTTCATGGTTTAACTGGGAACAGGTTGGTAACTTAATGATTTAACTGGGAACAGGTAGGTAACTTCATGGTTTAACTGGGAACAGGTTGGTAACTCTATGGTTTAACTGGGAACAGGTAGGTAACAGTATGGTTTAACTGGGAACAGGTCAGTAAAATGATGTTTTAACTGGGAACAGCTCGGTAACATTATGTTTTAACTGGAAACAGGTTGGTAACATGATGTTTTTACTGGGAACAGGTTGGTAACTTCGCGGTTTAACTGGGAACAGGTTGGTGACTTCATGGTTTAACTGGGAACAGGTTGGTAACATGATGTTTTAACTGGAAACAGGTTGGTAACATGATGTTTTTACTGGGAACAGGTTGGTAACTTCATGGTTTAACTGGGAACAGGTTTGTAACATGATGTTTTAACTGGAAACAGGTTGGTAACATGATGTTTTTACTGGGAACAGGTAGGTAACTTCATGTTTTAACTGGGAACAGGTTGGTAACTCTATGGTTTAACTGGCAACAGGTTGGTAACTCTATGGTTTAACTGGGAACAGGTCAGTAACATGATGTTTTAACTGGAAACAGGTTGGTAACATGATGTTTTTACTGGGAACAGGTAGGTAACTTCATGTTTTAACTGGGAACGGGTAGCTAACTTCATGGTTTAACTGGGAAAGGGTAGGTAACTTCATGTTTTCACTGGGAACAGGTTGATAACTCTATGGTTTAACTGGGAACAGGTTGATAACTCTATGGTTTAACTGGGAACAGGTAGGTAACAGTATGGTTTAACTGGGAACAGGTTGGTAACTTCATGGTTTAAATGGGAACTGGTTGGTAACTTCATGGTTTAGCTGGGAAAAGGTTGGTAACTCTATGGTTTAACTGGGAACAGGTTGGTAACTCTATGGTTTAACTGGGAACAGGTCAGTAACATGATGTTTTAACTGGAAACAGGTTGGTAACATGATGTTTTTACTGGGAACAGGTAGGTAACTTCATGTTTTAACTGGGAACAGGTAGCTAACTTCATGGTTTAACTGGGAAAGGGTAGGTAACTTCATGTTTTCACTGGGAACAGGTTGATAACTCTATGGTTTAACTGGGAACAGGTTGATAACGCTATGGTTTAACTGGGAACAGGTAGGTAACAGTATGGTTTAACTGGGAACAGGTAGGTAACTTGATGCTTTAACTGGGAACAGGTAGGTAACTTCATGGTTTAACTAGGAACTGGTAGGTAACTTGATGGTTTAACTGGGAACAGGTAGGTAACTACATGGTTTAACTGGAAACAGGTTGGTAACTCTATTGTTTAATTGGGAACAGGTTGGTAACTCCATGGTGTAACTGCGAACAGGTAGGTAACTTGATGTTTTAACTGGGAACAGCTCGGTAACATTATGTTTTAACTGGAAACAGGTTGGTAACATGATGTTTTTACTGGGAACAGGTTGGTAACTTCGCGGTTTAACTGGGAACAGGTTGGTGACTTCATGGTTTAACTGGGAACAGGTTGGTAACATGATGTTTTAACTGGAAACAGGTTGGTAACATGATGTTTTTACTGGGAACAGGTAGGTAACTTCATGTTTTTACTGGGAACTGGTTGGTAACTTCATGGTTTAGCTGGGAAAAGGTTGGTAACTCTATGGTTTAACTGGGAACAGGTTGGTAACTCTATGGTTTAACTGGGAACAGGTCAGTAACATGATGTTTTAACTGGAAACAGGTTGGTAACATGATGTTTTAACTGGGAACAGGTTGGTAACTCTATGGTTTAACTGGCAACAGGTAGGTAACAATGTTTTTACTGGGAACAGGCTGGTAACTTCATGGTTTAAATGGGAACTGGTTGGTAACTTCATGGTTTAGCTGGGAAAAGGTTGGTAACTCTATGGTTTAACTGGGAACAGGTTGGTAACTCTATGGTTTAACTGGGAACAGGTCAGTAACATGATGTTTTAACTGGGAACAGGTAGGTAACGTGATGTTTTAACTGGGAACAGGTAGGTAACTTCATGGTTTAACTGGAAACAGGTAGGTAACTTCATGGTTTAACTGGGAAAAGGTTGGTGACATGATGGTTTAACTGGAAACGGATTGGTAACATGACGTTTTAACTGGAAACAGGTCAGTAATATGACAGTTTAACTTGGACCAGGTTGGTAACACAATGTTTTAACTGAAAACAGGTTGGTAATATGACGGTATAACTGGGAACAGGTTGGTAACTTCATGGTTTAACTGGAAACAGGTTGGTAACTCTATGGTTTAACTGGGAACAGGTTTGTAACTCTATGGCTTAACTGGGAAAAGGTAGGTTACATTGATATTTTAACTGGGAACAGGTAAGTAAATTGATGTTTTAACAGGGAACAGGTTGGTAACTTCATTGTTTAACTGGGAACAAGTTGGTAACTCTATGGTTTAACTGGGAAGAGGTAGGTAACTTCATGTTTTAACTGGGAACCGGTCGGTAACTTGATGTTTTAGCTCGGAACAGGTAGGTAACTTCATGTTTTAACTGGGAACAGGTAGGTAACTTCATGGTTTAACTGGGAACAGGTAGGTTACTTCATGGTTTCACTGGGAACAGGTTGATAACTTCATGTTTTAACTGGGAACAGGTAGGTAACTTCATGGTTCAACTGGGAACAGGTTGGTAACAGTATGGTTTAACTGGGAACAGGTTTGTAACTTAATGGTTTAACTGGGAACAGGTAGGTAACTTGATGTTTTAACTGGGAACAGGTTGGTAACATGATGTTTTTACTGGGAACAGGTTGGTAACTCTATGGTTTAACTGGGAACAGGTTGATAACATGATGTTTTAACAGGAAACGGGTTGGTAAAATGACGGTTTAACTGGGAACAGGTTGGTAACTTCATGGTTTAACGGAACTGGTAGGTAACTTGATGGTTTAACTGGGAACAGGTAGGTAACTACATGGTTTAACTGGGAACAGGTTGGTAACTCTATGGTTTAACTGGTAAAAGGTAGGTAACTTCATGGTTTAACTGGGAACAGGTTGGTATCTTGATGTTTTAACTAGGACCTGGTAGGTAACTTGATGGTTTAACTGGGAACAGGTAGGTAACTTGACTAGTTTAACTAGGAACTGGTAGGTAACTTGATGGTTTAACTAGGAACTGGTAGGTAACTTGATGGTTTAACTGGGGACAGGTAGGTAACTACATGGTTTAACTGGAAACAGGTTGGTAACTCTATGGTTTAACTGGGAACAGGTTGGTAACTCTATGGTTTAACTGGGAACAGGTAGGTGACTACATGGTTTAACTGGGAACAGGTTGATAACATGTTGTTTTAACAGGAAACAGGTTGGTAAAATGACGGTTTAACTGGGAACAGGTTGGTAACTTCATGTTTTAACTGGGAACAGGTAGGTAACTTTATTTTTTAACTGGGAACAGGTAGGTAACTTCATGGTTTAACTGGGAAAAGGTTGGTAACTTGATGGTTTAACTGGGAACAGGTAGGTAACTTGACTAGTTTAACTAGGAACTGGTAGGTAACTTGATGGTTTAACTGGGAACAGGTAGGTAACTTGACTGGTTTAACTAGGAACTGGTAGGTAACTTGATGGTTTAACTGGGAACAGGGAGGTAACTTGACTGGTTTAACTAGGAACTGGTAGGTAACTTGATGGTTTAACTGGAGGGGCCCAGTGGAGGAGCCGGAGCCCAGTGGAGGAGCCCAGTGGAGGAGCCCAGTGGAGGGGCCCAGTGGAGGAGACCAGTGGAGGAGCCCAGAGGAGCCCAGTGGAGGGGCCCAGTGGAGCCCAGTGGAGGAGCCCAGTGGAGGGGCCCAGTGGAGCCCAGTGGAGGGGCCCAGTGGAGCCCAGTGGAGGGGCCCAGTGGAGGGGCCCAGTGGAGGAGACCAGTGGAGGAGCCCAGTGGAGCCCAGTGGAGGAGCCCAGTGGAGGGGCCCAGTGGAGCCCAGTGGAGGAGCCCAGTGGAGGGGCCCAGTGGAGGGGCCCAGTGGAGCCCAGTGGAGGAGCCCAGTGGAGGAGCCGGAGCCCAGTGGAGGAGCCCAGTGGAGCCCAGTGGAGGGGCCCAGTGGAGAACAGTGGAGGAGCCCAGTGGAGGAGCCGGAGCCCAGTGGAGGAGCCCAGTGGAGGGGCCCAGTGGAGCCCAGTGGAGGAGCCCAGTGGATGGGCCCAGTGGAGGAGCCCAGTGGAGGAGCCCAGTGGAGGGGCCCAGTGGAGGAGCCGGAGCCCAGTGGAGGAGCCCAGTGGAGGGGCCCAGTGGAGCCCAGTGGAGGGGCCCAGTGGAGGGGCCCAGTGGAGGGGCCCAGTGGAGCCCAGTGGAGGGGCCCAGTGGTGCCCAGTGGAGGAGCCCAGTGGAGGGGCCCAGTGGAGGGGCCCAGTGGAGCCCAGTGGAGGGGCCCAGTGGTGCCCAGTGGAGGAGCCCAGTGGAGGGGCCCAGTGGAGCCCAGTGGAGGGGCCCAGTGGAGGGGCCCAGTGGAGGAGACCAGTGGAGGAGCCCAGTGGAGACCAGTGGAGGAGCCCAGAGGAGGGGCCCAGTGGAGCCCAGTGGAGGAGCCCAGTGGAGGAGCCGGAGCCCAGTGGAGCCCAGTGGAGGGGCCCAGTGGAGCCCAGTGGAGGAGCCCAGTGGAGGAGCCGGAGCCCAGTGGAGGAGCCCAGTGGAGGGGCCCAGTGGAGCCCAGTGGAGGAGCCCAGTGGATGGGCCCAGTGGAGGAGCCCAGTGGAGGGGCCCAGTGGAGGGGCCCAGTGGAGGAGCCGGAGCCCAGTGGAGGAGCCCAGTGGAGGAGCCCAGTGGAGGGGCCCAGTGGAGGAGCCCAGTGGAGGGGCCCAGTGGGGCCCAGTGGAGGGGCCCAGTGGAGCCCAGTGGAGGAGCCCAGTGGAGGGGCCCAGTGGAGCCCAGTGGAGGGGCCCAGTGGAGGAGACCAGTGGAGGAGCCCAGTGGAGCCCAGTGGAGGAGCCCAGTGGAGGGGCCCAGTGGAGCCCAGTGGAGGAGCCCAGTGGAGGAGCCCAGTGGAGGAGCCCAGTGGAGCCCAGTGGAGGGGCCCAGTGGAGCCCAGTGGAGGAGCCCAGTGGAGGAGCCCAGTGGAGGGGCCCAGTGGAGGAGTCCAGTGGAGCCCAGTGGAGGAGCCCAGTGGAGGAGACCAGTGGAGGAGCCCAGTGGAGCCCAGTGGAGGAGCCCAGTGGAGGGGCCCAGTGGAGCCCAGTGGAGGAGCCCAGTGGAGGAGCCCAGTGGAGGGGCCCAGTGGAGGGGTCCAGTGGAGGAGCCCAGTGGAGGGGCCCAGTGGAGCCCAGTGGAGGAGCCCAGTGGAGGGGCCCGGTGGAGGAGCACAGTGGAGGGGCCCATTGGAGGAGCCCAGTGGAGGAGCCCAGTGGAGGAGTCCAATGGAGGAGCCCAGTAGAGGAGACCAGTGGAGGGGCCCAGTGGAGGAGCCCAGTGGAGGAGCCCAGTGGAGGAGCCCAGTGGAGGGGCCCAGTGGAGACAAGTGGAGGAGCCCAGTGGAGGAGCCCAGTGGAGGAGCCCAGTGGAGGGGCCCAGTGGAGCCCAGTGGAGGAGCCCAGTGGAGACCAGTGGAGGAGCCCGGTGGAGGGGCCCAGTGGAGGGGCCCAGTGGAGCACAGTGGAGGGGCCCAGTGGAGGAGACCAGCGGAGGGGCCCAGTGGAGGAGCCCAGTGGAGGAGCCCAGTGGAGGAGACCAGTGGAGGAGACCAGTGGAGGGGCCCAGTGGAGGAGCCCAGTGGAGGAGACCAGTGGAGGAGCCCAGTGGAGGAGCCCAGTGGAGGGGCCCAGTGGAGCCCGGTGGAGGAGCCCAGTGGAGGAGCCCAGTGGAGGAGACCAGTGGAGGAGCCCAGTGGAGGGGCCCAGTGGAGGGGCCCAGTGGAGCCCGGTGGAGGAGCCCAGTGGAGGAGCCCAGTGGAGGGGCCCAGTGGAGGAGCCCGGTGGAGGAGCCCAGTGGAGGGGCCCAGTGGAGGGGGCCAGTGGAGCACAGTGGAGGGGCCCAGTGGAGGAGCCCAGTGGAGGAGACCAGTGGAGGGGCCCAGTGGAGGAGCCCAGTGGAGGAGCCCAGTGGAGGAAACCAGTGGAGGGGACCAGTGGAGGAGCCCAGTGGAGGAGCCCAGTGGAGGAGACCAGTGGAGGGGCCCAGTGGAGGAGCCCAGTGGAGGAGCCCAGTGGAGCACAGTGGAGGGGCCCAGTGGAGGAGCCCAGTGGAGGGGCCCAGTGGAGGGGCCCAGTGGAGGAGACCAGTGGAGTAGACCAGTGGAGGGGCCCAGTGGAGGGGCCCAGTGGAGACCAGTGGAGGAGCCCGGTGGAGGAGCCCAGTGGAGGGGCCCAGTGGAGGGTCCCAGTGGAGCACAGTGGAGGGGCCCAGTGGAGGGGCCCAGTGGAGCACAGTGGAGGGGCCCAGTGGAGGAGCCCAGTGGAGGGGCCCAGTGGAGGGGCCCAGTGGAGCCCAGTGGAGGAGCCCAGTGGAGGAGCCCAGTGGAGAAGCCCAGTGGAGCCCAGTGGAGGGGCCCAGTGGAGGAGCCCAGTGGAGGAGCCCAGTGGAGCCCAGTCGAGGAGCCCAGTGGAGGGGCCCAGTGGAGGGGCCCAGTGGAGGAGCCCAGTGGAGGAGCCCAGTGGAGCCCAGTCGAGGAGCCCAGTGGAGGGGCCCAGTGGAGGGGCCCAGTGGAGGAGCCCAGTGGAGCCCAGTGGAGGAACCCGGTGGAGGAGCCCAGTGGAGCCCAGTGGAGCCCAGTGGAGGGGCCCAGTGGAGGAGCCCAGTGGAGCCCAGTGGAGGGGCCCAGTGGAGGAGCCCAGTGGAGCCCAGTGGAGGAGCCCAGTGGAGGGGCCCAGTGGAGGGGCCCAGTGGAGCCCAGTGGAGGGGCCCAGTGGAGGAGCCCAGTGGAGGGGCCCAGTGGAGCCCAGTGGAGGGGCCCAGTGGAGGGGCCCAGTGGAGCCCAGTGGAGGGGCCCAGTGGAGGAGCCCAGTGGAGGGGCCCAGTGGAGCCCAGTGGAGCCCAGTGGAGGGGCCCAGTGGAGGGGCCCAGTGGAGCCCAGTGGAGGGGCCCAGTGGAGGGGCCCAGTGGAGGGGCCCCGTTGAGCCCAGTGGAGCCCAGTGGAGGGGCCCAGTGGAGGGGCCCAGTGGAGGGGCCCCGTTGAGCCCAGTGGAGCCCAGTGGAGGGGCCCAGTGGAGGGGCCCAGTGGAGGGGCCCAGTGGAGGGGCCCCGTTGAGCCCAGTGGAGCCCAGTGGAGGGGCCCAGTGGAGGGGCCCCGTTGAGCCCAGTGGAGTGGACGTGTTTCCATCATGTGTAATTGCTGCTGCTTTACTCTGGAACTTGTTGAACATCTGGAGGAAAAACTCTTCAGAGTGACTCTAGAATTAATGTTTATGCAGCCCTGTGTTTGTGTTTGTGTGTGTGTGTGTGTGTGTGTGTGTGTGTGTGCTGAAGAGTGTGTATTAGACATGATTTCAGAATTCCCGCCTCTCTTTAGCAGCATGGCAGTGAAATTAATCCCATCTTGTTTTCGGTGATTAGCCGGAGCCGGTGACAAAACACATGAACGCTGCCGTCCAAACACACCGCAGAAACCGTGCTCTCACCGCATCGCTGGTGTTTCCCTTCAGGTTTTACACTGGAGACTTTCTGTCCAGTTCCCACAACCCCCACAGAGCATTTCCCTGACATCCCAGTATATGTGATGCAGAAGAGACTCAGAGCCTGGATGAGAGCGTCAGACCTGCTGCAGAACATGACTGCTCTCTGTTCTGTTCAGGATGAAATAAATTCACATCTACCTGCCGAACAAACGACAACAACAAGCTCTGCAGCTGTTCTCCAGGCGGGGGGAAAGGAAACCAGAAAGATGTCACCAAATTATTCTCTTCTAACAAGTTTCCTGCTCCTTATTGTTGCCGTTTAAACAATGTTTTACTGCCTTTCTAGTTTAGTTTTCCCCTGAATAAAGGCTGGGATCGTATGGAACCGAGGTCCTGTTTCCCCACAACAACCTGGACCTTTAGCCAGGACTGGAACCAGAACCTCCGGGACCGGACCCGAGCAGAGCATGCCAGATCTGAGCCGGGCAGGACAGTTTTGATGGAACCAGGTGTGTTCCTCTGACAGCAGGTCCGTCGTCGTCGTGCTGTTCCCGGGTTAAACGCCGTCTGACCCCGTGTCTGGAGGTCGCCGGCAGCCATGTCTTCCACCCGGAACTGTGTGACCATAGAAACGAATGGCCGGAAGGCGGCAGCAGGCGGTAAACTGGTCTAAACTGGTCTAAACGTGACCCTCAGGTGAAAATGTCTTTTATATCCATCTAATTTTCTTCTCTCAGCGTCTAAAGCTGCTGCTAACAGCATGCAGAGTAAATCAAGTCCTTTTCATGACAACAGTTAGATATGTGAACTAGTTTCAGATTTAATGTGGAAGACAAAGACGTGGAGGTGATCCCAGTTCTGCTGGACGGAAGTCTCCCAGTAAAGCCTACTGGGAACATCCAGCTGCTGCTTCTCCGTCTCATCAGAGGAAATCTTTCCTTCATGGAGTTTGGAAATGACCAGGAAAATAAAAAAGCTTAATTCTGCAGGAGGAAAAGACACTTTTCACTGGTCACGCTGCTTTTTATGATTATTATATATATATATATATATATAGATTATAGATCATATTATTCTATATTATTATTTAGATGATTTCTAAATGCTGCCAAAACTTCTCCCTAAAACTGAACATGTGTTTTTGAGCTTTTCTCATGGAGGCCTCTGGATCTGCTGGTGCAGCCCAGACTGGTCTGGGACCACATGCAGCAGGCTGCAGACTGGTTTAGTGGGATGAGAGACTGGAGGACTCCCTGTGGGGGGGGTTTACTCTGTCTTCCTCTCCCCTCGCGGATCATCATTATTTTTCTCTTTTCTTTCACTCATTAAGTAGCTGCAGACTTTGTGGAAACTCAGATCCAGACCGGTTAATGGGGGGGGGGGGGGGGGGGGGGGGGGGGGGTGGGGACATCCCGTCACAGGTCCCCCCCCCCCCCCTATAATGTGCAGGGCCCCCTACCCCCCTGAAGTCTCCACGGTGCACAAAGCTAAACTAAGACGGTTCTGATGGAGCGTTCAGTGTGAAAACACGCCGTGAAGCTGGAGGAGAGGTCTGCGTGGATCTGACTCCGTGGGTAAAAACACGGCCACGCCGTGGGGGTCAGGGAGGGAGGAGGCCTTTCTGCAGCTGGAGCCGCTTCTGCTGTCTGGACCCAGAAACTCTGAGATGACATGAAAGACACGAAGCTCCACGTTTCAGCACGCGCAACCCAGCATCTGCACGCGCAACCCAGCATCTGCACGCGCAACAAAAACACACTTCCAGTAAAACCAGTCATTCAGCTTTACTCCAAAAATCCTGCTTTTTTATTTGTATTTCTATTTTTTATTTCTTTATTTTATTTTTTGTTTTTCTTTTTTCTTTTGCTTTTTTTGTTCGGAAAAACCAAAACAATCTTTTCTAGATTTTACTTTTATTGTATTTTCTATTTTCTGTTTTTATTCTATTTTCTTTTTTATTTTAATTTTATTTTCCATTTTCTATTTTAATTATATTTTCTATTTTCTATGTTTATTTTAATTCTATTTTCTATTTTCTGTTTTTATTCTATTTTAATTTTTATTCTATTCTCTTTTTATTTTAATTTTCTATTTTTTCCATGTTTATTCGAATTCTATTTTCTATTTTCTATTTAATCTTCTATTAAATCTTCTGATTTCTGTCGGATTTTATAAACAATGTGAATAAAAATGAATTGATGGAAAAGAATGGAGGTAAATAATTTACCAGTGATGAGAAATGTGACAGATATGGCAAAGTTCATGCGTGACGCGCGCGCGCGCCGACTCACCGGACCGTCCTGGATCCGCTGATCCGGATCAGCGACTCGGTTTCCTTCCTGCTTCTGATCAACTTTGTTCTCAGTCAGGAAGAACCGCCTGAAAGTGGAGAAATCCCATCTGACGCACGGGGTGTGCGCGCGCTGCTGCTCCGTGGAGGGGGGGGTCTTCCAGCAGGAGGAGGAAAGTTGGAGGAGAAGTTCAGGAGCAAACAGCAGAACTTTTCATGAAGATGATGCTCCGCTTTTTCACCGCCTTCTCCACCTCCTCCTCTGGCTCCCCCCACACCGCCACCTCCTCCTCTGGCTCCCCCCACACCGCCACCTCCTCCCCCCGGTTCCGCACCTCCTCCAGCTTCTCCTCCTCAGGAGGAGAAGCTGGAGGAGGTGCGGAACCGGGAAATAATAATAATATAATAATATAATAATATAGCTTCTCCTCCTCAGGAGGAGAAGCTAAATGACAAACTTCTTCTCGGTCCCTGTTTTCTGTTTATTTTGAAACCAGAAGAAAAAACTTCTTTTTTCTGGTTTTCAAGCTTTTGTCAGAAAACTGAGCCTAAAAACGTTTCATGATGTCTGACTGGAAGATTCTCTCAGAAAGATTCCTGCAGAAATCTGACTTTCTCTTGCATTTATATCTATATAAATCATTTCTATAAATATATACATCTATAAATCTATCTCTATATGTAAAAAGTTTATCCTTAAAAAGCAGTGGGAGAATATTAAACTGGAAACTGGAAGCTTCTCTGCAGCCATGAAAGGAAATCTAATTTATTTTAGATCAATTAAACTGAAGCACAGACTCAGAAAAACTTCCTTTATTTTACCTTTGGTCTCACACACACACACACACACACACACACACACACACACACACACACACACACACACACACACACACACAACTTGATCAGTAAAACGTTAGAGGTGATTTACTGCGACAGGTCTCTGGCGCGCGGACTCGGGCTCGTATCGCAGTTCACGTTAATGTGATGCTGACACCTGCTGGCTGTGTAGGTGTACTGCATCTCCACCAGGACGGAGGTTCCGGTCCAGTAAAACCAGGAACTCTGCAGATGTGACCCGCCCAGCAGCCTGAAAGGCAGGGTACACCCTGGACAGTCCATCATAAGGCGGACACAGAGAGAAACAGCCACTCACTGCTGGTTGTTTCAGCAGTGAAACAAGCAGGTTACTCTAGATTACCACGGCTAGGGGTAATCTGGAGTAACCTGGTAACCTAACATCATGTCTTTGGACGGTGGGAGGAAGCCGGAGAACCCGGAGAGAACCCACACACTTTCCTCCTATTTCTTTTCTTCTGCATGTTTTCCTGAAACTTTAAACCTGCACATGTGAGAAGTAACAGAACTCTAACAGACGCCTACATCAAGTATTTCTTTGTAGTTTTTATGGAAGTTTCATGTTTGAAAAGCTGATTTCCTCACATGGACAGAAATCCAAGCAGAACCCATCCATCCATTTTCCTTTCAGCCTGTTCCAATGAGGAGTTGTGAGGAAGCTGGAGCCTGTCCCAGTAATCACTGGGCGAGAGGCAGGTACAACTGGACAGGTTGCCAGTCCATCAAAGGACCAAGCAGAATCACTTAGATTCATTATTTTACATCTGATCATTTAAAAAGAAATCCAGAAAGGAAGCATCCTGGTAGAAAATCTTTATCATGGGACATATATGTTTGACAAACAAACGGATGTGATGCGAACGTGTGAGTTCTACACAAGCAGAGGACCAGCCTTTCAACGGTCAGGGAAATGAATGTGAAGAGAAATTATGCCACCTGGTGGCCAGAATAGAGAAGAGAAAAGCTCCAGCAGAAGCCTGTGAGTTTGGTGATGCTGGGAATGAAGAAAGAAAGAAAAAGAAAGAGTTTTATTTCAGCCTACACAAACTGAGGAGAATAATTCACATGTACAACAGCCAAAGGGGAGCGGGAGGGGGGATCAAAAACTGAAAATCAAAGAATTCTCCGGAACTGAACACAGAACATTTGCAGACCCCAAAAATCCAATCTGTTGGTGAGTCTAAAAAAAAATCAAATTCCACCCTGAGCCGAGGTGCCAATAACCTTGTGAAGACCAGGAGAGCATCCTCTGACCCTTGACCTTTAATCCTGTTCCCTTTGGTCTTCCAAATGACCAACTTAGCCTGACCAAAGATCAGGTTTCACAGCGAAAAAGCAGATTCTTTGCACACTGAGTACCAAGGACCAAAAATAAAACAACTGAAAGAAAATCGTTCTCCAAACCCCTTAGAAGCTCAAACAAACCCGTCAGCCGTGAACACTGAACAAAACATGGGCAATCGTTTCTGACTGCATACAAAAAGGACACGACAGGCCTTGTGTTTGGATAAAAGTGTTCCAGGTACCCGTTAGTGGCTTTGGATGGAGGTGTTCCAGGTACCCGTTAGTGGCTTTGGATGGAGGTGTTCCAGGTACCCGTTAGTGGCTTTGGATGGAGGTGTTCCAGGTACCCGTTAGTGGCTTTGGATGGAGGTGTTCCAGGTACCCGTTAGTGGCTTTGGATGGAGGTGTTCCAGGTACCCGTTAGTGGCTTTGGATGGAGGTGTTCCAGGTACCTGTTAGTGGCTTTGGATGGAGGTGTTCCAGGTACCTGTTAGTGGCTTTGGATGGAGGTGTTCCAGGTACCCGTTAGTGGCTTTGGATGGAGGTGTGCCAGGTACCCGTTAGTGGCTTTGGATGGAGGTGTTCCAGGTACCTGTTAGTGGCTTTGGATGGAGGTGTTCCAGGTACCTGTTAGTGGCTTTGGATGGAGGTGTTCCAGGTACCCGTTAGTGGCTTTGGATGGAGGTGTTCCAGGTACCTGTTAGTGGCTTTGGATGGAGGTGTTCCAGGTACCCGTTAGTGGCTTTGGATGGAGGTGTTCCAGTTACTTGTTAGTGGCTTTGGATGGAGGTGTTCCAGGTACCCGTTAGTGGCTTTGGATGGAGGTGTTCCAGGTACCTGTTAGTGGCTTTGGATGGAGGTGTTCCAGTTACCTGTTAGTGGCTTTGGATGGAGGTGTGCCAGGTACCTGTTAGTGGCTTTGGATGGAGGTGTTCCAGGTACCTGTTAGTGGCTTTGGATGGAGGTGTGCCAGGTACCCGTTAGTGGCTTTGGATGGAGGTGTGCCAGGTACCCGTTAGTGGCTTTGGATGGAGGTGTGCCAGGTACCCGTTAGTGGCTTTGGATGGAGGTGTTCCAGGTACCCGTTAGTGGCTTTGGATGGAGGTGTTCCAGGTACCCGTTAGTGGCTTTGGATGGAGGTGTTCCAGGTACCCGTTAGTGGCTTTGGATGGAGGTGTGCCAGGTACCCGTTAGTGGCTTTGGATGGAGGTGTGCCAGGTACCTGTTAGTGGCTTTGGATGGAGGTGTTCCAGGTACCTGTTAGTGGCTTTGGATGGAGGTGTTCCAGGTACCCGTTAGTGGCTTTGGATGGAGGTGTTCCAGTTACTTGTTAGTGGCTTTGGATGGAGGTGTTCCAGGTACCCGTTAGTGGCTTTGGATGGAGGTGTTCCAGTTACTTGTTAGTGGCTTTGGATGGAGGTGTTCCAGGTACCCGTTAGTGGCTTTGGATGGAGGTGTTCCAGGTACCTGTTAGTGGCTTTGGATGGAGGTGTTCCAGGTACCTGTTAGTGGCTTTGGATGGAGGTGTTCCAGGTACCCGTTAGTGGCTTTGGATGGAGGTGTGCCAGGTACCTGTTAGTGGCTTTGGATGGAGGTGTTCCAGGTACCTGTTAGTGGCTTTGGATGGAGGTGTGCCAGGTACCTGTTAGTGGCTTTGGATGGAGGTGTTCCAGGTACCCGTTAGTGGCTTTGGATGGAGGTGTGCCAGGTACCTGTTAGTGGCTTTGGATGGAGGTGTTCCAGGTACCCGTTAGTGGCTTTGGATGGAGGTGTTCCAGGTACCCGTTAGTGGCTTTGGATGGAGGTGTGCCAGGTACCCGTTAGTGGCTTTGGATGGAGGTGTTCCAGTTACCTGTTAGTGGCTATGGATGGAGGTGTTCCAGGTACCCGTTAGTGGCTTTGGATGGAGGTGTGCCAGGTACCTGTTAGTGGCTTTGGATGGAGGTGTGCCAGTTACCTGTTAGTGGCTTTGGATGGAGGTGTTCCAGGTACCTGTTAGTGGCTTTGGATGGAGGTGTGCCAGTTACCTGTTAGTGGCTTTGGATGGAGGTGTTCCAGGTACCTGCTAGGTGCTATGTCCCCGTGCACAACCCTCTACTGAAGGTCTCCAGACTGTTTATCAATGGAGTGTTTTTACAGAGACCGCCAGCATACCCAAGGGATGTCCCAGGGCCAAAAAACTCAGTCCACCTCGACCCCCTGACAGTCACTAGAGAGCGTAGGTTTGAAACCTTCATGCTGATGAGATAGAGGGCTTTCTTTCCCTCAAACTCCCCCAGCTCTTGTGTCTGAAAACATACTCATACTCATCATCCCACTGGTCAGACAAAGTACAGTTCTCAGCAAATGCTCTCAGCGGTTCTGGTAAAGAAGTACAGACCTGCTGTATCAGCCTGTTAAGAAGTCTGTCCGAGTGCATCCGTAGCAGACCAGCCAGAGTAGATGCCAAGCATTTCAGGAGGTGGCCCAGTTTGACACAGCCGGCCTCCCTCATACGGGACTGTAGAGTGAACGATGTGAGGATTGGAGAAGAAAACAGCTGGTTTCCAAACAGGCGTTCCTCAAACAACTAGAACCCAGAAGAACAGACAAGTTCCTGCTAGAAGGAGAAGACCCGGCAGGCCTGCAACACTGACCGGTAAAAAGGTGTCAAACCCGTCAGATCCAGAGACTGTGGTTGGAGCAGGAACAAATGTTTGTCGTTGCCGAATTGAATTGAATCAATCTGTGCCAGAGGGTCCAGGCGGCCAGATTTTTAGCCAATAGGACCCTACCCCTGTAGGACAGCTGAGGCAGCAACCACTTCCAGTTGGACAACCTAGTACACACTCTCTCCATGACGCCCTCCAAATTCTTTTTCTGGTAAACCTCCCTCCCCAAATAAACACCCAAAACCTTTAGCCCCTGGTTCCCTCATCTGAGGCATTCAGGCAAAATAGGAGTGGGATTGTCAGTCCACTGTCCAACCAGTACAGTCTCACTCTTGCTCCAGTTAACCTTAGCTGAAGAAGCCTGAGCGTATAAGTCCAGACTGCTCTTAAGATTATCCATATCCCTCTGGTTCCTGACCAACACCGTGATGTCATCACGGCAGACAAAAAGCCAGAAGTCGGTTCCATTAACAGTACTTCAGAACCTCCCACAAGTCTGTTCCCTGGAAACTCCAAAAATGGAGTTAAAAAAGTCCACGGGTAATCAACCCTGGAGCCTGGCCGGAAGTCATCTGGCCAACCGCAGTAGTCAGTTCCTCCAGAGAACTGACCTCAAGATGGGGACCTCAAGATGAGTTTGTCTGCAGAGCTCAGCTAGGGGAAGCCCCTCCAGTTCCTCCATATGGTCCTTCTTACAGTCCTCCTGGCTGTAGAGGGCGCTGTAGAAGGACATGCTGCCTCATCATCATCAGGTCGGTGGTCGAGGAGCCGTCAGAGAGGCGGAGACAGGTCATCTGCTTACTCTGAGAGATAGATCTCTCCAGGTTGAAGAAGAAGGAGGTGGGAGCATCCATGTGTCTAACTGTGGTGAACCTGGACCTGACCAGAGCTCCCTTAACTCTCTCATGGAGGAAAGAACCCAGCTCCTTCCTCTTCTGATGAAGGTTATCACTGCCAGTCGAGTTTGAAACCAAAATACTGTCTTCCAGATCCTGAATTTCTTTTTCTAACTCACTGATGACCTTTTTAATTCTAGCTGTAGAGTGACTACTGTACTGTTGACAGAAGACTCTGATCTGGGCTTTACCCACTTCCCACCACTAAGGGACTGGAAATCTCCCTTCTTCCCCCTCCAAATCCCACAGAAGTCCTGGAAACTCAGGCAGAAGGAACTATCCTGCAGCCACTTGATATTAAAGTGCCAGTAAGAGCTGCACCTGGAGAAACCTGGAGGTCCAGGGTAACTAAGGGATGGTCAGTAAAACCTACAGGATAGATAAAACTGAGATCAGCTTCCTAGTGGCCTTGAGCCGGCGCAACCCCCCCGAGAACGGAAGAAGACATGTTCAAAGACACTCTGTCCCCCCTCCTCATCCACCCCCGGTCCCCTCCCACATGACTCACCGCCTCCCTGGACTTTGTGTGTCTTGTTTTAGTTTGTGCTTCAGTGTATGAGGTTTCTTTCTCTGTATCTTCAGACTGCGTCATGTAGTGGCGCAGCCAGGAGTTACATGACCTTTTTTCCTCGACACCAATTCTAATGTATCTCTGTTCTTATCTGTTATAAGGCAGCGGCGGTAAAACTGGCTGCATGGCCTGAACTTAAGCTTGGTTCTGTATTACTCTTTTGTCATTAATGTTACACGTCTGCATGTCTGATGTTGGATGAGCTGGCTTGAACTCGGGGATGAATAAATTATATTTGATTTGATTTGATTTGATTTGATTTGATTTGATTTGATTTGATTTGATTGATTTGATTTGATACTTAACATCAGTTAGAAAACAAGAATTTCTCATCTAATAAAACACAGACACTTGCAGATGAATTTACAGAGGTTCCTAAAAGTATCTAATTTTACAGCTGAATTTGATCAAAATCCTAAAACCTCAGGGCACCTAAAGAAAAAAAATGTTATTTGTGTTACCAATACCAAAACAGTGTCATACAATGTCAAATCTAAATATTTTTTTCACTTTCTTTCACATCTGATCCTTTCAACAAATACAGACCTAAGCATATATGTATCTTATACACACATATATATGGGAGATTCTCATGGTGATGTGGTGGAACAGGTGACCAAAGCACGTCACCATGAGAATCTCCTGTTCCACCTCATCATGATGAGAATCTCCCGTTCATCATCTACCATTCCATTTACCGTACTGTTAAATGCTTCCATCCCACTGCCAGCATCACCTCAAAGTTTGCTTCAACTGCTACCTGCCTAAGGTGAGGTGTGTAGAGAGCTCCTTTATGATTCTAAAGACCAGATGGCCCCTCCCTGAGCCGTCACCTTATCGTGGTGGAGGGGTTTGTGCGTCCCGAAGATCCTAGCAGCTATGTTGTCGGGGGCTTTATGCCCCTGGTAGGGTCACCCATGGCAAACAGGTGTCTAGGGGAGGGACCAGACCAAGCACGGCTCATCAACCCCTATGATGACGACCAACCTGGGCGTGAATGTTCCCTTGCCTGGACGCGGGTTACCGGAACCCCCCTCTGGAGCCAGGCCGGGAGGTGGGGTATGAGAGCGAGCGAAGGGTCTTCGCTCATGGGGCCCAGTCGGGCTCAGCCCGAAAGGGTTACATGGGCCCCACCTCCCGTGGGCTCACCATCTGCGGGAGGAGCCGTAGGGGTCGGGTGCAATGTGAGCTGGGCGGCAGCAAGAGGCGGGGACCCTGGTGGTCCGATCCCCGGCTGCAGAAGCTGGCTCTAGGGATGTGGAACGTCACCTCTCTGGTGGGGAAGGAGCCTGAGCTTGTGCGCGAGGTTGAGCGGTTCCGACTAGATATAGTTGGACTCACCTCAACGCATGGCTTGGGCTCTGGAACCAGAACCCTCGAGAGGGGCTGGACCTTCTTCCACTCTGGAGTTGCTCATGGTGAGAGGCGCCGAGCAGGTGTGGGCATTCTCATCAGCCCCCAGCTTGCTGCCTGCACGTTGGGGTTTACCCCGGTGGATGAAAGGGTAGTTTCCCTCCGCCTCCGGGTGGGGGGACGGGTCCTGACTGTTGTCTGTGCTTATGCACCGAACAGCAGTTCAGAGTACCCACCCTTTCTGGAGTCCTTGGAGGGAGTGCTGGAGGGTGCTCCTTCTGGGGACTCCATTGTTCTGCTGGGGGACTTCAATGCTCACGTGGGCAATGACAGTGAGACCTGGAGGGGAGTGATTGGGAAGCATGGTCCCCCCCCTCTGAACCCAAATGGTGTTTTGTTATTGGACTTCTGTGCTCGTCATGGATTGTCTATAACGAACACCATGTTCCAACATAAGAGTGTCCATATGTACACCTGGCATCAGGATTCCCTGGGCCGCAGTTCCATGATCGATTTTGTAGTCGTATCGTCGGACCTGCGGCCACATGCCTTGGACACTCGGGTGAAGAGGGGGGCGGAGCTTCAACTGATCACCACCTGGTGGTGAGTTGGCTCAGATGGCAGGGGAGGAAGCCAGTCAGATCTGGCAGGTCCAAACGTGTTGTGAGGGTCTGCTGGGAACGTCTGGCTGAGTCCCCCGTCAGAGCGAGCTTCAACTCCCACCTTCAGCAGAGCTTCAACCATATCCCGAGTGAGGCGGGGGACATTGAGTCCGAATGGGCTGTGTTCCGTGCCTCTATTACTGAGGCGGCCGGCCGGAGCTGTGGCTGTAAGGTCGTTGGTGCCTGTCGTGGCGGTAATCCCAGGACTCGTTGGTGGACACCAACAGTGAAGGATGCCGTCAAGCTGAAGAAGGAGTCCTATCGGGCCTTCTTGGCCTGTGGGACTTTGGAGGCAGCTGATGGGTACCGACAGGCTAAGCGGCATGCGGCATGCGGCTTCGGCTGTTGCCGAGGCAAAAACTCGGGCATGGTAGGAGTTCGGCGAGGCCATGGAGAAAGACTTTCCGGACGGCTTCGAGGAGATTCTGGTCCACCATCCGGAGGTTCAGGAGGAGGAAGCAGTGCTCCATCAATACTGTGTACAGTGGAGGTGGGGAGCTGCTGACCTCAACTCGGGACATAGTGGGTCGGTGGAGGGAATACTTCGAAGACCTCCTCAATCCTACCAACACGTCTTCCCATGAGGAAGCAGAGCTGGGGGACTCAGGGGTGGACTCTCCTATCTCTGGGGCTGAAGTCGCTGAGGTGGTCAAAAAGCTCCTTGGCGGCAAGGCCCCGGGGGTGGATGAGATCCGCCCGGAGTTCCTTAAGGCTCTGGATGCTGTGGGGCTGTCCTGGCTGACACGCCTCTTCAGCATTGCGTGGACATCAGGGGCAGTACCGCTGGATTGGCAGACTGGGGTGGTGGTCCCCCTTTTTAAGAAGGGGGACCGGAGGGTGTGTTCCAATTACAGGGGAATCACACTCCTCAGCCTCCCTGGTAAGGTCTATTCAGGGGTCCTGGAGAGGAGGGTAGGCCAGATAGTCGAATCTCAGATTGAGGAGGAGCAGTGTGGTTTTCGTCCTGGTCGCGGAACAGTGGACCAGGTCTATACCCTCTTTGGGGTCCTGGAGGGGGCATGGGAGTTTGCCCAACCAGTCTACATGTGTTTTGTGGACCTGGAGAAGGCGTTCGACCGTGTCCCCCGGGGGCTCCTGTGGGGGGTACTCCGGGAGTATGGGGTACCGGACCCCCTTGTGCGAGCTGTCCGGTCCCTGTACGACAGGTGTCAGAGCTTGGTCCACATTGCCGGTAGTAAGTCGGATCCGTTTCCGGTGAGGGTTGGACTCCGCCAAGGCTGCCCTTTATCACCGATTCTGTTCATAACTTATATGGACAGAATTTCTAGGTGCAGCCGAGGTGTTGAGGGGATCCGGCTTGGTGGCCTCAGGATTGGGTCTCTGCTTTTTGCAGATGACGTGGTCCTGTTGGCTTCATCTGGTCGTGATCTCCAGCTCTCGCGGCCGAGTGTGAAGCGGCTGGGATGAGAATCAGCACCTCCAAATCTGAGACCATGGTCCTCAGCCGGAATAGGGTGGATTGCCCTCTCCGGGTCGGAAGTCAGGTCCTGCCTCAAGTGGAGGAGTTTAAATATCTCGGGGTCTTGTTCACGAGTGAGGGAAGGATGGAGTGTGAGATGGACAGACGGATCGGTGCGGCGTCTGCAGTAATGCGGACTCTGCGCCGGTCTGTCGTGGTGAAGAAGGAGCTGAGCCAGAAGGCGAAGCTCTCCATTTACCAGTCGATCTACGTTCCTACCCTCACCTATGGTCATGAGCTGTGGGTCGTGACCGAAAGAAGGAGATCTCGTATACAGGCGGCTGAAATGAGTTTCCTCCGCAGGGTGGCCGGGCTCTCACTTAGAGATAGGGTGAGGAGCTCGGTCATCCGGGAGGAGATCAGAGTAGAGCCGCTGCTCCTCCGCATCGAGAGGAACCAGTTGAGGTGGCTCGGGCATCTGGTCAGGATGCCTCCGGGGATCCCCCCTCAGAGTTGGCAAATGTGGCTGGAGAGAGGGAAGTCTGGGCTTCCCTGCTTAGGCTGCTGCCCCCGCGACCCGACCCCGGATAAGTGGCAGAAGATGGATGGATGGATGGATGAAGACCAAATGGTAGTCAGTCATCTTAAAGGCTTTGTAGGTTTAAGCACTATCCTCCACAACATCTGTATGAGCAACGGGAACCTGCTAGAGTCAGATGCTGATGTTGATGTCAGATCAGCTGAGAAGCAACCAGCCATGAGACCAGCACCTCCAAGAACTGGAGTGTGTGTGTGTGTGTGTGTGTGTGTGTGTGTGTGTGTGTGTGTGTGTGTGTGTGTGTATCTAAAAACCTGCACACTTTATCTGTAGTTTTAAAGTTGTTAAAGAATTTAAATTAATTTTGAATAATGAACATAAATCAACACAAAACACAACTCTGAACATTAAACACTATTAAGACGCTGGTCATTGTAAAAGTTTCTCATGCATGGATCATGGATTATACCCAGCCAAAATAGATTTTTTTGATGCTGATGCCAATTATGACATTTGGCAGAAAAAAATCCCAATAATCAATTAATTAGCCAACTAATCTAAAAATAGATTTGTAAAAAACTTGTCTTTTAACACTTAAAACAACAAAGATACCAGTTACAGGTAGAATATTTCACTGTTTCACAATATTTTATCCTTTAGCACTTGTTGAACGTTACAGCAGTGATGAAAACATGCAGCAAAGCAATAAACCTCTGGCTGGCAGCTGTACAGATTAACTTACTTTACATTTAGTCCATAGGTGTACGCTTTATATAAACAGAATAATGAGCAGAAAAACATTCATGATTCAGCCCAATAACGTTAACCCATAAAGACCCTACCCATGAAAAAAGATCAGATAAGTCCTTTGTTTTTTTTATGTGAGGTCATATTTGTCGCTTTAACAAAATGTAAAATAAAAAGTACCAACATTTTATTAGGGATCTGTACCTTTTTTTTCTTTTGCCCTGTGATAGTTCAATATTATTTATTGTGTAATCTTCTGCTATCTGGTGTCCATTAAGGGGCAGAAGGCAAAAATCAGTTTATGTTCCACAGGATTTAGCTTGTACCACAAGTTGATACCACAGAGTGATGCCAAATCTCTCTTCTCCCTTAAGGACAACTGCAACTCTCAGGGTCCATGAACATCCATTTCATGGTACAGCTTCTTGTGCTTCTGGTAGCATCCTAGCTCCAATTGCTAAGCATTGGGGTTACAAACTAGGACTCGACCATTCTTTACAACTGCAACGGTTTGTACAACCCCAACACTGATGGAGTCTGGATGTGCTTCTCCCAAGGTGCCATAGACTGCACCTTTAGGACCCATCTTAGCCCAGCCCCTGACCAGCATTTCACTCTTTAGAAGCAAAGGGACTACATACCCCAACAGGTCATCGTCTTCCACAGTAGCCTCAAGACTCTGGCAGGTGGAAAAAGCATCCTCCATTTCTTATGGTTTATCTCCTGCTGCAGAGGAAAGAACAGGATTTTGGTATTTGGGCATACCAACAGGCAGTCTTTATATGTTTATATATTTCAAAGCCTAGACCAGCATAGCTAGTGTAGGGGATTTTAAGTTAATTTAATGCCATTAACTAGAAAAGCACAGTAATCTGTCCAAGCTTAGTCTGTTGGAAATGCTCTTCAAAAACACTCTGCCTCAATGGCATGACTTGTGACCCCGCATCAGACAATCCTGACAGTCTCATTCCATCCACAGTTGTACCAATAAGGTCTGTTGGCATGCCCTTTTAGGAACCTCTGTAAATTGATCTGTTGGTATGCCCAAGCTAAATGCTTCAGTGGCCCATCCTCTCTCTGGTGCACTTACAACCCCTGCTACATGGGCCTCAGCAGCAGAGTAGTCTAGCAGGGGCAGTTACTGAGACGCTACAGAACCTGGTCATGTGTTCAGCTCTTTTAAAATGGTGGAAAATGGGCCTACTGGGAGCAGCCATGTTCCAGGTCCAGCAATTGCACCTCCTGTCTCACTGCAGCAGTCTTGAACTGGGTGTTGATGGGCATAAAGCTCAGGGCCTGGACCAATGGTCCCTCACATAGACCCACTAGCAGCTGGTCCCAAAGAACCTCATCAGATGGAGCATTATCTGGGTCATACCGTCACAACCTGCTAAAAAAAAATCTTTCGTAATCAAAGAATTAAGGCTTAGGTGATAAGAGAACTGAAAGAACAATACAAATAAAAAGGAGATTACAGGAGTATGCGTTTGTTGTCTTGGGGCTTCAACAAGGACAAGAGACATGACAAAATGAACATGTTACCATTTAGAAGCATCGATGAGGAAGACTGACATAAAAAGCACTGCCATGTTAAAGTGGTCATCACCCGAAAATTGCACTTTTTCAAGTTAAAACATGTGTATTGGCGACCGAAAATGTTCCCGGAAGCCTTTCTTTTGAAGACGATAGAGTTTTTCCGTCTGAGCACTTTGTTCACAGCAAAACTGTCCACAAGGCTGAAGTCTCGTAAATGTGTTTTTTTTTTTTTTTTTTGTCATCCCAGGGAGCTAATTGCACAAACCCACCCTTGATCTAGGCCTAAACACACTCCTTTTCTACACGTAAATACACCTGCTGGGCCTGCCTCAGTTGCCGTTATCAACAAGCTGTGAGAAGATGTGGAAATAGCGGTCCCATGTCCACTGCTCGGTTGTCTGTTCCCCAAACCAACACCAGAATGTTTTTGCTCTCCCTTCATCAGCGGACTAAACTATCAGGGACAGATGGATTACATTATTTTTTGTTAAAATGCACCTGCATCTCTGCTGGCTGCGGTCTGCTTGTGAATTTTGCAAACATGGGAAAATACAGGTGAAGATGGCATCAACCCTGCTGCGGCTGGAAAGAAGGGCATTTGCAACTTTAAGCGACTCACCATCAATGCAGTCGGTAAGTTTTGCTACTGATATAAATTTATTTTTTGCCGTAACTGAGACGCAACTTAATCTGATGCAGATAATGCTAACGCTAATGCTAAAGGGACAAGCCTAAAGGTTTAACCTCCTGCTGTGTACAAATGAGCCCCGTGTTTTATTTTCTTATATCTAGGTTATGCTTTGCCATGCAAATGTTTGTGAAAGACTTCTCTATTTCTTAATTTTCATGCCTGCTACCACACAGTAAGTACAGTATTCATGATGGTTGGTTTGTCATGATGCCGGTGTTTTCTTCCGACCACGACATGGCAGTTATTTTATCTAACACGGTGATTATCATGTAGACTGAACCAGAACCCAAACTCTTTATTTCTGACATTTTCACGTAATACGTGTAAGATGGGAGCAGTGCAGGACTTTTACATTTGCGAATAAATTTTACTGGTAATACTGGGCCGAAATGAGCCTCCTGGAGGCTCAAGCTGGTGAACTGTCTGTGTTCCAGAGGCTGTAGTGTGTGTTGTCACTCTTGACTTTATTGTTCCCCTAAAGTTTGGTGGTGGAGGGTCCTGCATGTTACCGCTGAGGTGTGAACCCGCACCTGCTTTTATCTGGGTGGTTGCTATGGCAACAGCCTCTGTAGATATGGGGGTCTGACTTCTGGCGTGTATGGATTTGAAACATATGTTTCATCACATTTGCATCAAACCAGATATTTATTACTTTTATTTTTATGGATTTTTATCTACACAAAGTTTTGGGGGGGGGGGCAAACGTTGTCTGTGTATAGCAGTGTGTGAAATAAAATTTGTGTATTTTTAATATTCTGTGTTGTGTATTTTGATGTGTGAAAACATGTTTTATTTAATATTCTTTTTTAAAAGTATGCAAAAATTTTGTGTTGCCTTTGGCATAAATTTTTTTTATAAAGTTTGATTTCATCTATTGGTATTACAATATGTTGACAACTCATAAACTGCAGCTATTTACACCTAGAATCTATTCATGAGATGATCTGATTTTCTTCTTCTTTTTTTTCTGATCTGATATTCTTCTAACTTCTACTTGCAGATTTTAGTCCAGCACATCTCATGCCATGCACAGCAACAGCGGTCTACAGGCAGATGTTGGCTGATAGACTGACCTGGCAATGCAGGCAACAACCTGAACACAGCTGTCATCGAGTACTTTCCACACTCTTCAGAAGTACAGGTTTGTCGTCTTTTTCATTAATTTTACATACAGAAAATGGTCATTAATCAAACACATATACATTTTTAATGGAAGCTAAGAGGCACTTTTATTGCTTGATTTGATGTCAGTATCTGGTTCTGTGCAGAAACAGAACACAGGCAACAGCAGTGAAGATGATGGAGGAGTCTCCACATCTCTTGATACCAGCCTTCCCTGGTCCTAACTGCCATCCCTGAAGAAGCCTCAAATCAGTCTGGAGGAAGTTGAAGATGGCTCAGTGGCCCCAGAACCACCAAAAACCACATTTAACCACATTTAACCCAGAAAACTCAGCTAATGTGTTAACAGAATCTATAACGAAGAGTGAAAGATACCATTTTTGTTTTATTACATTAAAATTAATTGATTTTTTTCTGTACACTAATAAAGATGTGTTTTAATGAGCTGTTATTTTACTTCAGCTTTACATTTTATATTCAGTAGTCAGATGCAGAAATGTGTATATGGTAAAGTTGTGTATTTACTTTACGTGACTGCAGCAAAGTTACTATTTGTTATATGAAATGGCAAGAACATATATATAACAACGTTGTACAGTTATTTGCCATTTACTTAGCTTTATTTGTGAATGTTATGGTCTAGAAGAGAAACTTCTCCTTAATTTCCTCCAATAGATAAATGTACACAATCCTGCTTATAAATACTTCTTTCATTTTGTAATGAAAAAGCATTTAAACAGACAGGTTCCACGCCGGGATGTTGGATCAGACACGGGGGAGTTTGGAGCTTCATCCTTCATCCTTCCCTCTGAGCACCTGAGAAATGAAAAAGAGATATTTTATTTTCTAAGCACAGTCATAAGTAAGATCTTGTTCTCTTTCTATTTGCACAATTTCCACATGTGCAGCTCAACAGAGACAATAATTAGAACATAAAAGGTGGCAGGTGATGTTGCATATATAAAACGCAGGTCTACATACGTCAGCAGGAAGCCTCATCAGGATGTTACAGAATTATTTAGAGTAAATGAGATTAATGATCATATTTGGAATTTTTCAAGAGACTTAAACCAAAGAAATGACTTTGATATTATAAGATATAGAAAACCAACAGCCATTGTTGCACTTAAGTGGAACAAAACTAAAGTGAGATTTTATAAATGAACATCCATATTATGCTGTCTTCTCAGCCTCATTTTCACCAAATGAGAAGCATGTCCTGTACTGAAAATAACTAAAAACACCAAAGTTTAAAGAAATCATGGATCACAAAAGGGATAGAGGATGCATGCATCCATCCAGCTTATCTGGCTTCGGGTCGCGGGGGCAGCAGCCTAAGCAGGGAAGCTCAGACTTCCCTCTCCCCAGCCACATTTGCCAACTCTGCGGGGGGGATCCCGAGGCGTTCCCAGGCTAGCTGAGAGATATAATCCCTCCCGCACGACCTGGGTGTGGCTCTGCCCTGGGGTGTCCTCCCACAGGGACGAGGGAAGAGACCTTACCAGGGAGGTCCAGGAGGCATCCTGACCAGATGCTCGAGCCACCTCAACTGGTTTCTCTCAATGTGGAGGAGCAGCAGCTCTACTCTAATCTTCTCCGAGATGACCGAGGTTCTCACCCTGAGGATCCACGGAACGTGGAACTGTTGTGGAAGCACAGGGGAGTGGCTGCGCCAAGGTTTCTGCCTGGCACCCTATTTCACATGCCGAGTTTCAGGGCGGAACATCCATTCACACGAGGATCGCATCACCCTGTCCTCAGTGATGGGAGGTTTCAGATTTGTGAATCCACAGGTGTGATCTTCTATATGACAGGTATCCTCAGATAACTTGACTTAGTTGTGACTGTTGAGGTTATGGTCAACGAATCCACTGATTTGAGTGGCACGACAAGTCGGCAACATGTGGGGAAGAGCATTGGGACAGAGCAGGCAAAGGCAGCAGAGGTGCCAGCCAGAATCACATGGAAGGGAATGAAATACACATTGTTTGTTTTGCTTCTCTATATTAGGTATAGGAGACATCTTGTTTTATATTTTTATTGGCTGTGGGGTTGTTCATACAGTGTAGTTGCTTCATTGAAGCATATTAATAAATGAGTGTATCCAGTGCCTTTGTCTGCTTTAAGATGGTCAGAATTTTAAAGTTGAAATGCCACATCATATTTTAAATACACAGAAACTCATCTGGACTAAGCCTTGGATGTTATGGCATACCAAATCCACCCCCGATGCCACCTCAGCAATGTCAGAGGGTCTACCGCTGTTTTGCAGGATTTTTTGTGTGAGTGTGGGAGATTTTAATGGTTTGGCATGGTTTGCCTCCATAGCCTGCCTGAGTGTTGCTTACCATGTCTTTCTATGCTCTGTGAGCACAGTGTAGCATCTTCTCTGAGAAATGGTTCCTCCTCGTTCTGTCCATTACAAAGGGGGTCCAATCAATTACCAGAAGGTACTCAAGATGAAGGGGACGAGTCAGTACTGGAAGGTGGACCTGATGAAGAGGACGAGTCGGTACTGGCAGGTGGACCTGATGAAGAGGACGAGTCGGTACTGGAAGGTGGACCTGATGAACAGGACGAGTCGGTACTGGAAGGTGGACCTGATGAAGTGTGGTGATTCCTGTTCCCTGGTGGCCGTGGTCGGCTGGGAACTGGAGGCACACCTGATGCACATCCCAGCAATCATCACACAACCTATTTAAGACCAGCTCTGCCTGCTATCCAGCGCCAGATTGTTGATTGCCCTGCGAGAAAGCCTGCCAGTTCCTAGACACCGCCTGCCAGTTTTGCCTGCCTGCTCGTTCACTTGTTCCCCTGCTTGCCTGCCTGCCTGCCTCCTGCTGCTCGCCAGTCCGCCAGTCTCTGCAGTTCTGCTGGAAGAATTCACAGGGATCTGTTGAAGAACAAATAAACCTCTCTCTGTATCCTGACAGTGTCCGCTCTTTGGATCCACCTAGCCCCTCTCTTACAACATGAAGAGGACGAGTCGGTAATGGAAGGTGGACCTGATGAAGAGGACGAGACGGTAATGGAAGGTGGACCTGATGAAGAGAACGAGTCGGTAATGGAAGGTGGACCTGGTGATCCAGATTTTACAAAGTAAACTGATGTAGACTTCAGTCTTATCAGTGTTTGCTGCGGCTGACTGACGACGGCCCTGACCTGAATAAAGACCCCCCCCCCCCCCCCCCCCCCCCTTCCACCCCCACCCCTCACACACACAGGCATCAGTACTGAGTGGATGGGTGGATGTGTGGCAGAGGTGGACCAGCTCCTTCCATCCAGGCATATAAAGGTCTTCGGTACGACTGAACGTGGTGGGGGCTCTGACTACAGATATGTTCAGCACATCATCTCATCATCCTCATGGATGGTTCAAGCTGAAGATATTTCCAGGTACAATGGAATATTTCGTCAAACAGGATGAGAGATGCAGATTGAAAATTTGCCCTGATGATGGCGCTAAACACAAAGGGAATATTACTGACTGACTCCTTTAATTTTCACCTCAAACCCTTCATGTTTCTGCATTTATTCTTCGGTTAAAATGAAAAGATTTGTGTGAAGAAGAAACTTGCCACTCACAAAAAGTCTAATTGCAGATTGTTTATATATAATATATATATATATGTATATATATATATATATATATATATATATATATATATATATATATATATATATATATATATATATATATATATATATATACTTTTTGATCCCATAACTAGTAGCTGGTCATCCTGCTGGTTATAACCAGATCCTATAACTAGTAGCAGGTCATCCTGCTGGTTATAACCCGATCCCATAAGTAGTAGCAGGTCACCCTGCTGGTTATAACCAGATCCCATAACTAGTAGCAGGTCACCCTGCTGGTTATAACCAGATGGAATAACTAGTAACAGGTAATTGTGCTGGTCATAACCAGATGGAATAACTAGTAACAGGTAATTGTGCTGGTTATAACCAGATAGTATAACTAGTAGCTGGTCATCCTGCTTATAACCAGATAGTATAACTAGTAGCAGGTCATCCTGCTAGTAACCAGATGGAATAACTAGTAGCAGGTCATCCTGCTGGTAACCAGGTGGAATAACTAGTAGCAGGTCATCCTGCTGGTTATAACCAGATCCAAACACTAGGTAATCCTGCTGGTTATAACCAGATCCTATAACTAGGTAATCCTGCAGGTTATAACCAGATCCTATAACTAGTAGCAGGTCATCCTGCTGGTTATAACCAGATCCTATAACTAGTAGCAGGTCATCCTTCTGGTTATAACCAGATCCTATAACTAGGTAATCCTGCTGGTTATAATCAGATCATATAACTAGTAGCAGGTCATCCTGCTGGTTATAACCAGATCCAATAACTAGGTAATCCTGCTGGTTATAACCAGATCCTATAACTAGGTAATCCTGCAGGTTATAACCAGATCCTATAACTAGTAGCAGGTGATCCTGCTGGTTATAACCATATCCTATAACTAGTAGCAGGTCATCCTGCTGGTTATAACCAGATCCAAACACTAGGTAATCCTGCTGGTTATAACCAGATCCTATAACTAGGTAATCCTGCAGGTTATAACCAGATCCTATAACTAGTAGCAGGTCATCCTGCTGGTTATAACCAGATCCTATAACCAGTAGCAGGTCATCCTGCTGGTTATAAGCAGATCCCATAACTAATAGAATGGCATCCTGCTGGTTATACCCAGATCCTATAACTAGGTAATCCTGCTGGTTATTACCAGATCTTATAACTAGTCACAGGTCATCCTGCTGGTTCTAACCAGATCCTATAACTAGGTAATCCTGCTGGTTATTACCATGTCCTATAACTAGTAGCAGGTCATCCTGCTGGTTATAACCAGATCCTATAACTAGGTAATCCTGCTGGTTATAACCAGATCCCATAACTAGTAGCAGGTGATCCTGCTGGTTATAACCAGATCCTATAACTAGGTAATCCTGCTGGTTATAATCAGATTTTATTACTAGTAGCAGGTCATCCTGCTGGTTATAACCAGATCCTATAACTAGGTAATCCTGCTGGTTATAACCAGATCATATAACTAGGTAATCCTGCTGGTTATAACCAGATCATATAACTAGGTAATCCTGCAGGTTATAACCAGATCCTATAACTAGTAGCAGGTCATCCTTCTGGTTATAACCAGATCCTATAACTAAGTAATCCTGCTGGTTATAATCAGATTATATAACTAGTAGCAGGTCATCCTGCTGGTTATAACCAGATCCTATAACTAGGTAATCCTGCAGGTTATAACCAGATCCTATAACTAGTAGCAGGTCATCCTTCTGGTTATAACCAGATCCTTTAACTAGGTAATCGTGCTGGTTATAATCAGATTATATAACTAGTAGCAGGTCATCCTGCTGGTTATAACCAGATCCTATAACTAGGTAATCCTGCTGGTTATTACCAGATCCTATAACTAGGTAATCCTGCTGGTTTTAACCAGATCCTATAACTAGGTAATCCTGCTGGTTCTAACCAGATCCTATAACTAGGTAATCCTGCAGGGTATAACCAGATCCTATAACTAGTAGCAGGTCATCCTTCTGGTTATAACCAGATCCTATAACTAGGTAATCCTGTTGGTTATAATCAGATTATATAACTAGTAGCAGGTCATCCTGCTGGTTATAACCAGATCCTAAAACTAGTAGCAGGTCATCCTGCTAGTTATGATCAGATCCTATAACTAGGTAATCCTGCTGGTTACAACCAGATCCTTAAACTAGTACAAGGTCAACCTGCTGGTTATAACCAGATCATATAACTACGTAATCCTGCTGGTTATAACCAGATCCTATAACTAGGTAATCCTGCAGGTTATAACCAGATCCTATAACTAGTAGCAGGTCATCCTTCTGGTTATAACCAGATGCTATAACTAGGTAATCCTGCTGGTTATAATCTGATCATATAACTAGTAGCAGGTCATCCTGCTGGTTATAACCAGATCCTACAACTAGGTAATCCTGCAGGTTATAACCAGATCCTATAACTAGTAGCAGGTCATCCTACTGGTTATAACCAGATCCTATAACTAGTAGCAGGTCATCCTGCTGGTTATAACCAGAAATTCATAACTAGTAGAAGGGCATCCTGCTGGTTATAACCAGATCCTATAACTAGGTAATCCTGCTGGTTATAACCAGATCATATAACTAGGTATTCCTGCTGGTTATAACCAGATCCTATGACTAGGTAATCCTGCATGTTATAACCAGATCCTATAACTAGTAGCAGGTCATCCTTCTGGTTATAACCATATCCTATAACTAGGTAATCCTGCTGGTTATAATCAGATTATATAACTAGTAGCAGGTCATCCTGCTAGTTATAACCAGATCATGTAACTAGGTAATCCTGCTGGTTACAACCAGATCCTTAAACTAGTACAAGGTAATCCTGCTTGATATAACCAGATCCTATAACTACGTAATCATGCTGGTTATAACCAGATACTATAACTAGTAGCAGGTCATCCTGCTGGTTATAACTAGATCCTATAACTAGTAGCATGTCATCCTGCTGGTTATAACCAGATCATATAATTAGGTAATCCTGCTGGTTATAAGCAGATCCCATAACTAGTAGAAGGTCATCCTGCTGGTTATAACCAGATCCTATAACTAGTAGCAGGTCATCCTGCTGGTTATAACCAGATCCTATAACTAGGTAATCCTGCTGGTTATTACCAGATCCTATAACTAGTAGCAGGTCATCCTTCTGGTTATAACCAGATCCTATAACTAGGTAATCCTGCTGGTTATAACCAGATCCTATAACTAGGTAATCCTGCAGGTTATAAACAGATCCTATAACTAGTAGCAGGTCATCCTTCTGGTTATAACCAGATCCTTTAACTAGGTAATCGTGCTGGTTATAATCAGATTATATAACTAGTAGCAGGTCATCCTGCTGGTTATAACCAGATCCTATAACTAGGTAATCCTGCTGGTTATTACCAGATCATATAACTAGGTAATCCTGCTGGTTCTAACCAGATCCTATAACTAGGTAATCCTGCAGGGTATAACCAGATCCTTTAACTAGTAGCAGGTCATCCTTCTGGTTATAACTAGATCCTATAACTAGTAGCATGTCATCCTGCTGGTTATAACCAGATCCTATAACTAGGTAATCCTGCTGGTTATAACCAGATCCCATAACTAGTAGAAGGTCATCCTGCTGGTTATAACCAGATCCTATAACTAGTAGCAGGTCATCCTGCTGGTTATAACTAGATCCTATAACTAGTAGCAGGTAATCCTGCTGGTTATAACCAGATCCTATAACTACGTAATCATGCTGGTTTTAACCAGATCCTATAACTAGTAGCAGGTCATCCTGCTGGTTATAACTAGATCCTATAACTAGTAGCATGTCATCCTGCTGGTTATAACCAGATCCTATAACTAGGTAATCCTGCTGGTTATAACCAGATCCCATAACTAGTAGAAGGTCATCCTGCTGGTTATAACCAGATCCTATAACTAGTAGCAGGTCATCCTGCTGGTTATAACCAGATCCCATAACTAGTAGCAGGTCATCCTGCTGGTTATAACCAGATCCTATAACTAGGTAATCCTGCTGGTTATTACCAGATCCTATAACTAGTCGTAGGTCATCCTTCTGGTTATAACCAGATCCTATAACTAGGTAATCCTGCTGGTTATTACCAGATCCTATAACTAGTAGCAGGTCATCCTTCTGGTTATAACCAGATCCTATAACTAGGTAATCCTGCTGGTTATAACAAGATCCTATAACTAGGTAATCCTGCAGGTTATAACCAGATCAATTAACTAGGTAATCGTGCTGGTTATAATCAGATTATATAACTAGTAGCAGGTCATCCTGCTGGTTATAACCAGATCCTTTAACTAGGTAATCGTGCTGGTTATAATCAGATTATATAACTAGTAGCAGGTCATCCTGCTGGTTATAACCAGATCCTATAACTAGGTAATCCTGCTGGTTATTACCAGATCATATAACTAGGTAATCCTGCTGGTTCTAACCAGATCCTATAACTAGGTAATCCTGCAGGGTATAACCAGATCCTATAACTAGTAGCAGGTCATCCTTCTGGTAATAACTAGATCCTATAACTAGTAGCATGTCATCCTGCTGGTTATAACCAGATCCTATAACTAGGTAATCCTGCTGGTTATAACCAGATCCCATAACTAGTAGAAGGTCATCCTGCTGGTTATAACCAGATCCTATAACTAGTAGCATGTCATCCTGCTGGTTATAACCAGATCCTATAACTAGGTAATCCTGCTGGTTATAACCAGATCCCATAACAGGTAGAAGGTCATCCTGCTGTTTATAACCAGATCCTATAACTAGTAGCAGGTCATCCTGCTGGTTATAACCAGATCCCATAACTAGTAGCAGGTCATCCTGCTGGTTATAACCAGATCATATAACTAGGTAATCCTGCTGGTTATTACCAGATCCTATAACTAGTCGTAGGTCATCCTGCTGGTTATAACCAGATCCTATAACTACGTAATCCTGCTGGTTATTACCAGATCCTATAACTAGTAGCAGGTCATCCTTCTGGTTATAACCAGATCCTATAACTAGGTAATCCTGCTGGTTATAACCAGATCCTATAACTAGGTAATCCTGCAGGTTATAACCAGATCCTTTAACTAGGTAATCGTGCTGGTTATAATCAGATTATATAACTAGTAGCAGGTCATCCTGCTGGTTATAACCAGATCCTATAACTAGGTAATCCTGCTGGTTATTACCAGATCCTATAAGTAGGTAATCCTGCAGGTTCTAACCAGATCCTATAACTAGGTAATCCTGCAGGGTATAACCAGATCCTATAACTAGTAGCAGGTCATCCTTCTGGTTATAACCAGATCCTATAACTATGTAATCCTGCTGGTTATAATCAGATTTTATAACTAGTAGCAGGTCATCCTGCTTGTTATAACCAGTTCCTATAACCAGGTAATCCTGCTGGTTATAACCAGATCCAAACACAAGGTAATCCTGCTGGTTATAACTAGATTTTATAACTAGTAGCAGGTCATCCTGCTGGTTATAACCAGATCCTATAACTAGGTAATCCTGCTGGTTATAACCAGATCATATAACTAGGTAATCCTGCTGGTTATAACCAGATCCTATAACTAGCAGCAGGTCATCCTTCTGGTTATAACCAGATCCTATAACTAGGTAATCCTGCTGGTTATAATCAGATTATATAACTAGTAGCAGGTCATCCTGCTGGTTATAACCAGATCCTATAACTAGTAGCAGGTCATCCTGCTAGTTATAACCAGATCATGTAACTAGGTAATCCTGCTGGTTACAACCAGATCCTTAAACTAGTACAAGGTAATCCTGCTGGTTATAACCAGATCCTATAACTACGTAATCATGCTGGTTATAACCAGATCCTATAACTAGGTAATCCTGTTGGTTATAATCAGATTATATAACTAGTAGCAGGTCATCCTGCTGGTTATAACCAGATCTTATAACTAGTAGCAGGTCATCCTGCTAGTTATGACCAGATCCTATAACTAGGTAATCCTGCTGGTTACAACCAGATCCTTAAACTAGTACAAGGTCATACTGCTGGTTATAACCAGATCCTATAACTAGGTAATCCTGCAGGGTATAACCAGATCCTATAACTAGTAGCAGGTCATCCTTCTGGTTATAACCAGATCCTATAACTAGTAGCAGGTCATCCTTCTGGTTATAACCAGATCCTATAACTAGGTAATCCTGTTGGTTATAATCAGATCCTATAACTAGTAGCAGGTCATCCTGCTAGTTATAACCAGATCATGTAACTAGGTAATCCTGCTGGTTACAACCAGATCCTGCCAGTTTTGCCTGCCTGCTCGTTCACTTGTTTCCCTGCTTGCCTGCCTGCCTGCCTCCTGCTGCTCGCCAGTCCGCCAGTCTCTGCAGTTCTGCTGGAAGAATTCACAGGGATCTGTTGAAGAACAAATAAACCTCTCTCTGTATCCTGACAGTGTCCGCTCTTTGGATCCACCTAGCCCCTCTCTTACAACATGAAGAGGACGAGTCGGTAATGGAAGGTGGACCTGATGAAGAGGACGAGACGGTAATGGAAGGTGGACCTGATGAAGAGAACGAGTCGGTAATGGAAGGTGGACCTGGTGATCCAGATTTTACAAAGTAAACTGATGTAGACTTCAGTCTTATCAGTGTTTGCTGCGGCTGACTGACGACGGCCCTGACCTGAATAAAGACACCCCCCCCCCCCCCCCCCCCCCTTCCCCCCCCACCCCTCACACACACAGGCATCAGTACTGAGTGGATGGGTGGATGTGTGGCAGAGGTGGACCAGCTCCTTCCATCCAGGCAGATAAAGGTCTTCGGTACGACTGAACGTGGTGGGGGCTCTGACTACAGATATATTCAGCACATCATCTCATCATCCTCATGGATGGTTCAAGCTGAAGATATTTCCAGGTACAATGGAATATTTCGTCAAACAGGATGAGAGATGCAGATTGAAAATTTGCCCTGATGATGGCGCTAAACACAAAGGGAATATTACTGACTGACTCCTTTAATTTTCACCTCAAACCCTTCATGTTTCTGCATTTATTCTTCGGTTAAAATGAAAAGATTTGTGTGAAGAAGAAACTTGCCACTCACAAAAAGTCTAATTGCAGATTGTTTATATATAATATATATATATGTGTATATATATATATATATATATATATATATATATATATATATATATATATATATATATATATATATATATATATATATATATATATATATATATATATATATACTTTTTGATCCCATAACTAGTAGCTGATCATCCTGCTGGTTATAACCAGATCCTATAACTAGTAGCAGGTCATCCTGCTGGTTATAACCATATCCTATAACTAGTAGCAGGTCATCCTGCTAGTTATAACCAGATCATGTAACTAGGTAATCCTGCTGGTTATAACCATATCCTATAACTAGGTAATCCTGGTGGTTATAACCAGATCATATAACTAGTAGCAGGTCATCCTTCTGGTTATAACCAGATCCTATAACTAGTAGCAGGTCATCCTGCTGGTTATAAGCAGATCCCATAACTAGTAGAAGGGCATCCTGCTGGTTATAACCAGATCCTATAACTAGGTAATCCTGCTGGTTATAACCAGATCCCATAACTAGTAGAAGGTCATCCTGCTGGTTATAACCAGATCATATAATTAGGTAATCCTGCTGGTTATAAGCAGATCCCATAACTAGTAGAAGGTCATCCTGCTGGTTATAACCAGATCCTATAACTAATACCAGGTCATCCTGCTGGTTATAACCAGATCCTATAACTAGGTAATCCTGCTGGTTATTACCAGATCCTATAACTAGTAGCAGGTCATCCTTCTGGTTATAACCAGATCCTATAACTAGGTAATCCTGCTGGTTATAACCAGATCCTATAACTAGGTAATCCTGCTGGTTATAACCAGATCCCATAACTAGTAGAAGGTCATCCTGCTGGTTATAACCAGATCCTATAACTAGTAGCAGGTCATCCTGCTGGTTATAACTAGATCCTATAACTAGTAGCAGGTAATCCTGCTGGTTATAACCAGATCCTATAACTACGTAATCATGCTGGTTATAACCAGATCCTATAACTAGTAGCAGGTCATCCTGCTGGTTATAACTAGATCCTATAACTAGTAGCATGTCATCCTGCTGGTTATAACCAGATCCTATAACTAGGTAATCCTGCTGGTTAAAACCAGATCCCATAACTAGTAGAAGGTCATCCTGCTGGTTATAACCAGATCCTATAACTAGTAGCAGGTCATCCTGCTGGTTATAACCAGATCCCATAACTAGTAGCAGGTCATCCTGCTGGTTATAACCAGATCCTATAACTAGGTAATCCTGCTGGTTATTACCAGATCCTATAACTAGTCGTAGGTCATCCTGCTGGTTATAACCAGATCCTATTACTAGGTAATCCTGCTGGTTATTACCAGATCCTATAACTAGTAGCAGGTCATCCTTCTGGTTATAACCAGATCCTATAACTAGGTAATCCTGCTGGTTATAACCAGATCCTATAACTAGGTAATCCTGCAGGTTATAACCAGATCCTTTAACTAGGTAATCGTGCTGGTTATAATCAGATTATATAACTAGTAGCAGGTCATCCTGCTGGTTATAACCAGATCCTATAAGTAGGTAATCCTGCTGGTTATTACCAGATCCTATAAGTAGGTAATCCTGCTGGTTCTAACCAGATCCTATAACTAGGTAATCCTGCAGGGTATAACCAGATCCTATAACTAGTAGCAGGTCATTCTTCTGGTTATAACCAGATCCTATTACTAGGTAATCCTGCTGGTTATAATCAGATTTTATAACTAGTAGCAGGTCATCCTGCTTGTTATAACCAGATCCTATAACTAGGTAATCCTGCTGGTTATAACCAGATCCAAACACAAGGTAATCCTGCTGGTTATAACCAGATTTTATAACTAGTAGCAGGTCATCCTGCTGGTTATAACCAGATCCTATAACTAGGTAATCCTGCTGGTTATAACCAGATCATATAACTAGGTAATCCTGCTGGTTATAACCAGATCCTATAACTAGGTAATCCAGCAGGTTATAACCAGATCCTATAACTAGTAGCAGGTCATCCTTCTGGTTATAACCAGATCCTATAACTAGGTAATCCTGCTGGTTATAATCAGATTATGTAACTAGTAGCAGGTCATCCTGCTGGTTATAACCAGATCCTATAACTAGTAGCAGGTCATCCTGCTAGTTATAACCAGATCATGTAACTAAGTAATCCTGCTGGTTACAACCAGATCCTTAAACTAGTACAAGGTAATCCTGCTGGTTATAACCAGATCCTATAACTACGTAATCATGCTGGTTATAACCAGATCCTATAACTAGTAGCAGGTCATCCTGCTGGTTATAACCAGATCCTATAACTAGGTAATCCTGTTGGTTATAATCAGATTATATAACTAGTAGCAGGTCATCCTGCTGGTTATAACCAGATCCTATAACTAGTAGCAGGTCATCCTGCTAGTTATGACCAGATCCTATAACTAGGTAATCCTGCTGGTTACAACCAGATCCTTAAACTAGTACAAGGTCATCCTGCTGGTTATAACCAGATCCTATAACTAGGTAATCCTGCAGGGTATAACCAGATCCTCTAACTAGTAGCAGGTCATCCTTCTGGTTATAACCAGATCCTATAACTAGTAGCAGGTCATCCTTCTGGTTATAACCAGATCCTATAACTAGGTAATCCTGTTGGTTATAATCAGATTATATAACTAGTAGCAGGTCATCCTGCTGGTTATAACCAGCTCCTATAACTAGTAGCAGGTCATCCTGCTAGTTATGACCAGATCCTATAACTAGGTAATCCTGCTGGTTACAACCAGATCCTTAAACTAGTACAAGGTCATCCTGCTGGTTATAACCAGATCCTATAACTAGGTAATCCTGCTGGTTATAACCAGATCCTATAACTAGTAGCAGGTCATCCTGCTGGTTATTACCAGATCCTATAACTAGTCGCAGGTCATCCTGCTGGTTATAACCAGATCCTATAACTAGGTAATCCTGCTGGTTATAATCAGATTTTATAACTAGTAGCAGGTCATCCTGCTGGTTATAACCAGATCCTATAACTAGGTAATCCTGCTGGTTATAACCAGATCCTATAACTAGGTAATCCTGCTGGTTACAACCAGATCCTTAAACTAGTACAAGGTCATCCTGCTGGTTATAACCAGATCCTATAACTAGGTAATCCTGCTGGTTATAACCAGATCCTATAACTAGTAGCAGGTCATCCTTCTGGTTATAACCAGATCCTATAACTAGGTAATCCTGCTGGTTATAACCAGATCATATAACTAGGTAATCCTGCTGGTTATAACCAGATCCTATAACTAGGTAATCCTGTGGGTTATAACCAGATCCTATAACTAGTAGCAGGTCATCCTTCTGGTTATAACCAGATCCTATAACTAGGTAATCATGCTGGTTATAATCAGATTATATAACTAGTAGCAGGTCATCCTGCTGGTTATAACCAGATCCTATAACTAGTAGCAGGTCATCCTGCTAGTTATAACCAGATCATGTAACTAGGTATTCCTGCTGGTTACAACCAGATCCTGCCAGTTTTGCCTGCCTGCTCGTTCACTTGTTCCCCTGCTTGCCTGCCTGCCTGCCTCCTGCTGCTCGCCAGTCCGCCAGTCTCTGCAGTTCTGCTGGAAGAATTCACAGGGATCTGTTGAAGAACAAATAAACCTCTCTCTGTATCCTGACAGTGTCCGCTCTTTGGATCCACCTAGCCCCTCTCTTACAACATGAAGAGGACGAGTAGGTAATGGAAGGTGGACCTGATGAAGAGGACGAGACGGTAATGGAAGGTGGACCTGATGAAGAGAACGAGTCGGTAATGGAAGGTGGACCTGGTGATCCAGATTTTACAAAGTAAACTGATGTAGACTTCAGTCTTATCAGTGTTTGCTGCGGCTGACTGACGACGGCCCTGACCTGAATAAAGACACCCCCCCCCCCCCTTCCCCCCCCACCCCTCACACACACAGGCATCAGTACTGAGTGGATGGGTGGATGTGTGGCAGAGGTGGACCAGCTCCTTCCATCCAGGCAGATAAAGGTCTTCGGTACGACTGAACGTGGTGGGGGCTCTGACTACAGATATATTCAGCACATCATCTCATCATCCTCATGGATGGTTCAAGCTGAAGATATTTCCAGGTACAATGGAATATTTCGTCAAACAGGATGAGAGATGCAGATTGAAAATTTGCCCTGATGATGGCGCTAAACACAAAGGGAATATTACTGACTGACTCCTTTAATTTTCACCTCAAACCCTTCATGTTTCTGCATTTATTCTTCGGTTAAAATGAAAAGATTTGTGTGAAGAAGAAACTTGCCACTCACAAAAAGTCTAACTGCAGATTGTTTATATATAATATATATATATGTGTATATATATATATATATATATATATATATATATATATATATATATATATATATATATATATATATATATATATATATATATATATATATACTTTTTGATCACATAACTAGTAGCTGGTCATCCTGCTGGTTATAACCAGATCCTATAACTAGTAGCAGGTCATCCTGCTGGTTATAACCAGTTCCCATAAGTAGTAGCAGGTCACCCTGCTGATTATAACCAGATCCCATAACTAGTAGCAGGTCACCCTGCTGGTTATAACCAGATGGAATAACTAGTAACAGGTAATTGTGCTGGTTATAACCAGATAGTATAACTAGTAGCTGGTCATCCTGCTTATAACCAGATAGTATAACTAGTAGCAGGTCATCCTGCTAGTAACCAGATGGAATAACTAGTAGCAGGTCATCCTGCTGGTAACCAGGTGGAATAACTAGTAGCAGGTCATCCTGCTGGTTATAACCAGATCCAAACACTTGGTAATCCTGCTGGTTATAACCAGATCCTATAACTAGGTAATCCTGCAGGTTATAACCAGATCCTATAACTAGTAGCAGGTCATCCTGCTGGTTATAACCAGATCCTATAACTAGTAGCAGGTCATCCTTCTGGTTATAACCAGATCCTATAACTAGGTAATCCTGCTGGTTATAATCAGATCATATAACTAGTAGCGGGTCATCCTGCTGGTTATAACCAGATCCAATAACTAGGTAATCCTGCTGGTTATAACCAGATCCTATAACTAGGTAATCCTGCAGGTTATAACCAGATCCTATAACTAGTAGCAGGTGATCCTGCTGGTTATAACCATATCCTATAACTAGTAGCAGGTCATCCTGCTAGTTATAACCAGATCATGTAACTAGGTAAACCTGCTGGTTACAACCAGATCCTTAAACTAGTAGAAGGTCATCATGCTGGTTATAACCAGATCCTATAACTAGGTAATCCTGGTGGTTATAACCAGATCATATAACTAGTAGCAGGTCATCCTTCTGGTTATAACCAGATCCTATAACTAGTAGAAGGTCATCCTGCTGGTTATAAGCAGATCCCATAACTAGTAGAAGGGCATCCTGCTGGTTATAACCAGATCCTATAACTAAGTAATCCTGCTGGTTATAACCAGATCCCATAACTAGTAGAAGGTCATCCTGCTGGTTATAACCAGATCCTATAACTAGTAGCAGGTCATCCTGCTGGTTATAAGCAGATCCCATAACTAGTAGAATGGCATCCTGCTGGTTATACCCAGATCCTATAACTAGGTAATCCTGCTGGTTATTACCAGATCTTATAACTAGTCACAGGTCATCTTGCTGGTTATAACCAGATCCTATAACTAGGTAACCCTGCTGGTTATTACCATGTCCTATAACTAGTAGCAGGTCATCCTGCTGGTTATAACCAGATCCTATAACTAGGTAATCCTGCTGGTTATAACCAGATCCCATAACTAGTAGCAGGTCATCCTGCTGGTTATAACCAGATCCTATAACTAGGTAATCCTGCTGGTTATAATCAGATTTTATTACTAGTAGCAGGTCATCCTGCTGGTTATAACCAGATCCTATAACTAGGTAATCCTGCTGGTTATAACCAGATCATATAACTAGGTAATCCTGCTGGTTATAACCAGATCCTATAACTAGGTAATCCTGCAGGTTATAACCAGATCCTATAACTAGTAGCAGGTCATCCTTCTGGTTATAACCAGATCCTATAACTAAGTAATCCTGCTGGTTATAATCAGATTATATAACTAGTAGCAGGTCATCCTGCTGGTTATAACCAGATCCTATAACTAGGTAATCCTGCAGGTTATAACCAGATCCTATAACTAGTAGCAGGTCATCCTTCTGGTTACAACCAGATCCTTTAACTAGGTAATCGTGCTCGTTATAATCAGATCATATAACTAGTAGCAGGTCATCCTGCTGGTTATAACCAGATCCTATAACTAGGTAATCCTGCTGGTTATTACCAGATCCTATAACTAGGTAATCCTGCTGGTTTTAACCAGATCCTATAACTAGGTAATCCTGCTGGTTCTAACCAGATCCTATAACTTGGTAATCCTGCAGGGTATAACCAGATCCTATAACTAGTAGCAGGTCATCCTTCTGGTTATAACCAGATCCTATAACTAGGTAATCCTGTTGGTTATAATCAGATTATATAACTAGTAGCAGGTCATCCTGCTGGTTATAACCAGATCCTATAACTAGTAGCAGGTCATCCTGCTAGTTATGATCAGATCCTATAACTAGGTAATCCTGCTGGTTACAACCAGATCCTTAAACTAGTACAAGGTCATCCTGCTGGTTATAACCAGATCATATAACTAGGTAATCCTGCTGGTTATAACCAGATCCTATAACTAGGTAATCCTGCTGGTTCTAACCAGATCCTATAACTAGTAGCAGGTCATCCTTCTGGTTATAACCAGATGCTATAACTAGGTAATCCTGCTGGTTATAATCAGATCATATAACTAGTAGCAGGTCATCCTGCTGGTTATAACCAGATCCTACAACTAGGTAATCCTGCAGGTTATAACCAGATCCTATAACTAGTAGCAGGTCATCCTACTGGTTATAACCAGATCCTATAACTAGTAGCAGGTCATCCTGCTGGTTATAACCAGATCCCATAACTAGTAGAAGGGCATCCTGCTGGTTATAACCAGATCCTATAACTAGGTAATCCTGCTGGTTATAACCAGATCATATAACTAGGTAATCCTGCTGGTTATAACCAGATCCTATAACTAGGTAATCCTGCAGGTTATAACCAGATCCTATAACTAGTAGCAGGTCATCCTTCTGGTTATAACCAGATCCTATAACTAAGTAATCCTGCTGGTTATAATCAGATTATATAACTAGTAGCAGGTCATCCTGCTGGTTATAACCAGATCCTATAACTAGGTAATCCTGCAGGTTATAACCAGATCCTATAACTAGTAGCAGGTCATCCTTCTGGTTACAACCAGATCCTTTAACTAGGTAATCGTGCTCGTTATAATCAGATCATATAACTAGTAGCAGGTCATCCTGCTGGTTATAACCAGATCCTATAACTAGGTAATCCTGCTGGTTATTACCAGATCCTATAACTAGGTAATCCTGCTGGTTTTAACCAGATCCTATAACTAGGTAATCCTGCTGGTTCTAACCAGATCCTATAACTTGGTAATCCTGCAGGGTATAACCAGATCCTATAACTAGTAGCAGGTCATCCTTCTGGTTATAACCAGATCCTATAACTAGGTAATCCTGCTGGTTATAACCAGATCATATAACTAGGTAATCCTGCTGGTTATAACCAGATCCTATAACTAGGTAATCCTGCATGTTATAACCAGACCCTATAACTAGCAGAAGGTCATCCTTCTGGTTATAACCAGATCCTATAACTAGGTAATCCTGCTGGTTATAATCAGATTATATAACTAGTAGCAGGTCATCCTGCTAGTTATAACCAGATCATGTAACTAGGTAATCCTGCTGGTTACAACCAGATCCTTAAACTAGTACAAGGTAATCCTGCTGGATATAACCATATCCTATAACTACGTAATCATGCTGGTTATAACCAGATCCTATAACTAGTAGCAGGTCATCCTGCTGGTTATAACTAGATCCTATAACTAGTAGCATGTCATCCTGCTGGTTATAACCAGATCATATAATTAGGTAATCCTGCTGGTTATAAGCAGATCCCATAACTAGTAGAAGGTCATCCTGCTGGTTATAACCAGATCCTATAACTAGTAGCAGGTCATCCTGCTGGTTATAACCAGATCCTATAACTAGGTAATCCTGCTGGTTACAACCAGATCCTTAAACTAGTACAAGGTCATCCTGCTGGTTATAACCAGATCATATAACTAGGTAATCCTGCTGGTTATAACCAGATCCTATAACTAGGTAATCCTGCTGGTTCTAACCAGATCCTATAACTAGTAGCAGGTCATCCTTCTGGTTATAACCAGATGCTATAACTAGGTAATCCTGCTGGTTATAATCAGATCATATAACTAGTAGCAGGTCATCCTGCTGGTTATAACCAGATCCTACAACTAGGTAATCCTGCAGGTTATAACCAGATCCTATAACTAGTAGCAGGTCATCCTACTGGTTATAACCAGATCCTATAACTAGTAGCAGGTCATCCTGCTGGTTATAACCAGATCCCATAACTAGTAGAAGGGCATCCTGCTGGTTATAACCAGATCCTATAACTAGGTAATCCTGCTGGTTATAACCAGATCATATAACTAGGTAATCCTGCTGGTTATAACCAGATCCTATAACTAGGTAATCCTGCATGTTATAACCAGACCCTATAACTAGCAGAAGGTCATCCTTCTGGTTATAACCAGATCCTATAACTAGGTAATCCTGCTGGTTATAATCAGATTATATAACTAGTAGCAGGTCATCCTGCTAGTTATAACCAGATCATGTAACTAGGTAATCCTGCTGGTTACAACCAGATCCTTAAACTAGTACAAGGTAATCCTGCTGGATATAACCATATCCTATAACTACGTAATCATGCTGGTTATAACCAGATCCTATAACTAGTAGCAGGTCATCCTGCTGGTTATAACTAGATCCTATAACTAGTAGCATGTCATCCTGCTGGTTATAACCAGATCATATAATTAGGTAATCCTGCTGGTTATAAGCAGATCCCATAACTAGTAGAAGGTCATCCTGCTGGTTATAACCAGATCCTATAACTAGTAGCAGGTCATCCTGCTGGTTATAACCAGATCCTATAACTAGGTAATCCTGCTGGTTATAACCAGATCCTATAACTAGGTAATCCTGCAGGTTGTAAACAGATCCTATAACTAGTAGCAGGTCATCCTTCTGGTTATAACCAGATCCTTTAACTAGGTAATCGTGCTGGTTATAATCAGATTATATAACTAGTAGCAGGTCATCCTGCTGGTTATAACCAGATCCTATAACTAGGTAATCCTGCTGGTTATTACCAGATCATATAACTAGGTAATCCTGCTGGTTCTAACCAGATCCTATAACTAGGTAATCCTGCAGGGTATAACCAGATCCTATAACTAGTAGCAGGTCATCCTTCTGGTTATAACCAGATCCCATAACTAGTAGAAGGTCATCCTGCTGGTTATAACCAGATCCTATAACTAGTAGCAGGTCATCCTGCTGGTTATAACTAGATCCTATAACTAGTAGCAGGTAATCCTGCTGTTTATAACCAGATCCAATAACTACGTAATCCTGCTGGTTATTACCAGATCCTATAACTAGTAGCAGGTCATCCTTCTGGTTATAACCAGATCCTATAACTAGGTAATCCTGCTGGTTACAACCAGATCCTTAAACTAGTACAAGGTCATCCTGCTGGTTATAACCAGATCATATAACTAGGTAATCCTGCTGGTTATAACCAGATCCTATAACTAGGTAATCCTGCAGGTTATAACCAGATCCTATAACTAGTAGCAGGTCATCCTTCTGGTTATAACCAGATGCTATAACTAGGTAATCCTGCTGGTTATAATCAGATCATATAACTAGTAGCAGGTCATCCTGCTGGTTATAACCAGATCCTATAACTAGGTAATCCTGCTGGTTATTACCAGATCCTATAACTAGTAGCAGGTCATCCTTCTGGTTATAACCAGATCCTATAACTAGGTAATCCTGCTGGTTATAACAAGATCCTATAACTAGGTAATCCTGCAGGTTATAACCAGATCAATTAACTAGGTAATCGTGCTGGTTATAATCAGATTATATAACTAGTAGCAGGTCATCCTGCTGGTTATAACCAGATCCTTTAACTAGGTAATCGTGCTGGTTATAATCAGATTATATAACTAGTAGCAGGTCATCCTGCTGGTTATAACCAGATCCTATAACTAGGTAATCCTGCTGGTTATTACCAGATCATATAACTAGGTAATCCTGCTGGTTCTAACCAGATCCTATAACTAGGTAATCCTGCAGGGTATAACCAGATCCTATAACTAGTAGCAGGTCATCCTTCTGGTAATAACTAGATCCTATAACTAGTAGCATGTCATCCTGCTGGTTATAACCAGATCCTATAACTAGGTAATCCTGCTGGTTATAACCAGATCCCATAACTAGTAGAAGGTCATCCTGCTGGTTATAACCAGATCCTATAACTAGTAGCATGTCATCCTGCTGGTTATAACCAGATCCTATAACTAGGTAATCCTGCTGGTTATAACCAGATCCCATAACAGGTAGAAGGTCATCCTGCTGTTTATAACCAGATCCTATAACTAGTAGCAGGTCATCCTGCTGGTTATAACCAGATCCCATAACTAGTAGCAGGTCATCCTGCTGGTTATAACCAGATCATATAACTAGGTAATCCTGCTGGTTATTACCAGATCCTATAACTAGTCGTAGGTCATCCTGCTGGTTATAACCAGATCCTATAACTACGTAATCCTGCTGGTTATTACCAGATCCTATAACTAGTAGCAGGTCATCCTTCTGGTTATAACCAGATCCTATAACTAGGTAATCCTGCTGGTTATAACCAGATCCTATAACTAGGTAATCCTGCAGGTTATAACCAGATCCTTTAACTAGGTAATCGTGCTGGTTATAATCAGATTATATAACTAGTAGCAGGTCATCCTGCTGGTTATAACCAGATCCTATAACTAGGTAATCCTGCTGGTTATTACCAGATCCTATAAGTAGGTAATCCTGCAGGTTCTAACCAGATCCTATAACTAGGTAATCCTGCAGGGTATAACCAGATCCTATAACTAGTAGCAGGTCATCCTTCTGGTTATAACCAGATCCTATAACTATGTAATCCTGCTGGTTATAATCAGATTTTATAACTAGTAGCAGGTCATCCTGCTTGTTATAACCAGTTCCTATAACCAGGTAATCCTGCTGGTTATAACCAGATCCAAACACAAGGTAATCCTGCTGGTTATAACCAGATTTTATAACTAGTAGCAGGTCATCCTGCTGGTTATAACCAGATCCTATAACTAGGTAATCCTGCTGGTTATAACCAGATCATATAACTAGGTAATCCTGCTGGTTATAACCAGATCCTATAACTAGGTAATCCTGCAGGTTATAACCAGATCCTATAACTAGCAGCAGGTCATCCTTCTGGTTATAACCAGATCCTATAACTAGGTAATCCTGCTGGTTATAATCAGATTATATAACTAGTAGCAGGTCATCCTGCTGGTTATAACCAGATCCTATAACTAGTAGCAGGTCATCCTGCTAGTTATAACCAGATCATGTAACTAGGTAATCCTGCTGGTTACAACCAGATCCTTAAACTAGTACAAGGTAATCCTGCTGGTTATAACCAGATCCTATAACTACGTAATCATGCTGGTTATAACCAGATCCTATAACTAGGTAATCCTGTTGGTTATAATCAGATTATATAACTAGTAGCAGGTCATCCTGCTGGTTATAACCAGATCTTATAACTAGTAGCAGGTCATCCTGCTAGTTATGACCAGATCCTATAACTAGGTAATCCTGCTGGTTACAACCAGATCCTTAAACTAGTACAAGGTCATACTGCTGGTTATAACCAGATCCTATAACTAGGTAATCCTGCAGGGTATAACCAGATCCTATAACTAGTAGCAGGTCATCCTTCTGGTTATAACCAGATCCTATAACTAGTAGCAGGTCATCCTTCTGGTTATAACCAGATCCTATAACTAGGTAATCCTGTTGGTTATAATCAGATCCTATAACTAGTAGCAGGTCATCCTGCTAGTTATAACCAGATCATGTAACTAGGTAATCCTGCTGGTTACAACCAGATCCTGCCAGTTTTGCCTGCCTGCTCGTTCACTTGTTTCCCTGCTTGCCTGCCTGCCTGCCTCCTGCTGCTCGCCAGTCCGCCAGTCTCTGCAGTTCTGCTGGAAGAATTCACAGGGATCTGTTGAAGAACAAATAAACCTCTCTCTGTATCCTGACAGTGTCCGCTCTTTGGATCCACCTAGCCCCTCTCTTACAACATGAAGAGGACGAGTCGGTAATGGAAGGTGGACCTGATGAAGAGGACGAGACGGTAATGGAAGGTGGACCTGATGAAGAGAACGAGTCGGTAATGGAAGGTGGACCTGGTGATCCAGATTTTACAAAGTAAACTGATGTAGACTTCAGTCTTATCAGTGTTTGCTGCGGCTGACTGACGACGGCCCTGACCTGAATAAAGACCCCCCCCCCCCCCCCCCCCCCCTTCCACCCCCACCCCTCACACACACAGGCATCAGTACTGAGTGGATGGGTGGATGTGTGGCAGAGGTGGACCAGCTCCTTCCATCCAGGCATATAAAGGTCTTCGGTACGACTGAACGTGGTGGGGGCTCTGACTACAGATATGTTCAGCACATCATCTCATCATCCTCATGGATGGTTCAAGCTGAAGATATTTCCAGGTACAATGGAATATTTCGTCAAACAGGATGAGAGATGCAGATTGAAAATTTGCCCTGATGATGGCGCTAAACACAAAGGGAATATTACTGACTGACTCCTTTAATTTTCACCTCAAACCCTTCATGTTTCTGCATTTATTCTTCGGTTAAAATGAAAAGATTTGTGTGAAGAAGAAACTTGCCACTCACAAAAAGTCTAATTGCAGATTGTTTATATATAATATATATATATATGTATATATATATATATATATATATATATATATATATATATATATATATATATATATATATATATATATATATATATACTTTTTGATCCCATAACTAGTAGCTGGTCATCCTGCTGGTTATAACCAGATCCTATAACTAGTAGCAGGTCATCCTGCTGGTTATAACCCGATCCCATAAGTAGTAGCAGGTCACCCTGCTGGTTATAACCAGATCCCATAACTAGTAGCAGGTCACCCTGCTGGTTATAACCAGATGGAATAACTAGTAACAGGTAATTGTGCTGGTCATAACCAGATGGAATAACTAGTAACAGGTAATTGTGCTGGTTATAACCAGATAGTATAACTAGTAGCTGGTCATCCTGCTTATAACCAGATAGTATAACTAGTAGCAGGTCATCCTGCTAGTAACCAGATGGAATAACTAGTAGCAGGTCATCCTGCTGGTAACCAGGTGGAATAACTAGTAGCAGGTCATCCTGCTGGTTATAACCAGATCCAAACACTAGGTAATCCTGCTGGTTATAACCAGATCCTATAACTAGGTAATCCTGCAGGTTATAACCAGATCCTATAACTAGTAGCAGGTCATCCTGCTGGTTATAACCAGATCCTATAACTAGTAGCAGGTCATCCTTCTGGTTATAACCAGATCCTATAACTAGGTAATCCTGCTGGTTATAATCAGATCATATAACTAGTAGCAGGTCATCCTGCTGGTTATAACCAGATCCAATAACTAGGTAATCCTGCTGGTTATAACCAGATCCTATAACTAGGTAATCCTGCAGGTTATAACCAGATCCTATAACTAGTAGCAGGTGATCCTGCTGGTTATAACCATATCCTATAACTAGTAGCAGGTCATCCTGCTGGTTATAACCAGATCCAAACACTAGGTAATCCTGCTGGTTATAACCAGATCCTATAACTAGGTAATCCTGCAGGTTATAACCAGATCCTATAACTAGTAGCAGGTCATCCTGCTGGTTATAACCAGATCCTATAACCAGTAGCAGGTCATCCTGCTGGTTATAAGCAGATCCCATAACTAATAGAATGGCATCCTGCTGGTTATACCCAGATCCTATAACTAGGTAATCCTGCTGGTTATTACCAGATCTTATAACTAGTCACAGGTCATCCTGCTGGTTCTAACCAGATCCTATAACTAGGTAATCCTGCTGGTTATTACCATGTCCTATAACTAGTAGCAGGTCATCCTGCTGGTTATAACCAGATCCTATAACTAGGTAATCCTGCTGGTTATAACCAGATCCCATAACTAGTAGCAGGTGATCCTGCTGGTTATAACCAGATCCTATAACTAGGTAATCCTGCTGGTTATAATCAGATTTTATTACTAGTAGCAGGTCATCCTGCTGGTTATAACCAGATCCTATAACTAGGTAATCCTGCTGGTTATAACCAGATCATATAACTAGGTAATCCTGCTGGTTATAACCAGATCATATAACTAGGTAATCCTGCAGGTTATAACCAGATCCTATAACTAGTAGCAGGTCATCCTTCTGGTTATAACCAGATCCTATAACTAAGTAATCCTGCTGGTTATAATCAGATTATATAACTAGTAGCAGGTCATCCTGCTGGTTATAACCAGATCCTATAACTAGGTAATCCTGCAGGTTATAACCAGATCCTATAACTAGTAGCAGGTCATCCTTCTGGTTATAACCAGATCCTTTAACTAGGTAATCGTGCTGGTTATAATCAGATTATATAACTAGTAGCAGGTCATCCTGCTGGTTATAACCAGATCCTATAACTAGGTAATCCTGCTGGTTATTACCAGATCCTATAACTAGGTAATCCTGCTGGTTTTAACCAGATCCTATAACTAGGTAATCCTGCTGGTTCTAACCAGATCCTATAACTAGGTAATCCTGCAGGGTATAACCAGATCCTATAACTAGTAGCAGGTCATCCTTCTGGTTATAACCAGATCCTATAACTAGGTAATCCTGTTGGTTATAATCAGATTATATAACTAGTAGCAGGTCATCCTGCTGGTTATAACCAGATCCTAAAACTAGTAGCAGGTCATCCTGCTAGTTATGATCAGATCCTATAACTAGGTAATCCTGCTGGTTACAACCAGATCCTTAAACTAGTACAAGGTCAACCTGCTGGTTATAACCAGATCATATAACTACGTAATCCTGCTGGTTATAACCAGATCCTATAACTAGGTAATCCTGCAGGTTATAACCAGATCCTATAACTAGTAGCAGGTCATCCTTCTGGTTATAACCAGATGCTATAACTAGGTAATCCTGCTGGTTATAATCAGATCATATAACTAGTAGCAGGTCATCCTGCTGGTTATAACCAGATCCTACAACTAGGTAATCCTGCAGGTTATAACCAGATCCTATAACTAGTAGCAGGTCATCCTACTGGTTATAACCAGATCCTATAACTAGTAGCAGGTCATCCTGCTGGTTATAACCAGAAATTCATAACTAGTAGAAGGGCATCCTGCTGGTTATAACCAGATCCTATAACTAGGTAATCCTGCTGGTTATAACCAGATCATATAACTAGGTAATCCTGCTGGTTATAACCAGATCCTATGACTAGGTAATCCTGCATGTTATAACCAGATCCTATAACTAGTAGCAGGTCATCCTTCTGGTTATAACCATATCCTATAACTAGGTAATCCTGCTGGTTATAATCAGATTATATAACTAGTAGCAGGTCATCCTGCTAGTTATAACCAGATCATGTAACTAGGTAATCCTGCTGGTTACAACCAGATCCTTAAACTAGTACAAGGTAATCCTGCTTGATATAACCAGATCCTATAACTACGTAATCATGCTGGTTATAACCAGATACTATAACTAGTAGCAGGTCATCCTGCTGGTTATAACTAGATCCTATAACTAGTAGCATGTCATCCTGCTGGTTATAACCAGATCATATAATTAGGTAATCCTGCTGGTTATAAGCAGATCCCATAACTAGTAGAAGGTCATCCTGCTGGTTATAACCAGCACCTATAACTAGTAGCAGGTCATCCTGCTGGTTATAACCAGATCCTATAACTAGGTAATCCTGCTGGTTATTACCAGATCCTATAACTAGTAGCAGGTCATCCTTCTGGTTATAACCAGATCCTATAACTAGGTAATCCTGCTGGTTATAACCAGATCCTATAACTAGGTAATCCTGCAGGTTATAAACAGATCCTATAACTAGTAGCAGGTCATCCTTCTGGTTATAACCAGATCATATAATTAGGTAATCCTGCTGGTTATAAGCAGATCCCATAACTAGTAGAAGGTCATCCTGCTGGTTATAACCAGATCCTATAACTAGTAGCAGGTCATCCTGCTAGTTATAACCAGATCATGTAACTAGGTAATCCTGCTGGTTATAACCATATCCTATAACTAGGTAATCCTGGTGGTTATAACCAGATCATATAACTAGTAGCAGGTCATCCTTCTGGTTATAACCAGATCCTATAACTAGTAGCAGGTCATCCTGCTGGTTATAAGCAGATCCCATAACTAGTAGAAGGGCATCCTGCTGGTTATAACCAGATCCTATAACTAGGTAATCCTGCTGGTTATAACCAGATCCCATAACTAGTAGAAGGTCATCCTGCTGGTTATAACCAGATCATATAATTAGGTAATCCTGCTGGTTATAAGCAGATCCCATAACTAGTAGAAGGTCATCCTGCTGGTTATAACCAGATCCTATAACTAATACCAGGTCATCCTGCTGGTTATAACCAGATCCTATAACTAGGTAATCCTGCTGGTTATTACCAGATCCTATAACTAGTAGCAGGTCATCCTTCTGGTTATAACCAGATCCTATAACTAGGTAATCCTGCTGGTTATAACCAGATCCTATAACTAGGTAATCCTGCTGGTTATAACCAGATCCCATAACTAGTAGAAGGTCATCCTGCTGGTTATAACCAGATCCTATAACTAGTAGCAGGTCATCCTGCTGGTTATAACTAGATCCTATAACTAGTAGCAGGTAATCCTGCTGGTTATAACCAGATCCTATAACTACGTAATCATGCTGGTTATAACCAGATCCTATAACTAGTAGCAGGTCATCCTGCTGGTTATAACTAGATCCTATAACTAGTAGCATGTCATCCTGCTGGTTATAACCAGATCCTATAACTAGGTAATCCTGCTGGTTAAAACCAGATCCCATAACTAGTAGAAGGTCATCCTGCTGGTTATAACCAGATCCTATAACTAGTAGCAGGTCATCCTGCTGGTTATAACCAGATCCCATAACTAGTAGCAGGTCATCCTGCTGGTTATAACCAGATCCTATAACTAGGTAATCCTGCTGGTTATTACCAGATCCTATAACTAGTCGTAGGTCATCCTGCTGGTTATAACCAGATCCTATTACTAGGTAATCCTGCTGGTTATTACCAGATCCTATAACTAGTAGCAGGTCATCCTTCTGGTTATAACCAGATCCTATAACTAGGTAATCCTGCTGGTTATAACCAGATCCTATAACTAGGTAATCCTGCAGGTTATAACCAGATCCTTTAACTAGGTAATCGTGCTGGTTATAATCAGATTATATAACTAGTAGCAGGTCATCCTGCTGGTTATAACCAGATCCTATAAGTAGGTAATCCTGCTGGTTATTACCAGATCCTATAAGTAGGTAATCCTGCTGGTTCTAACCAGATCCTATAACTAGGTAATCCTGCAGGGTATAACCAGATCCTATAACTAGTAGCAGGTCATTCTTCTGGTTATAACCAGATCCTATTACTAGGTAATCCTGCTGGTTATAATCAGATTTTATAACTAGTAGCAGGTCATCCTGCTTGTTATAACCAGATCCTATAACTAGGTAATCCTGCTGGTTATAACCAGATCCAAACACAAGGTAATCCTGCTGGTTATAACCAGATTTTATAACTAGTAGCAGGTCATCCTGCTGGTTATAACCAGATCCTATAACTAGGTAATCCTGCTGGTTATAACCAGATCATATAACTAGGTAATCCTGCTGGTTATAACCAGATCCTATAACTAGTTAATCCAGCAGGTTATAACCAGATCCTATAACTAGTAGCAGGTCATCCTTCTGGTTATAACCAGATCCTATAACTAGGTAATCCTGCTGGTTATAATCAGATTATGTAACTAGTAGCAGGTCATCCTGCTGGTTATAACCAGATCCTATAACTAGTAGCAGGTCATCCTGCTAGTTATAACCAGATCATGTAACTAAGTAATCCTGCTGGTTACAACCAGATCCTTAAACTAGTACAAGGTAATCCTGCTGGTTATAACCAGATCCTATAACTACGTAATCATGCTGGTTATAACCAGATCCTATAACTAGTAGCAGGTCATCCTGCTGGTTATAACCAGATCCTATAACTAGGTAATCCTGTTGGTTATAATCAGATTATATAACTAGTAGCAGGTCATCCTGCTGGTTATAACCAGATCCTATAACTAGTAGCAGGTCATCCTGCTAGTTATGACCAGATCCTATAACTAGGTAATCCTGCTGGTTACAACCAGATCCTTAAACTAGTACAAGGTCATCCTGCTGGTTATAACCAGATCCTATAACTAGGTAATCCTGCAGGGTATAACCAGATCCTCTAACTAGTAGCAGGTCATCCTTCTGGTTATAACCAGATCCTATAACTAGTAGCAGGTCATCCTTCTGGTTATAACCAGATCCTATAACTAGGTAATCCTGTTGGTTATAATCAGATTATATAACTAGTAGCAGGTCATCCTGCTGGTTATAACCAGCTCCTATAACTAGTAGCAGGTCATCCTGCTAGTTATGACCAGATCCTATAACTAGGTAATCCTGCTGGTTACAACCAGATCCTTAAACTAGTACAAGGTCATCCTGCTGGTTATAACCAGATCCTATAACTAGGTAATCCTGCTGGTTATAACCAGATCCTATAACTAGTAGCAGGTCATCCTGCTGGTTATTACCAGATCCTATAACTAGTCGCAGGTCATCCTGCTGGTTATAACCAGATCCTATAACTAGGTAATCCTGCTGGTTATAATCAGATTTTATAACTAGTAGCAGGTCATCCTGCTGGTTATAACCAGATCCTATAACTAGGTAATCCTGCTGGTTATAACCAGATCCTATAACTAGGTAATCCTGCTGGTTACAACCAGATCCTTAAACTAGTACAAGGTCATCCTGCTGGTTATAACCAGATCCTATAACTAGGTAATCCTGCTGGTTATAACCAGATCCTATAACTAGTAGCAGGTCATCCTTCTGGTTATAACCAGATCCTATAACTAGGTAATCCTGCTGGTTATAACCAGATCATATAACTAGGTAATCCTGCTGGTTATAACCAGATCCTATAACTAGGTAATCCTGTGGGTTATAACCAGATCCTATAACTAGTAGCAGGTCATCCTTCTGGTTATAACCAGATCCTATAACTAGGTAATCATGCTGGTTATAATCAGATTATATAACTAGTAGCAGGTCATCCTGCTGGTTATAACCAGATCCTATAACTAGTAGCAGGTCATCCTGCTAGTTATAACCAGATCATGTAACTAGGTATTCCTGCTGGTTACAACCAGATCCTGCCAGTTTTGCCTGCCTGCTCGTTCACTTGTTCCCCTGCTTGCCTGCCTGCCTGCCTCCTGCTGCTCGCCAGTCCGCCAGTCTCTGCAGTTCTGCTGGAAGAATTCACAGGGATCTGTTGAAGAACAAATAAACCTCTCTCTGTATCCTGACAGTGTCCGCTCTTTGGATCCACCTAGCCCCTCTCTTACAACATGAAGAGGACGAGTAGGTAATGGAAGGTGGACCTGATGAAGAGGACGAGACGGTAATGGAAGGTGGACCTGATGAAGAGAACGAGTCGGTAATGGAAGGTGGACCTGGTGATCCAGATTTTACAAAGTAAACTGATGTAGACTTCAGTCTTATCAGTGTTTGCTGCGGCTGACTGACGACGGCCCTGACCTGAATAAAGACACCCCCCCCCCCCCTTCCCCCCCCACCCCTCACACACACAGGCATCAGTACTGAGTGGATGGGTGGATGTGTGGCAGAGGTGGACCAGCTCCTTCCATCCAGGCAGATAAAGGTCTTCGGTACGACTGAACGTGGTGGGGGCTCTGACTACAGATATATTCAGCACATCATCTCATCATCCTCATGGATGGTTCAAGCTGAAGATATTTCCAGGTACAATGGAATATTTCGTCAAACAGGATGAGAGATGCAGATTGAAAATTTGCCCTGATGATGGCGCTAAACACAAAGGGAATATTACTGACTGACTCCTTTAATTTTCACCTCAAACCCTTCATGTTTCTGCATTTATTCTTCGGTTAAAATGAAAAGATTTGTGTGAAGAAGAAACTTGCCACTCACAAAAAGTCTAACTGCAGATTGTTTATATATAATATATATATATGTATATATATATATATATATATATATATATATATATATATATATATATATATATATATATATATATATATATATATACTTTTTGATCACATAACTAGTAGCTGGTCATCCTGCTGGTTATAACCAGATCCTATAACTAGTAGCAGGTCATCCTGCTGGTTATAACCAGATCCCATAAGTAGTAGCAGGTCACCCTGCTGATTATAACCAGATCCCATAACTAGTAGCAGGTCACCCTGCTGGTTATAACCAGATGGAATAACTAGTAACAGGTAATTGTGCTGGTTATAACCAGATAGTATAACTAGTAGCTGGTCATCCTGCTTATAACCAGATAGTATAACTAGTAGCAGGTCATCCTGCTAGTAACCAGATGGAATAACTAGTAGCAGGTCATCCTGCTGGTAACCAGGTGGAATAACTAGTAGCAGGTCATCCTGCTGGTTATAACCAGATCCAAACACTTGGTAATCCTGCTGGTTATAACCAGATCCTATAACTAGGTAATCCTGCAGGTTATAACCAGATCCTATAACTAGTAGCAGGTCATCCTGCTGGTTATAACCAGATCCTATAACTAGTAGCAGGTCATCCTTCTGGTTATAACCAGATCCTATAACTAGGTAATCCTGCTGGTTATAATCAGATCATATAACTAGTAGCGGGTCATCCTGCTGGTTATAACCAGATCCAATAACTAGGTAATCCTGCTGGTTATAACCAGATCCTATAACTAGGTAATCCTGCAGGTTATAACCAGATCCTATAACTAGTAGCAGGTGATCCTGCTGGTTATAACCATATCCTATAACTAGTAGCAGGTCATCCTGCTAGTTATAACCAGATCATGTAACTAGGTAAACCTGCTGGTTACAACCAGATCCTTAAACTAGTAGAAGGTCATCATGCTGGTTATAACCAGATCCTATAACTAGGTAATCCTGGTGGTTATAACCAGATCATATAACTAGTAGCAGGTCATCCTTCTGGTTATAACCAGATCCTATAACTAGTAGCAGGTCATCCTGCTGGTTATAAGCAGATCCCATAACTAGTAGAAGGGCATCCTGCTGGTTATAACCAGATCCTATAACTAAGTAATCCTGCTGGTTATAACCAGATCCCATAACTAGTAGAAGGTCATCCTGCTGGTTATAACCAGATCCTATAACTAGTAGCAGGTCATCCTGCTGGTTATAAGCAGATCCCATAACTAGTAGAATGGCATCCTGCTGGTTATACCCAGATCCTATAACTAGGTAATCCTGCTGGTTATTACCAGATCTTATAACTAGTCACAGGTCATCTTGCTGGTTATAACCAGATCCTATAACTAGGTAACCCTGCTGGTTATTACCATGTCCTATAACTAGTAGCAGGTCATCCTGCTGGTTATAACCAGATCCTATAACTAGGTAATCCTGCTGGTTATAACCAGATCCCATAACTAGTAGCAGGTCATCCTGCTGGTTATAACCAGATCCTATAACTAGGTAATCCTGCTGGTTATAATCAGATTTTATTACTAGTAGCAGGTCATCCTGCTGGTTATAACCAGATCCTATAACTAGGTAATCCTGCTGGTTATAACCAGATCATATAACTAAGTAATCCTGCTGGTTATAATCAGATTATATAACTAGTAGCAGGTCATCCTGCTGGTTATAACCAGATCCTATAACTAGGTAATCCTGCAGGTTATAACCAGATCCTATAACTAGTAGCAGGTCATCCTTCTGGTTACAACCAGATCCTTTAACTAGGTAATCGTGCTCGTTATAATCAGATCATATAACTAGTAGCAGGTCATCCTGCTGGTTATAACCAGATCCTATAACTAGGTAATCCTGCTGGTTATTACCAGATCCTATAACTAGGTAATCCTGCTGGTTTTAACCAGATCCTATAACTAGGTAATCCTGCTGGTTCTAACCAGATCCTATAACTTGGTAATCCTGCAGGGTATAACCAGATCCTATAACTAGTAGCAGGTCATCCTTCTGGTTATAACCAGATCCTATAACTAGGTAATCCTGTTGGTTATAATCAGATTATATAACTAGTAGCAGGTCATCCTGCTGGTTATAACCAGATCCTATAACTAGTAGCAGGTCATCCTGCTAGTTATGATCAGATCCTATAACTAGGTAATCCTGCTGGTTACAACCAGATCCTTAAACTAGTACAAGGTCATCCTGCTGGTTATAACCAGATCATATAACTAGGTAATCCTGCTGGTTATAACCAGATCCTATAACTAGGTAATCCTGCTGGTTCTAACCAGATCCTATAACTAGTAGCAGGTCATCCTTCTGGTTATAACCAGATGCTATAACTAGGTAATCCTGCTGGTTATAATCAGATCATATAACTAGTAGCAGGTCATCCTGCTGGTTATAACCAGATCCTACAACTAGGTAATCCTGCAGGTTATAACCAGATCCTATAACTAGTAGCAGGTCATCCTACTGGTTATAACCAGATCCTATAACTAGTAGCAGGTCATCCTGCTGGTTATAACCAGATCCCATAACTAGTAGAAGGGCATCCTGCTGGTTATAACCAGATCCTATAACTAGGTAATCCTGCTGGTTATAACCAGATCATATAACTAGGTAATCCTGCTGGTTATAACCAGATCCTATAACTAGGTAATCCTGCATGTTATAACCAGACCCTATAACTAGCAGAAGGTCATCCTTCTGGTTATAACCAGATCCTATAACTAGGTAATCCTGCTGGTTATAATCAGATTATATAACTAGTAGCAGGTCATCCTGCTAGTTATAACCAGATCATGTAACTAGGTAATCCTGCTGGTTACAACCAGATCCTTAAACTAGTACAAGGTAATCCTGCTGGATATAACCATATCCTATAACTACGTAATCATGCTGGTTATAACCAGATCCTATAACTAGTAGCAGGTCATCCTGCTGGTTATAACTAGATCCTATAACTAGTAGCATGTCATCCTGCTGGTTATAACCAGATCATATAATTAGGTAATCCTGCTGGTTATAACCAGATCCCATAACTAGTAGAAGGTCATCCTGCTGGTTATAACCAGATCCTATAACTAGTAGCAGGTCATCCTGCTGGTTATAACCAGATCCTATAACTAGGTAATCCTGCTGGTTACAACCAGATCCTTAAACTAGTACAAGGTCATCCTGCTGGTTATAACCAGATCATATAACTAGGTAATCCTGCTGGTTATAACCAGATCCTATAACTAGGTAATCCTGCTGGTTCTAACCAGATCCTATAACTAGTAGCAGGTCATCCTTCTGGTTATAACCAGATGCTATAACTAGGTAATCCTGCTGGTTATAATCAGATCATATAACTAGTAGCAGGTCATCCTGCTGGTTATAACCAGATCCTACAACTAGGTAATCCTGCAGGTTATAACCAGATCCTATAACTAGTAGCAGGTCATCCTACTGGTTATAACCAGATCCTATAACTAGTAGCAGGTCATCCTGCTGGTTATAACCAGATCCCATAACTAGTAGAAGGGCATCCTGCTGGTTATAACCAGATCCTATAACTAGGTAATCCTGCTGGTTATAACCAGATCATATAACTAGGTAATCCTGCTGGTTATAACCAGATCCTATAACTAGGTAATCCTGCATGTTATAACCAGACCCTATAACTAGCAGAAGGTCATCCTTCTGGTTATAACCAGATCCTATAACTAGGTAATCCTGCTGGTTATAATCAGATTATATAACTAGTAGCAGGTCATCCTGCTAGTTATAACCAGATCATGTAACTAGGTAATCCTGCTGGTTACAACCAGATCCTTAAACTAGTACAAGGTAATCCTGCTGGATATAACCATATCCTATAACTACGTAATCATGCTGGTTATAACCAGATCCTATAACTAGTAGCAGGTCATCCTGCTGGTTATAACTAGATCCTATAACTAGTAGCATGTCATCCTGCTGGTTATAACCAGATCATATAATTAGGTAATCCTGCTGGTTATAAGCAGATCCCATAACTAGTAGAAGGTCATCCTGCTGGTTATAACCAGATCCTATAACTAGTAGCAGGTCATCCTGCTGGTTATAACCAGATCCTATAACTAGGTAATCCTGCTGGTTATAACCAGATCCTATAACTAGGTAATCCTGCAGGTTGTAAACAGATCCTATAACTAGTAGCAGGTCATCCTTCTGGTTATAACCAGATCCTTTAACTAGGTAATCGTGCTGGTTATAATCAGATTATATAACTAGTAGCAGGTCATCCTGCTGGTTATAACCAGATCCTATAACTAGGTAATCCTGCTGGTTATTACCAGATCATATAACTAGGTAATCCTGCTGGTTCTAACCAGATCCTATAACTAGGTAATCCTGCAGGGTATAACCAGATCCTATAACTAGTAGCAGGTCATCCTTCTGGTTATAACCAGATCCCATAACTAGTAGAAGGTCATCCTGCTGGTTATAACCAGATCCTATAACTAGTAGCAGGTCATCCTGCTGGTTATAACTAGATCCTATAACTAGTAGCAGGTAATCCTGCTGTTTATAACCAGATCCAATAACTACGTAATCCTGCTGGTTATTACCAGATCCTATAACTAGTAGCAGGTCATCCTTCTGGTTATAACCAGATCCTATAACTAGGTAATCCTGCTGGTTACAACCAGATCCTTAAACTAGTACAAGGTCATCCTGCTGGTTATAACCAGATCATATAACTAGGTAATCCTGCTGGTTATAACCAGATCCTATAACTAGGTAATCCTGCAGGTTATAACCAGATCCTATAACTAGTAGCAGGTCATCCTTCTGGTTATAACCAGATGCTATAACTAGGTAATCCTGCTGGTTATAATCAGATCATATAACTAGTAGCAGGTCATCCTGCTGGTTATAACCAGATCCTACAACTAGGTAATCCTGCAGGTTATAACCAGATCCTATAACTAGTAGCAGGTCATCCTACTGGTTATAACCAGATCCTATAACTAGTAGCAGGTCATCCTGCTGGTTATAACCAGATCCCATAACTAGTAGAAGGGCATCCTGCTGGTTATAACCAGATCCTATAACTAGGTAATCCTGCTGGTTATAACCAGATCATATAACTAGGTAATCCTGCTGGTTATAACCAGATCCTATAACTAGGTAATCCTGCATGTTATAACCAGACCCTATAACTAGCAGAAGGTCATCCTTCTGGTTATAACCAGATCCTATAACTAGGTAATCCTGCTGGTTATAATCAGATTATATAACTAGTAGCAGGTCATCCTGCTAGTTATAACCAGATCATGTAACTAGGTAATCCTGCTGGTTACAACCAGATCCTTAAACTAGTACAAGGTAATCCTGCTGGATATAACCATATCCTATAACTACGTAATCATGCTGGTTATAACCAGATCCTATAACTAGTAGCAGGTCATCCTGCTGGTTATAACTAGATCCTATAACTAGTAGCATGTCATCCTGCTGGTTATAACCAGATCATATAATTAGGTAATCCTGCTGGTTATAACCAGATCCCATAACTAGTAGAAGGTCATCCTGCTGGTTATAACCAGATCCTATAACTAGTAGCAGGTCATCCTGCTGGTTATAACCAGATCCTATAACTAGGTAATCCTGCTGGTTATTACCAGATCCTATAACTAGTAGCAGGTCATCCTTTTGGTTATAACCAGATCCTATAACTAGGTAATCCTGCTGGTTATAACTAGATCCTATAACTAGGTAATCCTGCAGGTTATAAACAGATCCTATAACTAGTAGCAGGTCATCCTTCTGGTTATAACCAGATCCTTTAACTAGGTAATCGTGCTGGTTATAATCAGATTATATAACTAGTAGCAGGTCATCCTTCTGGTTATAACTAGATCCTATAACTAGTAGCATTTCATCCTGCTGGTTATAACCAGATCCTATAACTAGGTAATCCTGCTGGTTATAACCAGATCCCATAACTAGTAGAAGGTCATCCTGCTGGTTATAACCAGATCCTATAACTAGTAGCAGGTCATCCTGCTGGTTATAACTAGATCCTATAACTAGTAGCAGGTAATCCTGCTGGTTATAACCAGATCCTATAACTACGTAATCCTGCTGGTTATTACCAGATCCTATAACTAGTAGCAGGCCATCCTTCTGGTTATAACCAGATCCTATAACTAGGTAATCCTGCTGGTTATAACCAGATCCTATAACTAGGTAATCCTGCAGGTTATAACCAGATCCTTTAACTAGGTAATCGTGCTGGTTATAATCAGATTATATAACTAGTAGCAGGTCATCCTGCTGGTTATAACCAGATCCTATAACTAGGTAATCCTGCTGGTTATTACCAGATCATATAACTAGGTAATCCTGCTGGTTCTAACCAGATCCTATAACTAGGTAATCCTGCAGGGTATAACCAGATCCTATAACTAGTAGCAGGTCATCCTTCTGGTTATAACCAGATCCTATTACTAGGTAATCCTGCTGGTTATAATCAGATTTTATAACTAGTAGCAGGTCATCCTGCTTGTTATAACCAGATCCTATAACTAGGTAATCCTGCTGGTTATAACCAGATCCAAACACAAGGTAATCCTGCTGGTTATAACCAGATTTTATAACTAGTAGCAGGTCATCCTGCTGGTTATAACCAGATCCTATAACTAGGTAATCCTGCTGGTTTTAACCAGATCATATAACTAGGTAATCCTGCTGGTTATAACCAGATCCTATAACTAGATAATCCTGCAGGTTATAACCAGATCCTATAACTAGTAGCAGGCCATCCATCTGGTTATAACCAGATCCTATAACTAGGTAATCCTGCTGGTTATAATCAGATTATATAACTAGTAGCTGGTCATCCTGCTAGTTATAACCAGATCATGTAACTAGGTAATCCTGCTGGTTACAACCAGATCCTTAAACTAGTACAAGGTAATCCTGCTGGTTATAACCAGATCCTATAACTACGTAATCATGCTGGTTATAACCAGATCCTATAACTAGTAGCAGGTCATCCTGCTGGTTATAACCAGATCCTATAACTAGGTAATCCTGTTGGTTATAATCAGATTATATAACTAGTAGCAGGTCATCCTGCTGGTTATAACCAGATCCTATAACTAGTAGCAGGTCATCCTGCTAGTTATGACCAGATCCTATAACTAGGTAATCCTGTTGGTTACAACCAGATCCTTAAACTAGTACAAGGTCATCCTGCTGGTTATAACCAGATCCTATAACTAGGTAATCCTGCAGGGTATAACCAGATCCTCTAACTAGTAGCAGGTCATCCTTCTGGTTATAACCAGATCCTATAACTAGTAGGAGGTCATCCTTCTGGTTATAACCAGATCCTATAACTAGGTAATCCTGCTGGTTATAATCAGATTTTATAACTAGTAGCAGGTCATCCTGCTGGTTATAACCAGATCCTATAACTAGGTAATCCTGCTGGTTATAACCAGATCATATAACTAGGTAATCCTGCTGGTTATAACCAGATCCTATAACTAGTAGCAGGTCATCCTGCTAGTTATTACCAGATCCCATAACTAGTAGAAGGTCATCCTGCTGGTTATAACCAGATCCTATAACTAGTAGCAGGTCATCCTGCTGGTTATAACTAGATCCTATAACTAGTAGCAGGTAATCCTGCTGTTTATAACCAGATCCTATAACTACGTAATCCTGCTGGTTATTACCAGATCCTATAACTAGTAGCAGGTCATCATTCTGGTTATAACCAGATCCTATAACTAGGTAATCCTGCTGGTTACAACCAGATCCTTAAACTAGTATAAGGTCATCCTGCTGGTTATAACCAGATCATATAACTAGGTAATCCTGCTGGTTCTAACCAGATCCTATAACTAGGTAATCCTGCAGGGTATAACCAGATCCTATAACTAGTAGCAGGTCATCCTTCTGGTTATAACCAGATCCCATAACTAGTAGAAGGTCATCCTGCTGGTTATAACCAGATCCTATAACTAGTAGCAGGTCATCCTGCTGGTTATAACTAGATCCTATAACTAGTAGCAGGTAATCCTGCTGTTTATAACCAGATCCTTAAACTAGTACAAGGTCATCCTGCTGGTTATAACCAGATCATATAACTAGTAGCAGGTCATCCTTCTGGTTATAACCAGATCCTATAACTAGGTAATCCTGCTGGTTACAACCAGATCCTTAAACTAGTACAAGGTCATCCTGCTGGTTATAACCAGATCATATAACTAGGTAATCCTGCTGGTTATAACCAGATCCTATAACTAGGTAATCCTGCAGGTTATAACCAGATCCTATAACTAGTAGCAGGTCATCCTTCTGGTTATAACCAGATGCTATAACTAGGTAATCCTGCTGGTTATAATCAGATCATATAACTAGTAGCAGGTCATCCTGCTGGTTATAACCAGATCCTACAACTAGGTAATCCTGCAGGTTATAACCAGATCCTATAACTAGTAGCAGGTCATCCTACTGGTTATAACCAGATCCTATAACTAGTAGCAGGTCATCCTGCTGGTTATAACCAGATCCCATAACTAGTAGAAGGGCATCCTGCTGGTTATAACCAGATCCTATAACTAGGTAATCCTGCTGGTTATAACCAGATCATATAACTAGGTAATCCTGCTGGTTATAACCAGATCCTATAACTAGGTAATCCTGCATGTTATAACCAGACCCTATAACTAGCAGAAGGTCATCCTTCTGGTTATAACCAGATCCTATAACTAGGTAATCCTGCTGGTTATAATCAGATTATATAACTAGTAGCAGGTCATCCTGCTAGTTATAACCAGATCATGTAACTAGGTAATCCTGCTGGTTACAACCAGATCCTTAAACTAGTACAAGGTAATCCTGCTGGATATAACCAGATCCTATAACTACGTAATCATGCTGGTTATAACCAGATCCTATAACTAGTAGCAGGTCATCCTGCTGGTTATAACTAGATCCTATAACTAGTAGCATGTCATCCTGCTGGTTATAACCAGATCATATAATTAGGTAATCCTGCTGGTTATAAGCAGATCCCATAACTAGTAGAAGGTCATCCTGCTGGTTATAACCAGATCCTATAACTAGTAGCAGGTCATCCTGCTGGTTATAACCAGATCCTATAACTAGGTAATCCTGCTGGTTATTACCAGATCCTATAACTAGTAGCAGGTCATCCTTCTGGTTATAACCAGATCCTATAACTAGGTAATCCTGCTGGTTATAACCAGATCCTATAACTAGGTAATCCTGCAGGTTATAAACAGATCCTATAACTAGTAGCAGGTCATCCTTCTGGTTATAACCAGATCCTTTAACTAGGTAATCGTGCTGGTTATAATCAGATTATATAACTAGTAGCAGGTCATCCTGCTGGTTATAACCAGATCCTATAACTAGGTAATCCTTCTGGTTATAACCAGATCCTATAACTAGGTAATCCTGCTGGTTCTAACCAGATCCTATAACTAGGTAATCCTGCAGGGTATAACCAGATCCTATAACTAGTAGCAGGTCATCCTTCTGGTTATAACTAGATCCTATAACTAGTAGCATGTCATCCTGCTGGTTATAACCAGATCCTATAACTAGGTAATCCTGCTGGTTATAACCAGATCCCATAACTAGTAGAAGGTCATCCTGCTGGTTATAACCAGATCCTATAACTAGTAGCAGGTCATCCTGCTGGTTATAACTAGATCCTATAACTAGTAGCAGGTAATCCTGCTGGTTATAACCAGATCCTATAACTAGGTAATCCTGCTGGTTATTACCAGATCCTATAACTAGTAGCAGGTCATCCTTCTGGTTATAACCAGATCCTATAACTAGTTAATCCTGCTGGTTATAACCAGATCCTATAACTAGGTAATCCTGCAGGTTATAACCAGATCCTTTAACTAGGTAATCGTGCTGGTTATAATCAGATTATATAACTAGTAGCAGGTCATCCTGCTGGTTATAACCAGATCCTATAACTAGGTAATCCTGCTGGTTATTACCAGATCCTATAAGTAGGTCATCCTGCTGGTTCTAACCAGATCCTATAACTAGGTAATCCTGCAGGGTATAACCAGATCCTATTACTAGTAGCAGGTCATCCTTCTGGTTATAACCAGATCCTATTACTAGGTAATCCTGCTGGTTATAATCAGATTTTATAACTAGTAGCAGGTCATCCTGCTTGTTATAACCAGATCCTATAACTAGGTAATCCTGCTGGTTATAACCAGATCCAAACACAAGGTAATCCTGCTGGTTATAACCAGATTTTATAACTAGTAGCAGGTCATCCTGCTGGTTATAACCAGATCCTATAACTAGGTAATCCTGCTGGTTTTAACCAGATCATATAACTAGGTAATCCTGCTGGTTATAACCAGATCCTATAACTAGGTAATCCTGCAGGTTATAACCAGATCCTATAACTAGTAGCAGGTCATCCATCTGGTTATAACCAGATCCTATAACTAGGTAATCCTGCTGGTTATAATCAGATTATATAACTAGTAGCTGGTCATCCTGCTAGTTATAACCAGATCATGTAACTAAGTAATCCTGCTGGTTACAACCAGATACATAAACTAGTACAAGGTAATCCTGCTGGTTATAACCAGATCCTATAACTACGTAATCATGCTGGTTATAACCAGATCCTATAACTAGTAGCAGGTCATCCTGCTGGTTATAACCAGATCCTATAACTAGGTAATCCTGTTGGTTATAATCAGATTATATAACTAGTAGCAGGTCATCCTGCTGGTTATAACCAGATCCTATAACTAGTAGCAGGTCATCCTGCTAGTTATGACCAGATCCTATAACTAGGTAATCCTGCTGGTTACAACCAGATCCTTAAACTAGTAGAAGGTCATCCTGCTGGTTATAACCAGATCCTATAACTAGGTAATCCTGCAGGGTATAACCAGATCCTCTAACTAGTAGCAGGTCATCCTTCTGGTTATAACCAGATCCTATAACTAGTAGCAGGTCATCCTTCTGGTTATAACCAGATCCTATAACTAGGTAATCCTGTTGGTTATAATCAGATTATATAACTAGTAGCAGGTCATCCTGCTGGTTATTACCAGATCCTATAACTAGTCGCAGGTCATCCTGCTGGTTATAACCAGATCCTATAACTAGGTAATCCTGCTGGTTATAATCAGATTTTATAACTAGTAGCAGGTGATCCTGCTGGTTATAACCAGATCCTATAACTAGGTAATCCTGCTGGTTATAACCAGATCATATAACTAGGTAATCCTGCTGGTTATAACCAGATCCTATAACTAGGTAATCCTGCAGGTTATAACCAGATCCTATAACTAGTAGCAGGTCATCCTTCTGGTTATAACCAGATCCTATAACTAGGTAATCATGCTGGTTATAATCAGATTATATAACTAGTAGCAGGTCATCCTGCTGGTTATAACCAGATCCTATAACTAGTAGCAGGTCATCCTGCTAGTTATAACCAGATCATGTAACTAGGTAATCCTGCTGGTTACAACCAGATCCTTAAACTAGTACAAGGTCATCCTGCTGGTTATAACCAGATCCTATAACTACGTAATCCTGCTGGTTATAACCAGATCCTATAACTAGTAGCAGGTCATCCTGCTGGTTATAACTAGATCCTATAACTAGTAGCATGTCATCCTGCTGGTTATAACCAGATCCTATAACTAGGTAATCCTGCTGGTTATAACCAGATCCCATAACTAGTAGAAGGTCATCCTGCTGGTTACAACCAGATCCTATAACTAGTAGCAGGTCATCCTGCTGGTTAAAACCAGTTCCTATAACTAGTCGCAGGTCATCCTTCTGGTTATAACCAGATCCTATAACTAGGTAATCCTGCTGGTTATAACCAGATCCTATAACTAGGTAATCCTGCTGGTTATAACCAGATCCCATAACTAGTAGAAGGTCATCCCACTGGTTATAACCAGATCCTATAACTAGTAGCAGGTAATTCTGCTGGTTATAACCAGATCCCATAACTAGTAGCAGGTCACCCTGCTGGTTATAACCAGTTCCTATAACTAGTCGCAGGTCATCCTGCTGGTTATAACCAGATCCTATAATTAGGTAATCCTTCAGGTTATAACCAGATCCTATAACTAGTAGCAGGTCATCCTGCTGGTTATAACTAGATCCTATAACTAGTAGCATGTCATCCTTCTGGTTATAACCAGATCCTATAACTAGGTAATCCTGCTGGTTATAACCAGATCCTATAACTAGTAGAAGGTCATCCTGCTGGTTATAACCAGATCCTATAACTAGTAGCAGGTCATCCTGCTGGTTATAACCAGATCCCATAACTAGTAGCTGGTCATCCTGCTGGTTATAACCAGATCCTATAACTAGGTAATCCTGCTGGTTATTACCAGATCCTATAACTAGTCGTAGGTCATCCTGCTGGTTATAACCAGATCCTATAACTAGGTAATCCTGCTGGTTATTACCAGATCCTATAACTAGTAGCAGGTCATCCTTCTGGTTATAACCAGATCCTATAACTAGGTAATCCTGCTGGTTATAACCAGATCCTATAACTAGTAGAAGGTCATCCTGCTGGTTATAACCAGATCCTATAACTAGTAGCAGGTCATCCTGCTGGTTATAACCAGATCCCATAACTAGTAGCTGGTCATCCTGCTGGTTATAACCAGATCCTATAACTAGGTAATCCTGCTGGTTATTACCAGATCCTATAACTAGTCGTAGGTCATCCTGCTGGTTATAACCAGATCCTATAACTAGGTAATCCTGCTGGTTATTACCAGATCCTATAACTAGTAGCAGGTCATCCTTCTGGTTATAACCAGATCCTATAACTAGGTAATCCTGCTGATTATAACCAGATCCTATAACTAGGTAATACTGCAGGTTATAACCAGATCTTATAACTAGTAGCAGGTCACCCTTCTGGTTATAACCAGATCCTTTAACTAGGTAATCGTGCTGGTTATAATCAGATTATATAACTAGTAGCAGGTCATCCTGCTGGTTATTACCAGATCCTATAACTAGGTAATCCTGCTGGTTCTAACCAGATCCTATAACTAGGTAATCCTGCAGGTTATAACCATATCCTATAACTAGTAGCAGTTCATCCTTCTGGTTATAACCAGATCATATAACTAGGTAATCCTGCTGGTTATAATCAGATTTTATAACTAGTAGCAGGTCATCCTGCTGGTTATAACCAGATCCTATAACTAGGTAATCCTGCTGGTTATAACCAGATCCTATAACTAGGTAATCCTGCAGGGTATAACCAGATCCTTTAACTAGTAGCAGGTCATCCTGCTGGTTATAACCAGATCCTATAACTAGGTAATCCTGCTGGTTATAACCAGATCCTATAACTAGGTAATCCTGCAGGGAATAACCAGATCCTTTAACTAGTAGCAGGTCATCCTTCTGGTTATAACCAGATCCTATAACTAGGTAATCCTGCTGGTTATAATCAGATTTTATAACTAGTAGCAGGTCATCCTGCTGGTTATAACCAGATCCGTAAACTAGTACAAGGTAATCCTGCTGGTTATAACCAGATCCTATAACTACGTAATCATGCTGGTTATAACCAGATTCTATTACTAGTAGCAGGTCATCCTGCTGGTTATAACTAGATCCGATAACTAGTAGCATGTCATCCTGCTGGTTATAACCAGATCCTATAACTAGGTAATCCTGCTGGTTATAACCAGATCCCATAACTAGTAGAAGGTCATCCTGCTGGTTATAACCAGATCCCATAACTAGTAGCTGGTCCTCCTGCTGGTTATAACCAGATCCTATAACTAGGTAATCCTGCTGGTTATTACCAGATCCTATAACTAGTAGCAGGTCATCCTTCTGGTTATAACCAGATCCTATAACTAGGTAATCCTGCTGGTTCTAACCAGATCCTATAACTAGGTAATCCTGCAGGGTATAACCAGATCCTATAACTAGTAGCAGGTCATCCTTCTGGTTATAACCAGATCCTATAACTAGGTAATCCTGCTGGTTATAATCAGATTTTATAACTAGTAGCACGTACTCCTGCTTGTTATAACCAGATCCTGTAACTAAGTAATCCTGCTCGTTATAATCAGATTTTATAACTAGTAGCAGGTCATCCTGCTGGTTATAACTAGATCCTATAACTAGTAGCATGTCATCCTGCTGGTTATAACCAGATCCTATAACTAGGTAATCCTGCTGGTTATAACCAGATCCTATAACTAGTAGAAGGTCATCCTGCTGGTTATAACCAGATCCTATAACTAGTAGAAGGTCATCCTGCTGGCTATAACCAGATCCTATAACTAGTAGCAGGTCATCCTGCTGGTTATAACCAGATCCCATAACTAGTAGCTGGTCATCCTGCTGGTTATAACCAGATCCTATAACTAGGTAATCCTGCTGGTTATTACCAGATCTTATAACTAGTGGTAGGTCATCCTGCTGGTTATAACCAGATCCTATAACTAGGTAATCCTACTGGTTATTACCAGATCCTATAACTAGTATCAGGTCATCCTTCTGGTTATAACCAGATCCTATAACTAGGTAATCCTGCTGGTTATAACCAGATCCTATAACTAGTAGAAGGTCATCCTGCTGGTTATAACCAGATCCTATAACTAGGTAATCCTGCTGGTTATTACCAGATCCTATAACTAGTCGTAGGTCATCCTGCTGGTTATAACCAGATCCTATAACTAGGTAATCCTGCTGGTTATTACCAGATCCTATAACTAGTCGTAGGCCATCCTGCTGGTTATAACCAGATCCTATAACTAGGTAATCCTGCTGGTTATTACCAGATCCTATAACTAGTAGCAGGTCATCCTTCTGGTTATAACCAGATCCTATAACTAGGTAATCCTGCTGGTTATAACCAGATCCTATAAATAGGGAATCCTGCAGGTTATAACCAGATCTTATAACTAGTAGCAGGTCATCCTTCTGGTTATAACCAGATCCTTTAACTAGGTAATCGTGCTGGTTATAATCAGATTATATAACTAGTAGCAGGTCATCCTGCTGGTTATTACCAGATCCTATAACTAGGTAATCCTGCTGGTTCTAACCAGATCCTATAACTAGGTAATCCTGCAGGTTATAACCATATCCTATAACTAGTAGCAGGTCATCCTTCTGGTTATAACCAGATCCTATAACTAGGTAATCCTGCTGGTTATAATCAGATTTTATAACTAGTAGCAGGTCATCCTGCTGGTTATAACCAGATCCTATAACTAGGTAATCCTGCTGGTTATAATCAGATTTTATAACTAGTAGCAGGTCATCCTGCTTGTTATAACCAGATCCTATAACTAGGTAATCCTGCTGGTTATAACCAGATCCGTAAACTAGTACAAGGTAATCCTGCTGGTTATAACCAGATCCTATAACTACGTAATCATGCTGGTTATAACCAGATTCTATAACAAGTAGCAGGTCATCCTGCTGGTTATAACTAGATCCTATAACTAGTAGCATGTCATCCTGCTGGTTATAACCAGATCCTATAACTAGGTAATCCTGCTGGTTATAACCAGATCCCATAACTAGTAGAAGGTCATCCTGCTGGTTATAACCAGATCCTATAACTAGTAGCAGGTCATCCTGCTGGTTATAACCAGATCCCATAACTAGTAGCTGGTCATCCTGCTGGTTATAACCAGATCCTATAACTAGGTAATCCTGCTGGTTATTACCAGATCCTATAACTAGTCGTAGGTCATCCTGCTGGTTATAACCAGATCCTATAACTAGGTAATCCTGCTGGTTATTACCAGATCCTATAACTAGTAGCAGGTCATCCTTCTGGTTATAACCAGATCCTATAACTAGGTAATCCTGCTGGTTAAAACCAGATCCTATAACTAGGTAATCCTGCAGGTTATAACCAGATCTTATAACTAGTAGCAGGTCATCCTTCTGGTTATAACCAGATCCTTTAACTAGGTAATCGTGCTGGTTATAATCAGATTATATAACTAGTAGCAGGTCATCCTGCTGGTTATTACCAGATCCTATAACTAGGTAATCCTGCTGGTTCTAACCAGATCCTATAACTAGGTAATCCTGCAGGTTATAACCATATCCTATAACTAGTAGCAGGTCATCCTTCTGGTTATAACCAGATCCTATAACTAGGTAATCCTGCTGGTTATAATCAGATTTTATAACTAGTAGCAGGTCATCCTGCTGGTTATAACCAGATCCTATAACTAGGTAATCCTGCTGGTTATAACCAGATCCTATAACTAGGTAATCCTGCAGGGTATAACCAGATCCTTTAACTAGTAGCAGGTCATCCTTCTGGTTATAACCAGATCCTATAACTAGGTAATCCTGCTGGTTATAACCAGATCCGTAAACTAGTACAAGGTAATCCTGCTGGTTATAACCAGATCCTATAACTACGTAATCATGCTGGTTATAACCAGATTCTATAACTAGTAGCAGGTCATCCTGCTGGTTATAACTAGATCCTATAACTAGTAGCATGTCATCCTGCTGGTTATAACCAGATCCTATAACTAGGTAATCCTGCTGGTTATAACCAGATCCCATAACTAGTAGAAGGTCATCCTGCTGGTTATAACCAGATCCCATAACTAGTAGCTGGTCCTCCTGCTGGTTATAACCAGATCCTATAAGTAGGTTATCCTGCTGGTTATTACCAGATCCTATAACTAGTCGTAGGTCATCCCGCTTGTTATAACCAGATCCTATAACTAGGTAATCCTGCTGGTTATTACCAGATCCTATAACTAGTAGCAGGTCATCCAGCTGGTTATAACCAGACCCTCTAACTAGGTAATCCTGCTGGTTATTACCAGATCCTATAACTAGTAGCAGGTCATCCTTCTGGTTATAACCAGATCCTATAACTAGGTAATCCTGCTGGTTATAACCAGATCCTATAACTAGGTAATCCTGCAGGTTATAAACAGATCCCATAACTAGTAGCAGGTCATCCTTCTGGTTGTAACCAGATCCTTTAACTAGGTAATCGTGCTGGTTATAATCAGATTATATAACTAGTAGCAGGTCATCCTGCTGGTTATAACCAGATCCTATAACTAGGTAATCCTGCTGGTTATTACCAGATCATATAACTAGGTAATCCTGCTGGTTCTAACCAGATCCTATAACTAGGTAATCCTGCAGGGTATAACCAGATCCTATAACTAGTAGCAGGTCATCCTTCTGGTTAAAACCAGATCCTATAACTAGGTAATCCTGCTGGTTATAATCAGAGTTTATAACTAGTAGCAGGTCATCCTGCTTGTTATAACCAGATCCTATAACTAGGTAATCCTGCTGGTTATTACCAGATCCTATAACTAGTAGCAGGTCATCCTTCTGGTTATAACCAGATCCTATAACTAGGTAATCCTGCTGGTTATAACCAGATCCTATAACTAGGTAATCCTGCAGGTTATAACCAGATCCGATAACTAGTAGCAGGTCATCCTTCTGGTTATAACCAGATCCTTTAACTAGTTAATCGTGCTGGTTATAATCAGATTATATAACTAGTAGCAGGTCATCCTGCTGGTTATAACCAGATCCTATAACTAGGTAATCCTGCTGGTTATTACCAGATCCTATAACTAGGTAATCCTGCTGGTTCTAACCAGATCCTATAACTAGGTAATCCTGCAGGGTATAACCAGATCCTATAACTAGTAGCAGGTCATCCTTCTGGTTATAACCAGATCCTATAACTAGGTAATCCTGCTGGTTATAATCAGATTTTATAACTAGTAGCACGTACTCCTGCTTGTTATAACCAGATCCTATAACTAAGTAATCCTGCTGGTTATAATCAGATTTTATAACTAGTAGCAGGTCATCCTGCTGGTTATAACTAGATCCTATAACTAGTAGCATGTCATCCTGCTGGTTATAACCAGATCCTATAACTAGGTAATCCTGCTGGTTATAACCAGATCCTATAACTAGTAGAAGGTCATCCTGCTGGTTATAACCAGAACCTATAACTAGTAGAAGGTCATCCTGCTGGCTATAACCAGATCCTATAACTAGTAGCAGGTCATCCTGCTGGTTATAACCAGATCCTATAACTAGTAGCTGGTCATCCTGCTGGTTATAACCAGATCCTATAACTAGGTAATCCTGCAGGGTATAACCAGATCCTATAACTAGTAGAAGGTCATCCTGCTGGCTATAACCAGATCCTATAACTAGTAGCAGGTCATCCTGCTGGTTATAACCAGATCCTATAACTAGTAGCTGGTCATCCTGCTGGTTATAACCAGATCCTATAACTAGGTAATCCTGCTGGTTATAACCAGATCCTATAACTAGTGGCAGGTCATCCTTCTGGTTATAACCAGATCCTATAACTAGGTAATCCTGCTGGTTATAACCAGATCCTATAACTAGGGAATCCTGCAGGTTATAACCAGATCTTATAACTAGTAGCAGGTCATCCTTCTGGTTATAACCAGATCCTATAACTAGGTAATCCTGCTGGTTATAATCAGATTTTATAACTAGTAGCAGGTCATCCTGCTGGTTATAACTAGATCCTATAACTAGTAGCATGTCATCCTGCTGGTTATAACCAGATCCTATAACTAGGTAATCCTGCTGGTTATAACCAGATCCTATAACTAGTAGAAGGTCATCCTGCTGGTTATAACCAGAACCTATAACTAGTAGAAGGTCATCCTGCTGGCTATAACCAGATCCTATAACTAGTAGCAGGTCATCCTGCTGGTTATAACCAGATCCTATAACTAGTAGCTGGTCATCCTGCTGGTTATAACCAGATCCTATAACTAGGTAATCCTGCAGGGTATAACCAGATCCTATAACTAGTAGAAGGTCATCCTGCTGGCTATAACCAGATCCTATAACTAGTAGCAGGTCATCCTGCTGGTTATAACCAGATCCTATAACTAGTAGCTGGTCATCCTGCTGGTTATAACCAGATCCTATAACTAGGTAATCCTGCTGGTTATAACCAGATCCTATAACTAGTGGCAGGTCATCCTTCTGGTTATAACCAGATCCTATAACTAGGTAATCCTGCTGGTTATAACCAGATCCTATAACTAGGGAATCCTGCAGGTTATAACCAGATCTTATAACTAGTAGCAGGTCATCCTTCTGGTTATAACCAGATCCTTTAACTAGGTAATCGTGCTGGTTATAATCAGATTATATAACTAGTAGCAGGTCATCCTGCTGGTTATTACCAGATCCTATAACTAGGTAATCCTGCTGGTTCTAACCAGATCCTATAACTAGGTAATCCTGCAGGTTATAACCATATCCTATAACTAGTAGCAGGTCATCCTTCTGGTTATAACCAGATCCTATAACTAGGTAATCCTGCTGGTTATAATCAGATTTTATAACTAGTAGCAGGTCATCCTGCTGGTTATAACCAGATCCTATAACTAGGTAATCCTGCTGGTTATAACCAGATCCTATAACTAGGTAATCCTGCAGGGTATAACCAGATCCTTTAACTAGTAGCAGGTCATCCTTCTGGTTATAACCAGATCCTATAACTAGGTAATCCTGCTGGTTATAATCAGATTTTATAACTAGTAGCAGGTCATCCTGCTGGTTATTACCAGATCCTATAACTAGGTAATCCTGCTGGTTCTAACCAGATCCTATAACTAGGTAATCCTGCAGGTTATAACCATATCCTATAACTAGTAGCAGGTCATCCTTCTGGTTATAACCAGATCCTATAACTAGGTAATCCTGCTGGTTATAATCAGATTTTATAACTAGTAGCAGGTCATCCTGCTGGTTATAACTAGATCCTATAACTAGTAGCATGTCATCCTGCTGGTTATAACCAGATCCTATAACTAGGTAATCCTGCTGGTTATAACCAGATCCCATAACTAGTAGAAGGTCATCCTGCTGGTTATAACCAGATCCTATAACTAGTAGCAGGTCATCCTGCTGGTTATAACCAGATCCCATAACTAGTAGCTGGTCATCCTGCTGGTTATAACCAGATCCTATAACTAGGTAATCCTGCTGGTTATTACCAGATCCTATAACTAGTCGTAGGTCATCCTGCTGGTTATAACCAGATCCTATAACAAGGTAATCCTGCTGGTTATTACCAGATCCTATAACTAGTAGCAGGTCATCCTTCTGGTTATAACCAGATCCTATAACTAGGTAATCCTGCTGGTTATAACCAGATCCTATAACTAGGTAATCCTGCAGGTTAAAACCAGATCCTATAACTAGTAGCAGGTCATCCTTCTGGTTATAACCAGATCCTTTAACTAGGTAATCGTGCTGGTTATAATCAGATTATATAACTAGTAGCAGGTCATCCTGCTGGTTATAACCAGATCCTATAACTAGTAGCAGGTCATCCTGCTAGTTATAACCAGATCATGTAACTAGGTAATCCTGCTGGTTACAACCAGATCCTTAAACTAGTAGAAGGTCATCCTGCTGGTTATAACCATATCCTATAACTAGGTAATCCTGGTGGTTATAACCAGATCATATAACTAGTAGCAGGTCATCCTTCTGGTTATAACCAGATCCTATAACTAGTAGCAGGTCATCCTGCTGGTTATAAGCAGATCCCATAACTAGTAGAAGGGCATCCTGCTGGTTATAACCAGATCCTATAACTAGGTAATCCTGCTGGTTATAACCAGATCCCATAACTAGTAGAAGGTCATCCTGCTGGTTATAACCAGATCCTATAACTAGTAGCAGGTCATCCTGCTGGTTATAAGCAGATCCCATAACTAGTAGAATGGCATCCTGCTGGTTATACCCAGATCCTATAACTAGGTAATCCTGCTGGTTATTACCAGATCTTATAACTAGTCACAGGTCATCCTGCTGGTTATAACCAGATCCTATAACTAGGTAATCCTGCTGGTTATTACCATGTCCTATAACTAGTAGCAGGTCATCCTGCTGGTTATAACCAGATCCTATAACTAGGTAATCCTGCTGGTTATAACCAGATCCCATAACTAGTAGCAGGTCATCCTGCTGGTTATAACCAGATCCTATAACTAGGTAACCCTGCTGGTTATAATCAGATTTTATTACTAGTAGCAGGTCATCCTGCTGGTTATAACCAGATCCTATAACTAGGTAATCCTGCTGGTTATAACCAGATCATATAACTAGGTAATCCTGCTGGTTATAACCAGATCCTATAACTACGTAATCATGCTGGTTATAACCAGATCCTATAACTAGTAGCAGGTCATCCTGCTGGTTATAACTAGATCCTATAACTAGTAGCATGTCATCCTGCTGGTTATAACCAGATCATATAATTAGGTAATCCTGCTGGTTATAAGCAGATCCCATAACTAGTAGAAGGTCATCCTGCTGGTTATAACCAGATCCTATAACTAGTAGCAGGTCATCCTGCGGGTTATAACCAGACCCTCTAACTAGGTAATCCTGCTGGTTATTACCAGATCCTATAACTAGTAGCAGGTCATCCTTCTGGTTATAACCAGATCCTATAACTAGGTAATCCTGCTGGTTATAACCAGATCCTATAACTAGGTAATCCTGCAGGTTATAAACAGATCCTATAACTAGGTAATCCTGCAGGGTATAACCAGATCCTATAACTAGTAGCAGGTCATCCTTCTGGTTAAAACCAGATCCTATAACTAGGTAATCCTGCTGGTTATAATCAGAGTTTATAACTAGTAGCAGGTCATCCTGCTTGTTATAACCAGATCCTATAACTAGGTAATCCTGCTGGTTATAACCAGATCCTTAAACTAGTACAAGGTAATCCTGCTGGTTATAACCAGATCCTATAACTACGTAATCATGCTGGTTATTACCAGATCCTATAACTAGTAGCAGGTCATCCTGGTGGTTATAACTAGATCATATAACTAGTAGCATGTCATCCTGCTGGTTATAACCAGATCCTATAACTAGGTAATCCTGCTGGTTATAACCAGATCCCATAACTAGTAGAAGGTCATCCTGCTGGTTATAACCAGATCCCATAACTAGTAGCAGGTCATCCTGCTGGTTATAACCAGATCATATAACTAGGTAATCCTGCTGGTTATTACCAGATCCTATAACTAGTCGCAGGTCATCCTGCTGGTTATAACCAGATCCTATAACTAGGTAATCCTGCTGGTTATAATCAGATTTTATAACTAGTAGCAGGTCATCCTGCTGGTTATAACCAGATCCTATAACTAGGTAATCCTGCTGGTTATAACCAGATCCTATAACTAGGTAATCCTGCTGGTTATAACCAGATCCCATAACTAGTAGAAGGTCATCCTGCTGGTTATAACCAGATCCTATAACTAGTAGCAGGTAATCCTGCTGGTTATAACCAGATCCTATAACTAGGTAATCCTGCAGGTTATAACCAGATCCTTTAACTAGGTAATCGTGCTGGTTATAATCAGATTATATAACTAGTAGCAGGTCATCCTGCTGGTTATAACCAGATCCTATAACTAGGTAATCCTGCTGGTTATTACCAGATCCTATATGTAGGTAATCCTGCTGGTTCTAACCAGATCCTATAACTAGGTAATCCTGCAGGGTATAACCAGATCCTATAACTAGTAGCAGGTAATCCTTCTGGTTATAACCAGATCCTATTACTAGGTAATCCTGCTGGTTATAATCAGATTTTATAACTAGTAGCAGGTCATCCTGCTTGTTATAACCAGATCCTATAACTAGGTAATCCTGCTGGTTATAACCAGATCATATAACTAGGTCATCCTGCTAGTTATAACCAGATCATGTAACTAGGTAATCCTGCTGGTTACAACCAGATCCTTAAACTAGTACAAGGTAATCCTGCTGGTTATAACCAGATCCTATAACTACGTAATCATGCTGGTTATAACCAGATCCTTTAACTAGTAGCAGGTCATCCTGCTGGTTATAACCATATCCTATAACTAGGTAATCCTGTTGGTTATAATCAGATTATATAACTAGTAGCAGGTCATCCTGCTGGTTGTTACCAGATCCTATAACTAGTCGCAGGTCATCCTGCTGGTTATAACCAGATCCTATAACTAGGTAATCCTGCTGGTTATAATCAGATTTTATAACTAGTAGCAGGTCATCCTGCTGGTTATAACCAGATCCTATAACTAGGTAATCCTGCTGGTTATAACCAGATCATATAACTAGGTAATCCTGCTGGTTATAACCAGATCCTATAACTAGGTAATCCTGCAGGTTATAACCAGATCCTTTAACTAGTAGCAGGTCATCCTTCTGGTTATAACCAGATCCTATAACTAGGTAATCATGCTGGTTATAATCAGATTATATAACTAGTAGCAGGTCATCCTGCTGGTTATAACCAGATCCTATAACTAGTAGCAGGTCATCCTGCTAGTTATAACCAGATCATGTAACTAGGTAATCCTGCTGGTTACAACCAGATCCTTAAACTAGTACAAGGTCATCCTGCTGGCTATAACCAGATCCTATAACTACGTAATCCTGCTGGTTATAGCCAGATCCTATAACTAGTAGCAGGTCATCCTGCTGGTTATAACTAGATCCTATAACTAGTAGCATGTCATCCTGCTGGTTATAACCAGATCCTATAACTAGGTAATCCTGCTGGTTATAACCAGATCCCATAACTAGTAGCAGGTCATCCTGCTGGTTATAACCAGTTCCTATAACTAGTAGCAGGTCATCCTGCTGGTTATAACCAGATCCTATAATTAGGTAATCCTTCAGGTTATAACCAGATCCTATAACTAGTAGCAGGTCATCCTGCTGGTTATAACTAGATCCTATAACTAGTAGCATGTCATCCTGCTGGTTATAACCAGATCCTATAACTAGGTAATCCTGCTGGTTATAACCAGATCCTATAACTAGTAGAAGGTCATCCTGCTGGTTATAACCAGATCCTATAACTAGTAGCAGGTCATCCTGCTGGTTATAACCAGATCCCATAACTAGTAGCTGGTCATCCTGCTGGTTATAACCAGATCCTATAACTAGGTAATCCTGCTGGTTATTACCAGATCCTATAACTAGTCGTAGGTCATCCTGCTGGTTATAACCAGATCCTATAACTAGGTAATCCTGCTGGTTATTACCAGATCCTATAACTAGTAGCAGGTCATCCTTCTGGTTATAACCAGATCCTATAACTAGGTAATCCTGCTGGTTATAACCAGATCCTATAACTAGTAGAAGGTCATCCTGCTGGTTATAACCAGATCCTATAACTAGTAGCAGGTCATCCTGCTGGTTATAACCAGATCCCATAACTAGTAGCTGGTCATCCTGCTGGTTATAACCAGATCCTATAACTAGGTAATCCTGCTGGTTACAACCAGATCCTTAAACTAGTACAAGGTCATCCTGCTGGTTATAACCAGATCCTATAACTAGGTAATCCTGCTGGTTATAACCAGATCATATAACTAGGTAATCCTGCTGGTTATAACCAGATCCTATAACTAGGTAATCCTGCAGGTTATAACCAGATCCTATAACTAGTAGCAGGTCATCCTTCTGGTTATAATCAGATCCTATAACTAGGTAATCATGCTGGTTATAATCAGATTATATAACTAGTAGCAGGTCATCCTGCTGGTTATAACCAGATCCTATAACTAGTAGCAGGTCATCCTGCTAGTTATAACCAGATCATGTAACTAGGTAATCCTGCTGGTTACAACCAGATCCTTAAACTAGTACAAGGTCATCCTGCTGGTTATAACCAGATCCTATAACTACGTAATCCTGCTGGTTATAGCCAGATCCTATAACTAGTAGCAGGTCATCCTGCTGGTTATAACTAGATCCTATAACTAGTAGCATGTCATCCTGCTGGTTATAACCAGATCCTATAACTAGGTAATCCTGCTGGTTATAACCAGATCCCATAACTAGTAGAAGGTCATCCTGCTGGTTATAACCAGATCCTATAACTAGTAGCAGGTCATCCTTCTGGTTATAATCAGATCCTATAACTAGGTAATCATGCTGGTTATAATCAGATTATATAACTAGTAGCAGGTCATCCTGCTGGTTATAACCAGATCCTATAACTAGTAGCAGGTCATCCTGCTAGTTATAACCAGATCATGTAACTAGGTAATCCTGCTGGTTACAACCAGATCCTTAAACTAGTACAAGGTCATCATGCTGGTTATAACCAGATCCTATAACTACGTAATCCTGCTGGTTATAGCCAGATCCTATAACTAGTAGCAGGTCATCCTGCTGGTTATAACTAGATCCTATAACTAGTAGCATGTCATCCTGCTGGTTATAACCAGATCCTATAACTACGTAATCCTGCTGGTTATAACCAGATCCTATAACTAGTAGAAGGTCATCCTGCTGGTTATAACCAGATCCTATAACTAGTAGCAGGTCATCCTGCTGGTTATAACCAGATCCCATAACTAGTAGCTGGTCATCCTGCTGGTTATAACCAGATCCTATAACTAGGTAATCCTGCTGGTTATTACCAGATCCTATAACTAGTCGTAGGTCATCCTGCTGGTTATAACCAGATCCTATAACTAGGTAATCCTGCTGGTTATTACCAGATCCTATAACTAGTAGCAGGTCATCCTTCTGGTTATAACCAGATCCTATAACTAGGTAATCCTGCTGGTTATAACCAGATCCTATAACTAGTAGAAGGTCATCCTGCTGGTTATAACCAGATCCTATAACTAGTAGCAGGTCATCCTGCTGGTTATAACCAGATCCCATAACTAGTAGCTGGTCATCCTGCTGGTTATAACCAGATCCTATAACTAGGTAATCCTGCTGGTTACAACCAGATCCTTAAACTAGTACAAGGTCATCCTGCTGGTTATAACCAGATCCTATAACTAGGTAATCCTGCTGGTTATAACCAGATCATATAACTAGGTAATCCTGCTGGTTATAACCAGATCCTATAACTAGGTAATCCTGCAGGTTATAACCAGATCCTATAACTAGTAGCAGGTCATCCTTCTGGTTATAATCAGATCCTATAACTAGGTAATCATGCTGGTTATAATCAGATTATATAACTAGTAGCAGGTCATCCTGCTGGTTATAACCAGATCCTATAACTAGTAGCAGGTCATCCTGCTAGTTATAACCAGATCATGTAACTAGGTAATCCTGCTGGTTACAACCAGATCCTTAAACTAGTACAAGGTCATCCTGCTGGTTATAACCAGATCCTATAACTACGTAATCCTGCTGGTTATAGCCAGATCCTATAACTAGTAGCAGGTCATCCTGCTGGTTATAACTAGATCCTATAACTAGTAGCATGTCATCCTGCTGGTTATAACCAGATCCTATAACTATGTAATCCTGCTGGTTATAACCAGATCCCATAACTAGTAGAAGGTCATCCTGCTGGTTATAACCAGATCCTATAACTAGTAGCAGGTCATCCTTCTGGTTATAATCAGATCCTATAACTAGGTAATCATGCTGGTTATAATCAGATTATATAACTAGTAGCAGGTCATCCTGCTGGTTATAACCAGATCCTATAACTAGTAGCAGGTCATCCTGCTAGTTATAACCAGATCATGTAACTAGGTAATCCTGCTGGTTACAACCAGATCCTTAAACTAGTACAAGGTCATCATGCTGGTTATAACCAGATCCTATAACTACGTAATCCTGCTGGTTATAGCCAGATCCTATAACTAGTAGCAGGTCATCCTGCTGGTTATAACTAGATCCTATAACTAGTAGCATGTCATCCTGCTGGTTATAACCAGATCCTATAACTAGGTAATCCTGCTGGTTATAACCAGATCCCATAACTAGTAGAAGGTCATCCTGCTGGTTATAACCAGATCCTATAACTAGTAGCAGGTCATCCTGCTGGTTATAACCAGTTCCTATAACTAGTCGCAGGTCATCCTTCTGGTTATAACCAGATCCTATAACTAGGTAATCCTGCTGGTTATAACCAGATCCTATAACTAGGTAATCCTGCTGGTTATAACCAGATCCCATAACTAGTAGAAGGTCATCCTACTGGTTATAACCAGATCCTATAACTAGTAGCAGGTAATTCTGCTGGTTATAACCAGATCCTATAACTAGTAGCATGTCATCCTGCTGGTTATAACCAGATCCTATAACTAGGTAATCCTGCTGGTTATAACCAGATCCCATAACTAGTAGAAGGTCATCCTGCTGGTTATAACCAGATCCTATAACTAGTAGCAGGTCATCCTTCTGGTTATAATCAGATCCTATAACTAGGTAATCATGCTGGTTATAATCAGATTATATAACTAGTAGCAGGTCATCCTGCTGGTTATAACCAGATCCTATAACTAGTAGCAGGTCATCCTGCTAGTTATAACCAGATCATGTAACTAGGTAATCCTGCTGGTTACAACCAGATCCTTAAACTAGTACAAGGTCATCATGCTGGTTATAACCAGATCCTATAACTACGTAATCCTGCTGGTTATAGCCAGATCCTATAACTAGTAGCAGGTCATCCTGCTGGTTATAACTAGATCCTATAACTAGTAGCATGTCATCCTGCTGGTTATAACCAGATCCTATAACTAGGTAATCCTGCTGGTTATAACCAGATCCCATAACTAGTAGAAGGTCATCCTGCTGGTTATAACCAGATCCTATAACTAGTAGCAGGTCATCCTGCTGGTTATAAGCAGTTCCTATAACTAGTCGCAGGTCATCCTTCTGGTTATAACCAGATCCTATAACTAGGTAATCCTGCTGGTTATAACCAGATCCTATAACTAGGTAATCCTGCTGGTTATAACCAGATCCCATAACTAGTAGAAGGTCATCCTACTGGTTATAACCAGATCCTATAACTAGTAGCAGGTAATTCTGCTGGTTATAACCAGATCCCATAACTAGTAGCAGGTCATCCTGCTGGTTATAACCAGTTCCTATAACTAGTCGCAGGTCATCCTGCTGGTTATAACCAGATCCTATAATTAGGTAATCCTTCAGGTTATAACCAGATCCTATAACTAGTAGAAGGTCATCCTTCTGGTTATAACCAGATCCTATAACTAGGTAATCCTGCTGGTTATAACCAGATCCTATAACTAGTAGAAGGTCATCCTGCTGGTTATAACCAGATCCTATAACTAGTAGCAGGTCATCCTGCTGGTTATAACCAGATCCTATAACTAGTAGCAGGTCATCCTGCTGGTTATAACCAGATCCCATAACTAGTAGCTGGTCATCCTGCTGGTTATAACCAGATCCTATAACTAGGTAATCCGGCTGGTTATTACCAGATCCTATAACTAGTCGTAGGTCATCCTGCTGGTTATAACCAGATCCTATAACTAGGTAATCCTGCTGGTTATTACCAGATCCTATAACTAGTAGCAGGTCATCCTTCTGGTTATAACAGATCCTATAACTAGGTAATCCTGCTGGTTATAACCAGATCCTATAACTAGTAGAAGGTCATCCTGCTGGTTATAACCAGATCCTATAACTAGTAGCAGGTCATCCTGCTGGTTATAACCAGATCCCATAACTAGTAGCTGGTCATCCTGCTGGTTATAACCAGATCCTATAACTAGGTAATCCTGCTGGTTATTACCAGATCCTATAACTAGTCGTAGGTCATCCTGCTGGTTATAACCAGATCCTATAACTAGGTAATCCTGCTGGTTATTACCAGATCCTATAACTAGTAGCAGGTCATCCTTCTGGTTATAACCAGATCCTATAACTAGGTAATCCTGCTGGTTGTAACCAGATCCTATAACTAGGTAATCCTGCAGGTTATAACCATATCCTATAACTAGTAGCAGGTCATCCTTCTGGTTATAACCAGATCCTATAACTAGGTAATCCTGCTGGTTATAATCAGATTTTATAACTAGTAGCAGGTCATCCTGCTGGTTATAACCAGATCCTATAACTAGGTAATCCTGCTGGTTATAACCAGATCCTATAACTAGGTAATCCTGCAGGGTATAACCAGATCCTTTAACTAGTAGCAGGTCATCCTTCTGGTTATAACCAGATCCTATAACTAGGTAATCCTGCTGGTTATAATCAGATTTTATAACTAGTAGCAGGTCATCCTGCTTGTTATTACCAGATCCTATAACTAGGTAATCCTGCTGGTTCTAACCAGATCCTATAACTAGGTAATCCTGCAGGTTATAACCATATCCTATAACTAGTAGCAGGTCATCCTTCTGGTTATAACCAGATCCTATAACTAGGTAATCCTGCTGGTTATAATCAGATTTTATAACTAGTAGCAGGTCATCCTGCTGGTTATAACCAGATCCTATAACTAGGTAATCCTGCTGGTTATAACCAGATCCTATAACTAGGTAATCCTGCAGGGTATAACCAGATCCTTTAACTAGTAGCAGGTCATCCTTCTGGTTATAACCAGATCCTATAACTAGGTAATCCTGCTGGTTATAATCAGATTTTATAACTAGTAGCAGGTCATCCTGCTGGTTATAACCAGATCCGTAAACTAGTACAAGGTAATCCTGCTGGTTATAACCAGATCCTATAACTACGTAATCATGCTGGTTATAACCAGATTCTATAACTAGTAGCAGGTCATCCTGCTGGTTATAACTAGATCCTATAACTAGTAGCATGTCATCCTGCTGGTTATAACCAGATCCTATAACTAGGTAATCCTGCTGGTTATAACCAGATCCCATAACTAGTAGAAGGTCATCCTGCTGGTTATAACCAGATCCTATAACTAGTAGCAGGTCATCCTGCTGGTTATAACCAGATCCCATAACTAGTAGCTGGTCATCCTGCTGGTTATAACCAGATCCTATAACTAGGTTATCCTGCTGGTTATTACCAGATCCTATAACTAGTCGTAGGTCATCCTGCTGGTTATAACCAGATCCTATAACTAGGTAATCCTGCTGGTTATTACCAGATCCTATAACTAGTAGCAGGTCATCCTTCTGGTTATAACCAGATCCTATAACTAGGTAATCCTGCTGGTTATAACCAGATCCTATAACTAGGTAATCCTGCAGGTTATAACCAGATCCTATAACTAGTAGCAGGTCATCCTTCTGGTTATAACCAGATCCTTTAACTAGGTAATCGTGCTGGTTATAATCAGATTATATAACTAGTAGCAGGTCATCCTGCTGGTTATAACCAGATCCTATAACTAGGTAATCCTGCTGGTTATTACCAGATCCTATAACTAGGTAATCCTGCTGGTTCTAACCAGATCCTATAACTAGGTAATCCTGCAGGGTATAACCAGATCCTATAACTAGTAGCAGGTCATCCTTCTGGTTATAACCAGATCCTATAACTAGGTAATCCTGCTGGTTATAATCAGATTTTATAACTAGTAGCAGGTCATGCTGCTGGTTATAACTAGATCCTATAACTAGTAGCATGTCATCCTGCTGGTTATAACCATATCCTATAACTAGGTAATCGTGCTGGTTATAACCAGATCCTATAACTAGTAGAAGGTCATCCTGCTGGTTATAACCAGATCCTATAACTAGTAGAAGGTCATCCTGCTGGTTATTACCAGATCCTATAACTAGTAGCAGGTCATCCTGCTGGTTATAACCAGATCCCATAACTAGTAGCTGGTCATCCTGCTGGTTATAACCAGATCCTATAACTAGGTAATCCTGCTGGTTATTACCAGATCCTATAACTAGTCGTAGGTCATCCTGCTAGTTATAACCAGATCCTATAACTAGGTAATCCTACTGGTTATTACCAGATCCTATAACTAGTAGCAGGTCATCCTTCTGGTTATAACCAGATCCTATAACTAGGTAATCCTGCTGGTTATAACCAGATCCTATAACTAGTAGAAGGTCATCCTGCTGGTTATAACCAGATCCTATAACTAGTAGCAGGTCATCCTGCTGGTTATAACCAGATCCTATAACTAGTAGCAGGTCATCCTGCTGGTTATAACCAGATCCCATAACTAGTAGCTGGTCATCCTGCTGGTTATAACCAGATCCTATAACTAGGTAATCCGGCTGGTTATTACCAGATCCTATAACTAGTCGTAGGTCATCCTGCTGGTTATAACCAGATCCTATAACTAGGTAATCCTGCTGGTTATTACCAGATCCTATAACTAGTAGCAGGTCATCCTTCTGGTTATAACCAGATCCTATAACTAGGTAATCCTGCTGGTTATAACCAGATCCTATAACTAGTAGAAGGTCATCCTGCTGGTTATAACCAGATCCTATAACTAGTAGCAGGTCATCCTGCTGGTTATAACCAGATCCCATAACTAGTAGCTGGTCATCCTGCTGGTTATAACCAGATCCTATAACTAGGTAATCCTGCTGGTTACAACCAGATCCTTAAACTAGTACAAGGTCATCCTGCTGGTTATAACCAGATCCTATAACTAGGTAATCCTGCTGGTTATAACCAGATCATATAACTAGGTAATCCTGCTGGTTATAACCAGATCCTATAACTAGGTAATCCTGCAGGTTATAACCAGATCCTATAACTAGTAGCAGGTCATCCTTCTGGTTATAATCAGATCCTATAACTAGGTAATCATGCTGGTTATAATCAGATTATATAACTAGTAGCAGGTCATCCTGCTGGTTATAACCAGATCCTATAACTAGTAGCAGGTCATCCTGCTAGTTATAACCAGATCATGTAACTAGGTAATCCTGCTGGTTACAACCAGATCCTTAAACTAGTACAAGGTCATCCTGCTGGTTATAACCAGATCCTATAACTACGTAATCCTGCTGGTTATAGCCAGATCCTATAACTAGTAGCAGGTCATCCTGCTGGTTATAACTAGATCCTATAACTAGTAGCATGTCATCCTGCTGGTTATAACCAGATCCTATAACTAGGTAATCCTGCTGGTTATAACCAGATCCCATAACTAGTAGAAGGTCATCCTGCTGGTTATAACCAGATCCTATAACTAGTAGCAGGTCATCCTTCTGGTTATAATCAGATCCTATAACTAGGTAATCATGCTGGTTATAATCAGATTATATAACTAGTAGCAGGTCATCCTGCTGGTTATAACCAGATCCTATAACTAGTAGCAGGTCATCCTGCTAGTTATAACCAGATCATGTAACTAGGTAATCCTGCTGGTTACAACCAGATCCTTAAACTAGTACAAGGTCATCATGCTGGTTATAACCAGATCCTATAACTACGTAATCCTGCTGGTTATAGCCAGATCCTATAACTAGTAGCAGGTCATCCTGCTGGTTATAACTAGATCCTATAACTAGTAGCATGTCATCCTGCTGGTTATAACCAGATCCTATAACTAGGTAATCCTGCTGGTTATAACCAGATCCCATAACTAGTAGAAGGTCATCCTGCTGGTTATAACCAGATCCTATAACTAGTAGCAGGTCATCCTGCTGGTTATAACCAGTTCCTATAACTAGTCGCAGGTCATCCTTCTGGTTATAACCAGATCCTATAACTAGGTAATCCTGCTGGTTATAACCAGATCCTATAACTAGGTAATCCTGCTGGTTATAACCAGATCCCATAACTAGTAGAAGGTCATCCTACTGGTTATAACCAGATCCTATAACTAGTAGCAGGTAATTCTGCTGGTTATAACCAGATCCCATAACTAGTAGCAGGTCATCCTGCTGGTTATAACCAGTTCCTATAACTAGTCGCAGGTCATCCTGCTGGTTATAACCAGATCCTATAATTAGGTAATCCTTCAGGTTATAACCAGATCCTATAACTAGTAGCAGGTCATCCTGCTGGTTATAACTAGATCCTATAACTAGTAGCATGTCATCCTGCTGGTTATAACTAGATCCTATAACTAGGTAATCCTGCTGGTTATAACCAGATCCTATAACTAGTAGAAGGTCATCCTGCTGGTTATAACCAGATCCTATAACTAGTAGCAGGTCATCCTGCTGGTTATAACCAGATCCCATAACTAGTAGCTGGTCATCCTGCTGGTTATAACCAGATCCTATAACTAGGTAATCCTGCTGGTTATTACCAGATCCTATAACTAGTCGTAGGTCATCCTGCTGGTTATAACCAGATCCTATAACTAGGTAATCCTGCTGGTTATTACCAGATCCTATAACTAGTAGCAGGTCATCCTTCTGGTTATAACAGATCCTATAACTAGGTAATCCTGCTGGTTATAACCAGATCCTATAACTAGTAGAAGGTCATCCTGCTGGTTATAACCAGATCCTATAACTAGTAGCAGGTCATCCTGCTGGTTATAACCAGATCCCATAACTAGTAGCTGGTCATCCTGCTGGTTATAACCAGATCCTATAACTAGGTAATCCTGCTGGTTATTACCAGATCCTATAACTAGTCGTAGGTCATCCTGCTGGTTATAACCAGATCCTATAACTAGGTAATCCTGCTGGTTATTACCAGATCCTATAACTAGTAGCAGGTCATCCTTCTGGTTATAACCAGATCCTATAACTAGGTAATCCTGCTGGTTGTAACCAGATCCTATAACTAGGTAATCCTGCAGGTTATAACCATATCCTATAACTAGTAGCAGGTCATCCTTCTGGTTATAACCAGATCCTATAACTAGGTAATCCTGCTGGTTATAATCAGATTTTATAACTAGTAGCAGGTCATCCTGCTGGTTATAACCAGATCCTATAACTAGGTAATCCTGCTGGTTATAACCAGATCCTATAACTAGGTAATCCTGCAGGTTATAACCATATCCTTTAACTAGTAGCAGGTCATCCTTCTGGTTATAACCAGATCCTATAACTAGGTAATCCTGCTGGTTATAATCAGATTTTATAACTAGTAGCAGGTCATCCTGCTGGTTATAACCAGATCCTATAACTAGGTAATCCTGCTGGTTATAACCAGATCCTATAACTAGGTAATCCTGCAGGGTATAACCAGATCCTTTAACTAGTAGCAGGTCATCCTTCTGGTTATAACCAGATCCTATAACTAGGTAATCCTGCTGGTTATAATCAGATTTTATAACTAGTAGCAGGTCATCCTGCTGGTTATAACCAGATCCGTAAACTAGTACAAGGTAATCCTGCTGGTTATAACCAGATCCTATAACTACGTAATCATGCTGGTTATAACCAGATTCTATAACTAGTAGCAGGTCATCCTGCTGGTTATAACTAGATCCTATAACTAGTAGCATGTCATCCTGCTGGTTATAACCAGATCCTATAACTAGGTAATCCTGCTGGTTATAACCAGATCCCATAACTAGTAGAAGGTCATCCTGCTGGTTATAACCAGATCCTATAACTAGTAGCAGGTCATCCTGCTGGTTATAACCAGATCCCATAACTAGTAGCTGGTCATCCTGCTGGTTATAACCAGATCCTATAACTAGGTTATCCTGCTGGTTATTACCAGATCCTATAACTAGTCGTAGGTCATCCTGCTGGTTATAACCAGATCCTATAACTAGGTAATCCTGCTGGTTATTACCAGATCCTATAACTAGTAGCAGGTCATCCTTCTGGTTATAACCAGATCCTATAACTAGGTAATCCTGCTGGTTATAACCAGATCCTATAACTAGGTAATCCTGCAGGTTATAACCAGATCCTATAACTAGTAGCAGGTCATCCTTCTGGTTATAACCAGATCCTTTAACTAGGTAATCGTGCTGGTTATAATCAGATTATATAACTAGTAGCAGGTCATCCTGCTGGTTATAACCAGATCCTATAACTAGGTAATCCTGCTGGTTATTACCAGATCCTATAACTAGGTAATCCTGCTGGTTCTAACCAGATCCTATAACTAGGTAATCCTGCAGGGTATAACCAGATCCTATAACTAGTAGCAGGTCATCCTTCTGGTTATAACCAGATCCTATAACTAGGTAATCCTGCTGGTTATAATCAGATTTTATAACTAGTAGCAGGTCATCCTGCTGGTTATAACTAGATCCTATAACTAGTAGCATGTCATCCTGCTGGTTATAACCATATCCTATAACTAGGTAATCGTGCTGGTTATAACCAGATCCTATAACTAGTAGAAGGTCATCCTGCTGGTTATAACCAGATCCTATAACTAGTAGAAGGTCATCCTGCTGGTTATTACCAGATCCTATAACTAGTAGCAGGTCATCCTGCTGGTTATAACCAGATCCCATAACTAGTAGCTGGTCATCCTGCTGGTTATAACCAGATCCTATAACTAGGTAATCCTGCTGGTTATTACCAGATCCTATAACTAGTCGTAGGTCATCCTGCTAGTTATAACCAGATCCTATAACTAGGTAATCCTACTGGTTATTACCAGATCCTATAACTAGTAGCAGGTCATCCTTCTGGTTATAACCAGATCCTATAACTAGGTAATCCTGCTGGTTATAACCAGATCCTATAACTAGTAGAAGGTCATCCTGCTGGTTATAACCAGATCCTATAACTAGTAGCAGGTCATCCTGCTGGTTATAATCAGATCCTATAACTAGGTAATGCTGCTGGTTATTACCAGATCCCATAACTCGTCGTAGGTCATCCTGCTGGTTATAACCAGATCATATAACTAGGTAATCCTGCTGGTTATTACCAGATCCTATAACTAGTCGAAGGTCATCCTGCTGGTTATAACCAGACCCTATAACTAGGTAATCCTGCTGGTTATTACCAGATCCTATAACTAGTAGCAGGTCATCCTTCTGGTTATAACCAGATCCTATAACTAGGTAATCCTGCTGGTTATAACCAGATCCTATAACTAGTAGAAGGTCATCCTGCTGGTTATAACCAGATCCTATAACTAGTAGCAGGTCATCCTGCTGGTTATAAGCAGATCCCATAACTAGTAGAATGGCATCCTGCTGGTTATACCCAGATCCTATAACTAGGTAATCCTGCTGGTTATTACCAGATCTTATAACTAGTCACAGGTCATCCTGCTGGTTATAACCAGATCCTATAACTAGGTAATCCTGCTGGTTATTACCATGTCCTATAACTAGTAGCAGGTCATCCTGCTGGTTATAACCAGATCCTATAACTAGGTAATCCTGCTGGTTATAACCAGATCCCATAACTAGTAGCAGGTCATCCTGCTGGTTATAACCAGATCCTATTACTAGGTAACCCTGCTGGTTATAATCAGATTTTATTACTAGTAGCAGGTCATCCTGCTGGTTATAACCAGATCCTATAACTAGGTAATCCTGCTGGTTATAACCAGATCATATAACTAGGTAATCCTGCTGGTTATAACCAGATCCTATAACTACGTAATCATGCTGGTTATAACCAGATCCTATAACTAGTAGCAGGTCATCCTGCTGGTTATAACTAGATCCTATAACTAGTAGCATGTCATCCTGCTGGTTAAAACCAGATCATATAATTAGGTAATCCTGCTGGTTATAAGCAGATCCCATAACTAGTAGAAGGTCATCCTGCTGGTTATAACCAGATCCTATAACTAGTAGCAGGTCATCCTGCGGGTTATAACCAGACCCTCTAACTAGGTAATCCTGCTGGTTATTACCAGATCCTATAACTAGTAGCAGGTCATCCTTCTGGTTATAACCAGATCCTATAACTAGGTAATCCTGCTGGTTATAACCAGATCCTATAACTAGGTAATCCTGCAGGTTATAAACAGATCCTGTAACTAGGTAATCCTGCAGGGTATAACCAGATCCTATAACTAGTAGCAGGTCATCCTTCTGGTTAAAACCAGATCCTATAACTAGGTAATCCTGCTGGTTATAATCAGAGTTTATAACTAGTAGCAGGTCATCCTGCTTGTTATAACCAGATCCTATAACTAGGTAATCCTGCTGGTTATAACCAGATCCTTAAACTAGTACAAGGTAATCCTGCTGGTTATAACCAGATCCTATAACTACGTAATCATGCTGGTTATTACCAGATCCTATAACTAGTAGCAGGTCATCCTGGTGGTTATAACTAGATCATATAACTAGTAGCATGTCATCCTGCTGGTTATAACCAGATCCTATAACTAGGTAATCCTGCTGGTTATAACCAGATCCCATAACTAGTAGAAGGTCATCCTGCTGGTTATAACCAGATCCCATAACTAGTAGCAGGTCATCCTGCTGGTTATAACCAGATCATATAACTAGGTAATCCTGCTGGTTATTACCAGATCCTATAACTAGTCGCAGGTCATCCTGCTGGTTATAACCAGATCCTATAACTAGGTAATCCTGCTGGTTATAATCAGATTTTATAACTAGTAGCAGGTCATCCTGCTGGTTATAACCAGATCCTATAACTAGGTAATCCTGCTGGTTATAACCAGATCCTATAACTAGGTAATCCTGCTGGTTATAACCAGATCCCATAACTAGTAGAAGGTCATCCTGCTGGTTATAACCAGATCCTATAACTAGTAGCAGGTAATCCTGCTGGTTATAACCAGATCCTATAACTAGGTAATCCTGCAGGTTATAACCAGATCCTTTAACTAGGTAATCGTGCTGGTTATAATCAGATTATATAACTAGTAGCAGGTCATCCTGCTGGTTATAACCAGATCCTATAACTAGGTAATCCTGCTGGTTATTACCAGATCCTATATGTAGGTAATCCTGCTGGTTCTAACCAGATCCTATAACTAGGTAATCCTGCAGGGTATAACCAGATCCTATAACTAGTAGCAGGTAATCCTTCTGGTTATAACCAGATCCTATTACTAGGTAATCCTGCTGGTTATAATCAGATTTTATAACTAGTAGCAGGTCATCCTGCTTGTTATAACCAGATCCTATAACTAGGTAATCCTGCTGGTTATAACCAGATCATATAACTAGGTCATCCTGCTAGTTATAACCAGATCATGTAACTAGGTAATCCTGCTGGTTACAACCAGATCCTTAAACTAGTACAAGGTAATCCTGCTGGTTATAACCAGATCCTATAACTACGTAATCATGCTGGTTATAACCAGATCCTTTAACTAGTAGCAGGTCATCCTGCTGGTTATAACCATATCCTATAACTAGGTAATCCTGTTGGTTATAATCAGATTATATAACTAGTAGCAGGTCATCCTGCTGGTTGTTACCAGATCCTATAACTAGTCGCAGGTCATCCTGCTGGTTATAACCAGATCCTATAACTAGGTAATCCTGCTGGTTATAATCAGATTTTATAACTAGTAGCAGGTCATCCTGCTGGTTATAACCAGATCCTATAACTAGGTAATCCTGCTGGTTATAACCAGATCATATAACTAGGTAATCCTGCTGGTTATAACCAGATCCTATAACTAGGTAATCCTGCAGGTTATAACCAGATCCTTTAACTAGTAGCAGGTCATCCTTCTGGTTATAACCAGATCCTATAACTAGGTAATCATGCTGGTTATAATCAGATTATATAACTAGTAGCAGGTCATCCTGCTGGTTATAACCAGATCCTATAACTAGTAGCAGGTCATCCTGCTAGTTATAACCAGATCATGTAACTAGGTAATCCTGCTGGTTACAACCAGATCCTTAAACTAGTACAAGGTCATCCTGCTGGCTATAACCAGATCCTATAACTACGTAATCCTGCTGGTTATAGCCAGATCCTATAACTAGTAGCATGTCATCCTGCTGGTTATAACCAGATCCTATAACTAGGTAATCCTGCTGGTTATAACCAGATCCCATAACTAGTAGCAGGTCATCCTGCTGGTTATAACCAGTTCCTATAACTAGTCGCAGGTCATCCTGCTGGTTATAACCAGATCCTATAATTAGGTAATCCTTCAGGTTATAACCAGATCCTATAACTAGTAGCAGGTCATCCTGCTGGTTATAACTAGATCCTATAACTAGTAGCATGTCATCCTGCTGGTTATAACCAGATCCTATAACTAGGTAATCCTGCTGGTTATAACCAGATCCTATAACTAGTAGAAGGTCATCCTGCTGGTTATAACCAGATCCTATAACTAGTAGCAGGTCATCCTGCTGGTTATAACCAGATCCCATAACTAGTAGCTGGTCATCCTGCTGGTTATAACCAGATCCTATAACTAGGTAATCCTGCTGGTTATTACCAGATCCTATAACTAGTCGTAGGTCATCCTGCTGGTTATAACCAGATCCTATAACTAGGTAATCCTGCTGGTTATTACCAGATCCTATAACTAGTAGCAGGTCATCCTTCTGGTTATAACCAGATCCTATAACTAGGTAATCCTGCTGGTTATAACCAGATCCTATAACTAGTAGAAGGTCATCCTGCTGGTTATAACCAGATCCTATAACTAGTAGCAGGTCATCCTGCTGGTTATAACCAGATCCCATAACTAGTAGCTGGTCATCCTGCTGGTTATAACCAGATCCTATAACTAGGTAATCCTGCTGGTTATAACCAGATCCCATAACTAGTAGAAGGTCATCCTGCTGGTTATAACCAGATCCTATAACTAGTAGCAGGTCATCCTGCTGGTTATAACCAGTTCCTATGACTAGTCGCAGGTCATCCTTCTGGTTATAACCAGATCCTATAACTAGGTAATCCTGCTGGTTATAACCAGATCCTATAACTAGGTAATCCTGCTGGTTATAACCAGATCCCATAACTAGTAGAAGGTCATCCTACTGGTTATAACCAGATCCTATAACTAGTAGCAGGTAATTCTGCTGGTTATAACCAGATCCCATAACTAGTAGCAGGTCATCCTGCTGGTTATAACCAGTTCCTATAACTAGTCGCAGGTCATCCTGCTGGTTATAACCAGATCCTATAATTAGGTAATCCTTCAGGTTATAACCAGATCCTATAACTAGTAGCAGGTCATCCTGCTGGTTATAACTAGATCCTATAACTAGTAGAATGTCATCCTGCTGGTTATAACTAGATCCTATAACTAGGTAATCCTGCTGGTTATAACCAGATCCTATAACTAGTAGAAGGTCATCCTGCTGGTTATAACCAGATCCTATAACTAGTAGCAGGTCATCCTGCTGGTTATAACCAGATCCCATAACTAGTAGCTGGTCATCCTGCTGGTTATAACCAGATCCTATAACTAGGTAATCCTGCTGGTTATTACCAGATCCTATAACTAGTCGTAGGTCATCCTGCTGGTTATAACCAGATCCTATAACTAGGTAATCCTGCTGGTTATTACCAGATCCTATAACTAGTAGCAGGTCATCCTTCTGGTTATAACCAGATCCTATAACTAGGTAATCCTGCTGGTTATAACCAGATCCTATAACTAGTAGAAGGTCATCCTGCTGGTTATAACCAGATCCTATAACTAGTAGCAGGTCATCCTGCTGGTTATAACCAGATCCCATAACTAGTAGCTGGTCATCCTGCTGGTTATAACCAGATCCTATAACTAGGTAATCCTGCTGGTTATTACCAGATCCTATAACTAGTCGTAGGTCATCCTGCTGGTTATAACCAGATCCTATAACTAGGTAATCCTGCTGGTTATTACCAGATCCTATAACTAGTAGCAGGTCATCCTTCTGGTTATAACCAGATCCTATAACTAGGTAATCCTGCTGGTTGTAACCAGATCCTATAACTAGGTAATCCTGCAGGTTATAACCATATCCTATAACTAGTAGCAGGTCATCCTTCTGGTTATAACCAGATCCTATAACTAGGTAATCCTGCTGGTTATAATCAGATTTTATAACTAGTAGCAGGTCATCCTGCTGGTTATAACCAGATCCTATAACTAGGTAATCCTGCTGGTTATAACCAGATCCTATAACTAGGTAATCCTGCAGGGTATAACCAGATCCTTTAACTAGTAGCAGGTCATCCTTCTGGTTATAACCAGATCCTATAACTAGGTAATCCTGCTGGTTATAATCAGATTTTATAACTAGTAGCAGGTCATCCTGCTGGTTATTACCAGATCCTATAACTAGGTAATCCTGCTGGTTCTAACCAGATCCTATAACTAGGTAATCCTGCAGGTTATAACCATATCCTATAACTAGTAGCAGGTCATCCTTCTGGTTATAACCAGATCCTATAACTAGGTAATCCTGCTGGTTATAATCACATTTTATAACTAGTAGCAGGTCATCCTGCTGGTTATAACCAGATCCTATAACTAGGTAATCCTGCTGGTTATAACCAGATCCTATAACTAGGTAATCCTGCAGGGTATAACCAGATCCTTTAACTAGTAGCAGGTCATCCTTCTGGTTATAACCAGATCCTATAACTAGGTAATCCTGCTGGTTATAATCAGATTTTATAACTAGTAGCAGGTCATCCTGCTGGTTATAACCAGATCCGTAAACTAGTACAAGGTAATCCTGCTGGTTATAACCAGATCCTATAACTACGTAATCATGCTGGTTATAACCAGATTCTATAACTAGTAGCAGGTCATCCTGCTGGTTATAACTAGATCCTATAACTAGTAGAATGTCATCCTGCTGGTTATAACCAGATCCTATAACTAGGTAATCCTGCTGGTTATAACCAGATCCCATAACTAGTAGAAGGTCATCCTGCTGGTTATAACCAGATCCTATAACTAGTAGCAGGTCATCCTGCTGGTTATAACCAGATCCCATAACTAGTAGCTGGTCATCCTGCTGGTTATAACCAGATCCTATAACTAGGTAATCCTGCTGGTTATTACCAGATCCTATAACTAGTCGTAGGTCATCCTGCTGGTTATAACCAGATCCTATAACTAGGTAATCCTGCTGGTTATTACCAGATCCTATAACTAGTAGCAGGTCATCCTTCTGGTTATAACCAGATCCTATAACTAGGTAATCCTGCTGGTTATAACCAGATCCTATAACTAGGTAATCCTGCAGGTTATAACCAGATCCTATAACTAGTAGCAGGTCATCCTTCTGGTTATAACCAGATCCTTTAACTAGGTAATCGTGCTGGTTATAATCAGATTATATAACTAGTAGCAGGTCATCCTGCTGGTTATAACCAGATCCTATAACTAGGTAATCCTGCTGGTTATTACCAGATCCTATAACTAGGTAATCCTGCTGGTTCTAACCAGATCCTATAACTAGGTAATCCTGCAGGGTATAACCAGATCCTATAACTAGTAGCAGGTCATCCTTCTGGTTATAACCAGATCCTATAACTAGGTAATCCTGCTGGTTATAATCAGATTTTATAACTAGTAGCAGGTCATCCTGCTGGTTATAACTAGATCCTATAACTAGTAGCATGTCATCCTGCTGGTTATAACCAGATCCTATAACTAGGTAATCGTGCTGGTTATAACCAGATCCTATAACTAGTAGAAGGTCATCCTGCTGGTTATAACCAGATCCTATAACTAGTAGAAGGTCATCCTGCTGGTTATTACCAGATCCTATAACTAGTAGCAGGTCATCCTGCTGGTTATAACCAGATCCCATAACTAGTAGCTGGTCATCCTGCTGGTTATAACCAGATCCTATAACTAGGTAATCCTGCTGGTTATTACCAGATCCTATAACTAGTCGTAGGTCATCCTGCTAGTTATAACCAGATCCTATAACTAGGTAATCCTACTGGTTATTACCAGATCCTATAACTAGTAGCAGGTCATCCTTCTGGTTATAACCAGATCCTATAACTAGGTAATCCTGCTGGTTATAACCAGATCCTATAACTAGTAGAAGGTCATCCTGCTGGTTATAACCAGATCCTATAACTAGTAGCAGGTCATCCTGCTGGTTATAATCAGATCCTATAACTAGGTAATGCTGCTGGTTATTACCAGATCCCATAACTCGTCGTAGGTCATCCTGCTGGTTATAACCAGATCATATAACTAGGTAATCCTGCTGGTTATTACCAGATCCTATAACTAGTCGAAGGTCATCCTGCTGGTTATAACCAGACCCTATAACTAGGTAATCCTGCTGGTTATTACCAGATCCTATAACTAGTAGCAGGTCATCCTTCTGGTTATAACCAGATTCTATAACTAGGTAATCCTGCTGGTTATAACCAGATCCTATAACTAGGTAATCCTGCAGGTTATAACCAGATCTTATAACTAGTAGCAGGTCATCCTTCTGGTTATAACCAGATCCTTTAACTAGGTAATCGTGCTGGTTATAATCAGATTATATAACTAGTAGCAGGTCATCCTGCTGGTTATTACCAGATCCTATAACTAGGTAATCCTGCTGGTACTAACCAGATCCTATAACTAGGTAATCCTGCAGGTTATAACCATATCCTATAACTAGTAGCAGGTCATCCTTCTGGTTATAACCAGATCCTATAACTAGGTAATCCTGCTGGTTATAATCAGATTTTATAACTAGTAGCAGGTCATCCTGCTGGTTATAACCAGATCCTATAACTAGGTAATCCTGCTGGTTATAACCAGATCCTATAACTAGGTAATCCTGCAGGGTATAACCAGATCCTTTAACTAGTAGCAGGTCATCCTTCTGGTTATAACCAGATCCTATAACTAGGTAATCCTGCTGGTTATAATCAGATTTTATAACTAGTAGCAGGTCATCCTGCTGGTTATAATCAGAGTTTATAACTAGTAGCAGGTCATCCTGCTTGTTATAACCAGATCCTATAACTAGGTAATCCTGCTGGTTATAACCAGATCCTTAAACTAGTACAAGGTAATCCTGCTGGTTATAAACAGATCCTATAACTACGTAATCATGCTGGTTATTACCAGATCCTATAACTAGTAGCAGGTCATCCTGCTGGTTATAACTAGATCCTATAACTAGTAGCATGTCATCCTGCTGGTTATAACCAGATCCTATAACTAGGTAATCCTGCTGGTTATAACCAGATCCCATAACTAGTAGAAGGTCATCCTGCTGGTTATAACCAGATCCTATAACTAGTAGCAGGTCATCCTGCTGGTTATAACCAGATCCCATAACTAGTAGCAGGTCATCCTGCTGGTTATAACCAGATCCTATAACTAGGTAATCCTGCTGGTTATTACCAGATCCTATAACTAGTCGTAGGTCATCCTGCTGGTTATAACCAGACCCTATAACTAGGTAATCCTGCTGGTTATTACCAGATCCTATAACTAGTAGCAGGTCATCCTTCTGGTTATAACCAGATCCTATAACTAGGTAATCCTGCTGGTTATAACCAGATCCTATAACTAGGTAATCCTGCAGGTTATAACCAGATCCTTTAACTAGGTAATCGTGGTGGTTATAATAAGATTATATAACTAGTAGCAGGTCATCCTGCTGGTTATAACCAGATCCTATAACTAGGTAATGCTGCTGGTTATTACCAGATCCTATAAGTAGGTAATCCTGCTGGTTCTAACCAGATCCTATAACTAGGTAATCCTGCAGGGTATAACCAGATCCCATAACTAGTAGCAGGTCATCCTTCTGGTTATAACCAGATCCTATAACTAGGTAATCCTGCTGGTTATAATCAGATTTTATAACTAGTAGCAGGTCATCCTGCTTGTTATAACCAGATCCTATAACTAGGTAATCCTGCTGGTTATAACCAGATCCAAACACAAGGTAATCCTGCTGGTTATAACCAGATTTTATAACTAGTAGCAGGTCATCCTGCTGGTTATAACCAGATCCTATAACTAGGTAATCCTGCTGGTTATAACCAGATCATATAACTAGGTAATCCTGCTGGTTATAACCAGATCCTATAACTAGGTAATCCTGCAGGTTATAACCAGATCCTATAACTAGTAGCAGGTCATCCTTCTGGTTATAACCAGATCCTATAACTAGGTAATCCTGCTGGTTATAATCAGATTATATAACTAGTAGCAGGTCATCCTGCAGGTTATAACCAGATCCTATAACTAGTAGCAGGTCATCCTGCTAGTTATAACCAGATCACGTAACTAGGTAATCCTGCTGGTTACAACCAGATCCTTAAACTAGTACAAGGTAATCCTGCTGGTTATAACCAGATCCTATAACTACGTAATCATGCTGGTTATAACCAGATCCTATAACTAGTAGCAGGTCATCCTGCTGGTTATAACCAGATCCTATAACTAGGTAATCCTGTTGGTTATAATCAGATTATATAACTAGTAGCAGGTCATCCTGCTGGTTATAACCAGATCCTATAACTAGTAGCAGGTCATCCTGCTAGTTATGACCAGATTCTATAACTAGGTAATCCTGCTGGTTACAACCAGATCCTTAAACTAGTACAAGGTCATCCTGCTGGTTATAACCAGATCCTATAACTAGGTAATCCAACTGGTTATAACCAGATCCTATAACTAGTAGCAGGTCATCCTGCTGGTTATTACCAGATCTTATAACTAGTCGCAGGTCATCCTGCTGGTTATAACCAGATCCTATAACTAGGTAATCCTGCTGGTTATAATCAGATTTTATAACTAGTAGCAGGTCATCCTGCTGGTTATAACCAGATCCTATAACTAGGTAATCCTGCTGGTTATAACCAGATCCTATAACTAGGTAATCCTGCTGGTTATTACCAGATCCTATAACTAGTAGCAGGTCATCCTTCTGGTTATAACCAGATCCTATAACTAGGTAATCCTGCTGGTTATAACCAGATCCTATAACTAGTAGCAGGTCATCCTGCTGGTTATTACCAGATCTTATAACTAGTCGCAGGTCATCCTGCTGGTTATAACCAGATCCTATAACTAGGTAATCCTGCTGGTTATAATCAGATTTTATAACTAGTAGCAGGTCATCCTGCTGGTTATAACCAGATCCTATAACTAGGTAATCCTGCTGGTTATAACCAGATCCTATAACTAGGTAATCCTGCTGGTTATTACCAGATCCTATAACTAGTAGCAGGTCATCCTTCTGGTTATAACCAGATCCTATAACTAGGTAATCCTGCTGGTTATAACCAGATCCTATAACTAGGTAATCCTGCAAGTTATAACCAGATATTATAACTAGTAGCAGGTCATCCTTCTGGTTATAACCAGATCCTTTAACTAGGTAATCGTGCTGGTTATAATCAGATTATATAACTAGTAGCAGGTCATCCTGCTGGTTATTACCAGATCCTATAACTATGTAATCCTGCTGGTTCTAACCAGATCCTATAACTAGGTAATCCTGCAGATTATAACCATATCCTATAACTAGTAGCAGGTCATCCTTCTGGTTATAACCAGATCCTATAACTAGGTAATCCTGCTGGTTATAATCAGATTTTATAACTAGTAGCAGGTCATCCTGCTGGTTATTACCGGATCCTATAAGTAGGTAATCCTGCTGGTTCTAACCAGATCCTATAACTAGGTAATCCTGCAGGGTATAACCAGATCCCATAACTAGTAGCAGGTCATCCTTCTGGTTATAACCAGATTCTATAACTAGGTAATCCTGCTGGTTACAACCAGATCCTTAAACTAGTACAAGGTCATCCTGCTGGTTATAACCAGATCCAATAACTAGGTAATCCAACTGGTTATAACCAGATCCTATAACTAGTAGCAGGTCATCCTGCTGGTTATTACCAGATCTTATAACTAGTCGCAGGTCATCCTGCTGGTTATAACCAGATCCTATAACTAGGTAATCCTGCTGGTTATAATCAGATTTTATAACTAGTAGCAGGTCATCCTGCTGGTTATAACCAGATCCTATAACTAGGTAATCCTGCTGGTTATAACCAGATCCTATAACTAGGTAATCCTGCTGGTTATTACCAGATCCTATAACTAGTAGCAGGTCATCCTTCTGGTTATAACCAGATCCTATAACTAGGTAATCCTGCTGGTTATAACCAGATCCTATAACTAGTAGCAGGTCATCCTGCTGGTTATTACCAGATCTTATAACTAGTCGCAGGTCATCCTGCTGGTTATAACCAGATCCTATAACTAGGTAATCCTGCTGGTTATAATCAGATTTTATAACTAGTAGCAGGTCATCCTGCTGGTTATAACCAGATCCTATAACTAGGTAATCCTGCTGGTTATAACCAGATCCTATAACTAGGTAATCCTGCTGGTTATTACCAGATCCTATAACTAGTAGCAGGTCATCCTTCTGGTTATAACCAGATCCTATAACTAGGTAATCCTGCTGGTTATAACCAGATCCTATAACTAGGTAATCCTGCAGGTTATAACCAGATATTATAACTAGTAGCAGGTCATCCTTCTGGTTATAACCAGATCCTTTAACTAGGTAATCGTGCTGGTTATAATCAGATTATATAACTAGTAGCAGGTCATCCTGCTGGTTATTACCAGATCCTATAACTATGTAATCCTGCTGGTTCTAACCAGATCCTATAACTAGGTAATCCTGCAGATTATAACCATATCCTATAACTAGTAGCAGGTCATCCTTCTGGTTATAACCAGATCCTATAACTAGGTAATCCTGCTGGTTATAATCAGATTTTATAACTAGTAGCAGGTCATCCTGCTGGTTATTACCGGATCCTATAAGTAGGTAATCCTGCTGGTTCTAACCAGATCCTATAACTAGGTAATCCTGCAGGGTATAACCAGATCCCATAACTAGTAGCAGGTCATCCTTCTGGTTATAACCAGATCCTATAACTAGGTAATCCTGCTGGTTATAATCAGATTTTATAACTAGTAGCAGGTCATCCTGCTTGTTATAACCAGATCCTATAACTAGGTAATCCTGCAGGTTATAACCAGGTCCAAACACAATGTAATCCTGCTGGTTATAACCAGATTTTATAACTAGTAGCAGGTCATCCTGCTGGTTATAACCAGATCCTATAACTAGGTAATCCTGCTGGTTATAACCAGATCATATAACTAGTAGCAGGTCATCCTTCTGGTTATAACCAGATCCTATAACTAGGTAATCCTGCTGGTTATAATCAGATTATATAACTAGTAGCAGGTCATCCTGCTGGTTATGACCAGATCCTATAACTAGGTAATCCTGCTGGTTATAACCAGATCCCATAACTAGTAGCAGGTCATCCTGCAGGTTATACCAGATCCTATAACTAGGTAATCCTGCTGGTTATAACCAGATCCTATAACTAGGTAATCCTGCTGGTTATAACCAGATCCTATAACTAGGTAATCCTGCTGGTTATAACCAGATCCTATAACTAGTAGCAGGTCATCCTGCTGGTTATAACCAGATCCCATAACTAGTAGCATGTCATCCTGCTGGTTATACCAGATACTATAACTAGGTAATCCTGCTGGTTATAACCAGATCCCATAAGTAGTAGCAGGTCATCCTGCAGTTTTTACCAGATCCTATAACTAGGTAATCCTGCTGGTTATAACCAGATCCTATAATTAGGTAATCCTGCAGGCTATAAACAGATCCTAAAACTAGTAGCAGGTCATCCTTCTGGTTATAACCAGATCCCATAACTAGTAGCAGGTCATCCTGCAGGTTATACCAGATCCTATAACTAGGTAATCCTGCTGGTTATAACCAGATCCTATAACTAGGTAATCCTGCAGGTTATAAACAGATCCTAAAACAAGTAGCAGGTCATCCTTCTTGTTATAACCAGATCCTATTACTAGTAGCATGTCATCCTGCTGGTTATAACCAGATCCTATAACTAGGTAATCCTGCTGGTTATAACCAGATTTTATAACTAGTAGCAGGTCATCCTGCTGGTTATAACCAGATCATATAACTAGGTAATCCTGCTGGTTATAACCAGATCCTATAACTAGGTAATCCTGCAGGTTATGACCAGATCCTATAACTAGGTAATCCTGCTGGTTATAACCAGATCATGTAACTAGGTAATCCTGCTGGTTACAACCAGATCTTTAAACTAGTAGCAGGTCATCCTGCTGGTTATAACCAGATCATATAACTAGGTAATCCTGCTGGTTATAACCAGATCCTATAACTAGGTAATCCTGCTGGTTATAACCAGATCATGTAACTAGGTAATCCTGCTGGTTACAACAAGATCTTTAAACTAGTAGCAGGTCATCCTTCTGGTTATAACCAGATCCTATAACTAGGTAATCCTGCTGGTTATAATCAGATTATATAACTAGTAGCAGGTCATCCTGCTGGTTATAACCAGATCCTATAACTAAGAAATCATGCTGGTTATAACCAGATCCTATAACTAGTAGCAGGTCATCCTGCTGGTTATAACCAGATCCTATAACTAGGTAATCCTGCAGGTTATAAACAGATCCTAAAACTAGTAGCAGGTCATCCTTCTGGTTATAACCAAATCCTATAACTAGGTAATCATGCTGGTTATAATCAGATTTTATAACTAGTAGCAGGTCATCCTGCTGGTTATAACCAGATCCCATAACTAGTAGCAGGTCATCCTGCAGGTTATACCAGATCCTATAACTAGGTAATCCTGCTGGTTATAACCAGATCCTATAACTAGGTAATCCTGCAGGTTATAAACAGATCCTAAAACAAGTAGCAGGTCATCCTTCTGGTTATAACCAGATCCTATTACTAGTAGCATGTCATCCTGCTGGTTATAACCAGATCCTATAACTAGGTAATCCTGCTGGTTATAACCAGATTTTATAACTAGTAGCAGGTCATCCTGCTGGTTATAACCAGATCATATAACTAGGTAATCCTGCTGGTTATAACCAGATCCTATAACTAGGTCATCCTTCTGGTTATAACCAGATCCTATAACTAGGTAATCCTGCTGGTTATAACCAGATCCTATAACTAGGTAATCCTGCAGGTTATAACCATATCCTATAACTAGGTAATCCTGCTGGTTATAACCAGATCATGTAACTAGGTAATCCTGCTGGTTAAAACCAGATCTTTAAACTAGTAGCAGGTCATCCTTCTGGTTATAACCAGATCCTATAACTAGGTAATCCTGCTGGTTATAACCAGATCCTATAACTAGGTAATCCTGCAGGTTATAACCAGATCCTATAACTAGGTAATCCTGCTGGTTATAACCAGATCATGTAACTAGGTAATCCTGCTGTTACAACCAGATCCTATAACTAGGTAATCCTGCAGGTTATAACCAGATCCTATAACTAGGTAATCCTGCTGGTTATAACCAGATCTTGTAACTAGGTAATCCTGCTGGTTACAACCAGATCCTTAAACTAGTAGCAGGTCATCCTTCTGGTTATAACCAGATCCTATAACTAGGTAATCCTGCAGGTTATAACCAGATCCTATAACTAGTAGCAGGTCATCCTTCTGGTTATAACCAGATCCTATAACTAGGTAATCCTGTTGGTTATAATCAGATTATATAACTAGTAGCAGGTCATCCTGCTGGTTATAACCAGATCCTATAACTAGTAGCAGGTCATCCTGCTAGTTATGACCAGATCCTATAACTAGGTAATCCTGCTGGTTATAACCAGATCCTATAACTAGTAGAAGGTCATCCTTCTGGTTAAAACCAGATCCTATAACTAGGTAATCCTGCTGGTTATAATCAGATCATATAACTAGTAGCAGGTCATCTTGCAGGTTATAACCAGATTCTATATCTAGTAGCAGGTCATTCTTCTGGTTGTAACCAGATCCTATAACTAGGTAATCCTGCAGGTTATAACCAGATCCTATAACTAGTAGCAGGTCATCCTGCTGGTTATAACCAGATCCTATAACTAGTAGCAGGTCATTCTTCTGGTTGTAACCAGATCCTATAAGTAGGTAATCCTGCAGGTTATAACCAGATCCTATAACTAGTAGCAGGTCATCCTGCTGGTTATAACCAGATCCTATAACTAGTAGCAGGTCACCCTGCATGTTATAACCAGATCCTTTAACTAGGTAATCATGCTGGTTATTACCAGATCCTATAACTAGTCGCAGGTCATCCTTCTGGTTATGACCAGATCCTATAACTAGGTAATCATGCAGGTTATAATCTGATTTTATAACTAGTAGCAGGTCATCCTTCTGGTTATAACCAGATCCTATAACTAGGTAATCCTGCTGGTTATAACCAGATCCTATAACTAGGTAATCCTGCAGGTTATAACCAGATCATATAACTAGTAGCAGGTCATCCTGCTGGTTTTAACCAGATCCTATAACTAGGTAATCATGCTGGTTATTACCAGATCCTATAACTAGGTAATCCTGCTGGTTATTACCAGATCCCATAACTAGTAGCAGGTCATCCTGCTGGTTATAACCAGATCCTATAACTAGTAGCAGGTCATCCTGCTGGTTATAACCAGATCCTACAACTAGTAGCAGGTCATCGTTCTGGTTATAACCAGATCCTATGACTAGGTAATCCTGCTGGTTATAATCAGATTTTATAACTAGGTAATCCTGCTGGTTATAACCAGATCCTATAACAATAGAAGGTCATCCTGCTGGTTATAACCAGATCCTATAACTAGGTAATCCTGCTGGTTATAAACAGATCCTAAAACTAGTAGCAGGTCATCCTTCTGGTTATAACCAGATCCTATAACTAGGTAATCCTGCTGGTTATAATCAGATTTTATAACTAGTAGCAGGTCATCCTGCTGGTTATAACCAGATCCCATAACTAGTAGCATGTCATCCTGCAGGTTATACCAGATCATATAACTAGGTAATCCTGCTGGTTATAACCAGATCCTATGACTAGGTAATCCTGCAAGTTATAAACAGATCCTAAAACAAGTAGCAAGTCATCCTTCTGGTTATAACCAGATCCTATAACTAGGTAATCCTGCTGGTTATAATCAGATTTTATGACTAGTAGCAGGTCATCCTGCTGGTTATAACCAGATCATATAACTAGGTAATCCTGCTGGTTATAACCAGATCCTATAACTAGGTAATCCTGCAGGTTATAACCAGATCCTATAACTAGGTAATCCTGCTGGTTACAACCAGATCCTTAAACTAGTAGCAGGTCATCCTTCTGGTTATAACCAGATCCTATAACTAGGTAATCCTGTTGGTTATAATCAGATTATATAACTAGTGGCAGGTCATCCTGCCTGTTATAACCAGATCCTATAACTAAGTAATCATGCTGGTTACAACCAGATCCTTAAACTAGTACAAGGTCATCCTGCTGGTTATAACCAGATCCAATAACTAGTAGCATGTCATCCTGCTGGTTATAACCAGATCCTATAACTAGGTAATCCTGCTGGTTATAACCAGATCCCATAACTAGTAGAAGGTCATCCTGCTGGTTATAACCAGATCCTACAACTAGGTAATCCTGCTGGTTATTACCAGATCCTATAAGTAGTCGCAGGTCATCCTGCTGGTTATAACCAGATCCTATAACTAGGTAATCATGCTGGTTATAACCAGATCCTATAACTAGGTAATCCTGCTGGTTTTAACCAGATCCTATAACTAGGTAATCCTGCAGGTTATAACCAGATCCTATAACTAGTAGCATGTCATCCTGCAGGTTATAACCAGATCCCATAACTAGTAGCATGTCATCCTGCTGGTTATACCAGATCCTATAACTAGGTAATCCTGCTGGTTATAACCAGATCCTATAATTGGGTAATCCTGCAGGTCATAAACAGATCCTATAACTAGTAGCAGGTCATCCTTCTGGTTATAACCAGATCCTATAACTAGGTAATCCTGCTGGTTATAATCAGATTTTATAACTAGTAGCAGGTCATCCTGCTGGTTATAACCAGATCCCATAACTAGTAGCATGTCATCCTGCAGGTTATACCAGATCATATAACTAGGTAATCCTGCTGGTTATAACCAGATCCTATGACTAGGTAATCCTGCAAGTTATAAACAGATCCTAAAACAAGTAGCAAGTCATCCTTCTGGTTATAACAAGATCCTATAACTAGGTAATCCTGCTGGTTATAATCAGATTTTATGACTAGTAGCAGGTCATCCTGCTGGTTATAACCAGATCATATAACTAGGTAATCCTGCTGGTTATAACCAGATCCTATAACTAGGTAATCCTGCAGGTTATAACCAGATCCTATAACTAGGTAATCCTGCTGGTTACAACCAGATCCTTAAACTAGTAGCAAGTCATCCTTCTGGTTATAACCAGATCCTATAACTAGGTAATCCTGTTGGTTATAATCAGATTATATAACTAGTGGCAGGTCATCCTGCCTGTTATAACCAGATCCTATAACTAAGTAATCATGCTGGTTACAACCAGATCCTTAAACTAGTACAAGGTCATCCTGCTGGTTATAACCAGATCCAATAACTAGGTAATCCTGCTGGTTATAACCAGATCCTATAACTAGTAGCAGGTCATCCTGCTGGTTATAACTAGATCCCATAACTAATAGCATGTCACCCTGCTGGTTATAACCAGATCCTATAACTAGGTAATCCTGCTGGTTATAACCAGATCCCATAACTAGTAGAAGGTCATCCTGCTGGTTATAACCAGGTCCTACAACTACGTCATCCTGCTGGTTACAACCAGATCCTTAAACTAGTACAAGGTAATCCTGCTGGATATAACCAGATCCTATAACTAGGTAATCATGCTGGTTATAACCAGATCCTATAACTAGTAGCAGGTCATCCTGCTGGTTATAACTAGATCCTATAACTAGTAGCATGTCATCCTGCTGGTTATAACCAGATCATATAATTAGGTAATCCTGCTGGTTATAAGCAGATCCCATAACTAGTAGAAGGTCATCCTGCTGGTTATAACCAGATCCTATAACTAGTAGCAGGTCATCCTGCTGGTTATAACCAGATCCTATAACTAGGTAATCCTGCTGGTTATTACCAGATCCTATAACTAGTAGCAGGTCATCCTTCTGGTTATAACCAGATCCTATAACTAGGTAATCCTGCTGGTTATAACCAGATCCTATAACTAGGTAATCCTGCAGGTTATAAACAGATCCTATAACTAGTAGCAGGTCATCCTTCTGGTTATAACCAGATCCTTTAACTAGGTAATCGTGCTGGTTATAATCAGATTATATAACTAGTAGCAGGTCATCCTGCTGGTTATAACCAGATCCTATAACTAGGTAATCCTTCTGGTTATAACCAGATCCTATAACTAGGTAATCCTGCTGGTTCTAACCAGATCCTATAACTAGGTAATCCTGCAGGGTATAACCAGATCCTATAACTAGTAGCAGGTCATCCTTCTGGTTATAACTAGATCCTATAACTAGTAGCATGTCATCCTGCTGGTTATAACCAGATCCTATAACTAGGTAATCCTGCTGGTTATAACCAGATCCCATAACTAGTAGAAGGTCATCCTGCTGGTTATAACCAGATCCTATAACTAGTAGCAGGTCATCCTGCTGGTTATAACTAGATCCTATAACTAGTAGCAGGTAATCCTGCTGGTTATAACCAGATCCTATAACTACGTAATCCTGCTGGTTATTACCAGATCCTATAACTAGTAGCAGGTCATCCTTCTGGTTATAACCAGATCCTATAACTAGTTAATCCTGCTGGTTATAACCAGATCCTATAACTAGGTAATCCTGCAGGTTATAAACAGATCCTTTAACTAGGTAATCGTGCTGGTTATAATCAGATTATATAACTAGTAGCAGGTCATCCTGCTGGTTATAACCAGATCCTATAACTAGGTAATCCTGCTGGTTATTACCAGATCCTATAAGTAGGTCATCCTGCTGGTTCTAACCAGATCCTATAACTAGGTAATCCTGCAGGGTATAACCAGATCCTATTACTAGTAGCAGGTCATCCTTCTGGTTATAACCAGATCCTATTACTAGGTAATCCTGCTGGTTATAATCAGATTTTATAACTAGTAGCAGGTCATCCTGCTTGTTATAACCAGATCCTATAACTAGGTAATCCTGCTGGTTATAACCAGATCCAAACACAAGGTAATCCTGCTGGTTATAACCAGATTTTATAACTAGTAGCAGGTCATCCTGCTGGTTATAACCAGATCCTATAACTAGGTAATCCTGCTGGTTTTAACCAGATCATATAACTAGGTAATCCTGCTGGTTATAACCAGATCCTATAACTAGGTAATCCTGCAGGTTATAACCAGATCCTATAACTAGTAGCAGGTCATCCATCTGGTTATAACCAGATCCTATAACTAGGTAATCCTGCTGGTTATAATCAGATTATATAACTAGTAGCTGGTCATCCTGCTAGTTATAACCAGATCCTATAACTAGGTAATCCTGCTGGTTATAATCAGATTTTATAACTAGTAGCAGGTCATCCTGCTGGTTATAATCAGAGTTTATAACTAGTAGCAGGTCATCCTGCTTGTTATAACCAGATCCTATAACTAGGTAATCCTGCTGGTTATAACCAGATCCTTAAACTAGTACAAGGTAATCCTGCTGGTTATAAACAGATCCTATAACTACGTAATCATGCTGGTTATTACCAGATCCTATAACTAGTAGCAGGTCATCCTGCTGGTTATAACTAGATCCTATAACTAGTAGCATGTCATCCTGCTGGTTATAACCAGATCCTATAACTAGGTAATCCTGCTGGTTATAACCAGATCCCATAACTAGTAGAAGGTCATCCTGCTGGTTATAACCAGATCCTATAACTAGTAGCAGGTCATCCTGCTGGTTATAACCAGATCCCATAACTAGTAGCAGGTCATCCTGCTGGTTATAACCAGATCCTATAACTAGGTAATCCTGCTGGTTATTACCAGATCCTATAACTAGTCGTAGGTCATCCTGCTGGTTATAACCAGACCCTATAACTAGGTAATCCTGCTGGTTATTACCAGATCCTATAACTAGTAGCAGGTCATCCTTCTGGTTATAACCAGATCCTATAACTAGGTAATCCTGCTGGTTATAACCAGATCCTATAACTAGGTAATCCTGCAGGTTATAACCAGATCCTTTAACTAGGTAATCGTGGTGGTTATAATAAGATTATATAACTAGTAGCAGGTCATCCTGCTGGTTATAACCAGATCCTATAACTAGGTAATGCTGCTGGTTATTACCAGATCCTATAAGTAGGTAATCCTGCTGGTTCTAACCAGATCCTATAACTAGGTAATCCTGCAGGGTATAACCAGATCCCATAACTAGTAGCAGGTCATCCTTCTGGTTATAACCAGATCCTATAACTAGGTAATCCTGCTGGTTATAATCAGATTTTATAACTAGTAGCAGGTCATCCTGCTTGTTATAACCAGATCCTATAACTAGGTAATCCTGCTGGTTATAACCAGATCCAAACACAAGGTAATCCTGCTGGTTATAACCAGATTTTATAACTAGTAGCAGGTCATCCTGCTGGTTATAACCAGATCCTATAACTAGGTAATCCTGCTGGTTATAACCAGATCATATAACTAGGTAATCCTGCTGGTTATAACCAGATCCTATAACTAGGTAATCCTGCAGGTTATAACCAGATCCTATAACTAGTAGCAGGTCATCCTTCTGGTTATAACCAGATCCTATAACTAGGTAATCCTGCTGGTTATAATCAGATTATATAACTAGTAGCAGGTCATCCTGCAGGTTATAACCAGATCCTATAACTAGTAGCAGGTCATCCTGCTAGTTATAACCAGATCACGTAACTAGGTAATCCTGCTGGTTACAACCAGATCCTTAAACTAGTACAAGGTAATCCTGCTGGTTATAACCAGATCCTATAACTACGTAATCATGCTGGTTATAACCAGATCCTATAACTAGTAGCAGGTCATCCTGCTGGTTATAACCAGATCCTATAACTAGGTAATCCTGTTGGTTATAATCAGATTATATAACTAGTAGCAGGTCATCCTGCTGGTTATAACCAGATCCTATAACTAGTAGCAGGTCATCCTGCTAGTTATGACCAGATTCTATAACTAGGTAATCCTGCTGGTTACAACCAGATCCTTAAACTAGTACAAGGTCATCCTGCTGGTTATAACCAGATCCTATAACTAGGTAATCCAACTGGTTATAACCAGATCCTATAACTAGTAGCAGGTCATCCTGCTGGTTATTACCAGATCTTATAACTAGTCGCAGGTCATCCTGCTGGTTATAACCAGATCCTATAACTAGGTAATCCTGCTGGTTATAATCAGATTTTATAACTAGTAGCAGGTCATCCTGCTGGTTATAACCAGATCCTATAACTAGGTAATCCTGCTGGTTATAACCAGATCCTATAACTAGGTAATCCTGCTGGTTATTACCAGATCCTATAACTAGTAGCAGGTCATCCTTCTGGTTATAACCAGATCCTATAACTAGGTAATCCTGCTGGTTATAACCAGATCCTATAACTAGTAGCAGGTCATCCTGCTGGTTATTACCAGATCTTATAACTAGTCGCAGGTCATCCTGCTGGTTATAACCAGATCCTATAACTAGGTAATCCTGCTGGTTATAATCAGATTTTATAACTAGTAGCAGGTCATCCTGCTGGTTATAACCAGATCCTATAACTAGGTAATCCTGCTGGTTATAACCAGATCCTATAACTAGGTAATCCTGCTGGTTATTACCAGATCCTATAACTAGTAGCAGGTCATCCTTCTGGTTATAACCAGATCCTATAACTAGGTAATCCTGCTGGTTATAACCAGATCCTATAACTAGGTAATCCTGCAGGTTATAACCAGATATTATAACTAGTAGCAGGTCATCCTTCTGGTTATAACCAGATCCTTTAACTAGGTAATCGTGCTGGTTATAATCAGATTATATAACTAGTAGCAGGTCATCCTGCTGGTTATTACCAGATCCTATAACTATGTAATCCTGCTGGTTCTAACCAGATCCTATAACTAGGTAATCCTGCAGATTATAACCATATCCTATAACTAGTAGCAGGTCATCCTTCTGGTTATAACCAGATCCTATAACTAGGTAATCCTGCTGGTTATAATCAGATTTTATAACTAGTAGCAGGTCATCCTGCTGGTTATTACCGGATCCTATAAGTAGGTAATCCTGCTGGTTCTAACCAGATCCTATAACTAGGTAATCCTGCAGGGTATAACCAGATCCCATAACTAGTAGCAGGTCATCCTTCTGGTTATAACCAGATCCTATAACTAGGTAATCCTGCTGGTTATAATCAGATTTTATAACTAGTAGCAGGTCATCCTGCTTGTTATAACCAGATCCTATAACTAGGTAATCCTGCAGGTTATAACCAGGTCCAAACACAAGGTAATCCTGCTGGTTATAACCAGATTTTATAACTAGTAGCAGGTCATCCTGCTGGTTATAACCAGATCCTATAACTAGGTAATCCTGCTGGTTATAACCAGATCATATAACTAGTAGCAGGTCATCCTTCTGGTTATAACCAGATCCTATAACTAGGTAATCCTGCTGGTTATAATCAGATTATATAACTAGTAGCAGGTCATCCTGCTGGTTATGACCAGATCCTATAACTAGGTAATCCTGCTGGTTATAACCAGATCCCATAACTAGTAGCAGGTCATCCTGCAGGTTATACCAGATCCTATAACTCGGTAATCCTGCTGGTTATAACCAGATCCTATAACTAGGTAATCCTGCTGGTTATAACCAGATCCTATAACTAGGTAATCCTGCTGGTTATAACCAGATCCTATAACTAGTAGCAGGTCATCCTGCTGGTTATAACCAGATCCCATAACTAGTAGCATGTCATCCTGCTGGTTATACCAGATCCTATAACTAGGTAATCCTGCTGGTTATAACCAGATCCCATAAGTAGTAGCAGGTCATCCTGCAGTTTTTACCAGATCCTATAACTAGGTAATCCTGCTGGTTATAACCAGATCCTATAATTAGGTAATCCTGCAGGCTATAAACAGATCCTAAAACTAGTAGCAGGTCATCCTTCTGGTTATAACCAGATCCCATAACTAGTAGCAGGTCATCCTGCAGGTTATACCAGATCCTATAACTAGGTAATCCTGCTGGTTATAACCAGATCCTATAACTAGGTAATCCTGCAGGTTATAAACAGATCCTAAAACAAGTAGCAGGTCATCCTTCTTGTTATAACCAGATCCTATTACTAGTAGCATGTCATCCTGCTGGTTATAACCAGATCCTATAACTAGGTAATCCTGCTGGTTATAACCAGATTTTATAACTAGTAGCAGGTCATCCTGCTGGTTATAACCAGATCATATAACTAGGTAATCCTGCTGGTTATAACCAGATCCTATAACTAGGTAATCCTGCAGGTTATGACCAGATCCTATAACTAGGTAATCCTGCTGGTTATAACCAGATCATGTAACTAGGTAATCCTGCTGGTTACAACCAGATCTTTAAACTAGTAGCAGGTCATCCTGCTGGTTATAACCAGATCATATAACTAGGTAATCCTGCTGGTTATAACCAGATCCTATAACTAGGTAATCCTGCTGGTTATAACCAGATCATGTAACTAGGTAATCCTGCTGGTTACAACAAGATCTTTAAACTAGTAGCAGGTCATCCTTCTGGTTATAACCAGATCCTATAACTAGGTAATCCTGCTGGTTATAATCAGATTATATAACTAGTAGCAGGTCATCCTGCTGGTTATAACCAGATCCTATAACTAAGAAATCATGCTGGTTATAACCAGATCCTATAACTAGTAGCAGGTCATCCTGCTGGTTATAACCAGATCCTATAACTAGGTAATCCTGCAGGTTATAAACAGATCCTAAAACTAGTAGCAGGTCATCCTTCTGGTTATAACCAAATCCTATAACTAGGTAATCCTGCTGGTTATAATCAGATTTTATAACTAGTAGCAGGTCATCCTGCTGGTTATAACCAGATCCCATAACTAGTAGCAGGTCATCCTGCAGGTTATACCAGATCCTATAACTAGGTAATCCTGCTGGTTATAACCAGATCCTATAACTAGGTAATCCTGCAGGTTATAAACAGATCCTAAAACAAGTAGCAGGTCATCCTTCTGGTTATAACCAGATCCTATTACTAGTAGCATGTCATCCTGCTGGTTATAACCAGATCCTATAACTAGGTAATCCTGCTGGTTATAACCAGATTTTATAACTAGTAGCAGGTCATCCTGCTGGTTATAACCAGATCATATAACTAGGTAATCCTGCTGGTTATAACCAGATCCTATAACTAGGTCATCCTTCTGGTTATAACCAGATCCTATAACTAGGTAATCCTGCTGGTTATAACCAGATCCTATAACTAGGTAATCCTGCAGGTTATAACCATATCCTATAACTAGGTAATCCTGCTGGTTATAACCAGATCATGTAACTAGGTAATCCTGCTGGTTAAAACCAGATCTTTAAACTAGTAGCAGGTCATCCTTCTGGTTATAACCAGATCCTATAACTAGGTAATCCTGCTGGTTATAACCAGATCCTATAACTAGGTAATCCTGCAGGTTATAACCAGATCCTATAACTAGGTAATCCTGCTGGTTATAACCAGATCATGTAACTAGGTAATCCTGCTGTTACAACCAGATCCTATAACTAGGTAATCCTGCAGGTTATAACCAGATCCTATAACTAGGTAATCCTGCTGGTTATAACCAGATCTTGTAACTAGGTAATCCTGCTGGTTACAACCAGATCCTTAAACTAGTAGCAGGTCATCCTTCTGGTTATAACCAGATCCTATAACTAGGTAATCCTGCAGGTTATAACCAGATCCTATAACTAGTAGCAGGTCATCCTTCTGGTTATAACCAGATCCTATAACTAGGTAATCCTGTTGGTTATAATCAGATTATATAACTAGTAGCAGGTCATCCTGCTGGTTATAACCAGATCCTATAACTAGTAGCAGGTCATCCTGCTAGTTATGACCAGATCCTATAACTAGGTAATCCTGCTGGTTATAACCAGATCCTATAACTAGTAGAAGGTCATCCTTCTGGTTAAAACCAGATCCTATAACTAGGTAATCCTGCTGGTTATAATCAGATCATATAACTAGTAGCAGGTCATCTTGCAGGTTATAACCAGATTCTATACCTAGTAGCAGGTCATTCTTCTGGTTGTAACCAGATCCTATAACTAGGTAATCCTGCAGGTTATAACCAGATCCTATAACTAGTAGCAGGTCATCCTGCTGGTTATAACCAGATCCTATAACTAGTAGCAGGTCATTCTTCTGGTTGTAACCAGATCCTATAAGTAGGTAATCCTGCAGGTTATAACCAGATCCTATAACTAGTAGCAGGTCATCCTGCTGGTTATAACCAGATCCTATAACTAGTAGCAGGTCACCCTGCTGGTTATAACCAGATCCTTTAACTAGGTAATCATGCTGGTTATTACCAGATCCTATAACTAGTCGCAGGTCATCCTTCTGGTTATGACCAGATCCTATAACTAGGTAATCATGCAGGTTATAATCTGATTTTATAACTAGTAGCAGGTCATCCTTCTGGTTATAACCAGATCCTATAACTAGGTAATCCTGCTGGTTATAACCAGATCCTATAACTAGGTAATCCTGCAGGTTATAACCAGATCATATAACTAGTAGCAGGTCATCCTGCTGGTTTTAACCAGATCCTATAACTAGGTAATCATGCTGGTTATTACCAGATCCTATAACTAGGTAATCCTGCTGGTTATTACCAGATCCCATAACTAGTAGCAGGTCATCCTGCTGGTTATAACCAGATCCTATAACTAGTAGCAGGTCATCCTGCTGGTTATAACCAGATCCTACAACTAGTAGCAGGTCATCGTTCTGGTTATAACCAGATCCTATGACTAGGTAATCCTGCTGGTTATAATCAGATTTTATAACTAGGTAATCCTGCTGGTTATAACCAGATCCTATAACAATAGAAGGTCATCCTGCTGGTTATAACCAGATCCTATAACTAGGTAATCCTGCTGGTTATAAACAGATCCTAAAACTAGTAGCAGGTCATCCTTCTGGTTATAACCAGATCCTATAACTAGGTAATCCTGCTGGTTATAATCAGATTTTATAACTAGTAGCAGGTCATCCTGCTGGTTATAACCAGATCCCATAACTAGTAGCATGTCATCCTGCAGGTTATACCAGATCATATAACTAGGTAATCCTGCTGGTTATAACCAGATCCTATGACTAGGTAATCCTGCAAGTTATAAACAGATCCTAAAACAAGTAGCAAGTCATCCTTCTGGTTATAACCAGATCCTATAACTAGGTAATCCTGCTGGTTATAATCAGATTTTATGACTAGTAGCAGGTCATCCTGCTGGTTATAACCAGATCATATAACTAGGTAATCCTGCTGGTTATAACCAGATCCTATAACTAGGTAATCCTGCAGGTTATAACCAGATCCTATAACTAGGTAATCCTGCTGGTTACAACCAGATCCTTAAACTAGTAGCAGGTCATCCTTCTGGTTATAACCAGATCCTATAACTAGGTAATCCTGTTGGTTATAATCAGATTATATAACTAGTGGCAGGTCATCCTGCCTGTTATAACCAGATCCTATAACTAAGTAATCATGCTGGTTACAACCAGATCCTTAAACTAGTACAAGGTCATCCTGCTGGTTATAACCAGATCCAATAACTAGTAGCATGTCATCCTGCTGGTTATAACCAGATCCTATAACTAGGTAATCCTGCTGGTTATAACCAGATCCCATAACTAGTAGAAGGTCATCCTGCTGGTTATAACCAGATCCTACAACTAGGTAATCCTGCTGGTTATTACCAGATCCTATAAGTAGTCGCAGGTCATCCTGCTGGTTATAACCAGATCCTATAACTAGGTAATCATGCTGGTTATAACCAGATCCTATAACTAGGTAATCCTGCTGGTTTTAACCAGATCCTATAACTAGGTAATCCTGCAGGTTATAACCAGATCCTATAACTAGTAGCATGTCATCCTGCAGGTTATAACCAGATCCCATAACTAGTAGCATGTCATCCTGCTGGTTATACCAGATCCTATAACTAGGTAATCCTGCTGGTTATAACCAGATCCTATAATTGGGTAATCCTGCAGGTCATAAACAGATCCTATAACTAGTAGCAGGTCATCCTTCTGGTTATAACCAGATCCTATAACTAGGTAATCCTGCTGGTTATAATCAGATTTTATAACTAGTAGCAGGTCATCCTGCTGGTTATAACCAGATCCCATAACTAGTAGCATGTCATCCTGCAGGTTATACCAGATCATATAACTAGGTAATCCTGCTGGTTATAACCAGATCCTATGACTAGGTAATCCTGCAAGTTATAAACAGATCCTAAAACAAGTAGCAAGTCATCCTTCTGGTTATAACAAGATCCTATAACTAGGTAATCCTGCAGGTTATAACCAGATCCTATAACTAGGTAATCCTGCTGGTTACAACCAGATCCTTAAACTAGTAGCAGGTCATCCTTCTGGTTATAACCAGATCCTATAACTAGGTAATCCTGTTGGTTATAATCAGATTATATAACTAGTGGCAGGTCATCCTGCCTGTTATAACCAGATCCTATAACTAAGTAATCATGCTGGTTACAACCAGATCCTTAAACTAGTACAAGGTCATCCTGCTGGTTATAACCAGATCCAATAACTAGGTAATCCTGCTGGTTATAACCAGATCCTATAACTAGTAGCAGGTCATCCTGCTGGTTATAACTAGATCCCATAACTAATAGCATGTCACCCTGCTGGTTATAACCAGATCCTATAACTAGGTAATCCTGCTGGTTATAACCAGATCCCATAACTAGTAGAAGGTCATCCTGCTGGTTATAACCAGATCCTACAACTAGGTCATCCTGCTGGTTACAACCAGATCCTTAAACTAGTACAAGGTAATCCTGCTGGATATAACCAGATCCTATAACTAGGTAATCATGCTGGTTATAACCAGATCCTATAACTAGTAGCAGGTCATCCTGCTGGTTATAACTAGATCCTATAACTAGTAGCATGTCATCCTGCTGGTTATAACCAGATCATATAATTAGGTAATCCTGCTGGTTATAAGCAGATCCCATAACTAGTAGAAGGTCATCCTGCTGGTTATAACCAGATCCTATAACTAGTAGCAGGTCATCCTGCTGGTTATAACCAGATCCTATAACTAGGTAATCCTGCTGGTTATTACCAGATCCTATAACTAGTAGCAGGTCATCCTTCTGGTTATAACCAGATCCTATAACTAGGTAATCCTGCTGGTTATAACCAGATCCTATAACTAGGTAATCCTGCAGGTTATAAACAGATCCTATAACTAGTAGCAGGTCATCCTTCTGGTTATAACCAGATCCTTTAACTAGGTAATCGTGCTGGTTATAATCAGATTATATAACTAGTAGCAGGTCATCCTGCTGGTTATAACCAGATCCTATAACTAGGTAATCCTTCTGGTTATAACCAGATCCTATAACTAGGTAATCCTGCTGGTTCTAACCAGATCCTATAACTAGGTAATCCTGCAGGGTATAACCAGATCCTATAACTAGTAGCAGGTCATCCTTCTGGTTATAACTAGATCCTATAACTAGTAGCATGTCATCCTGCTGGTTATAACCAGATCCTATAACTAGGTAATCCTGCTGGTTATAACCAGATCCCATAACTAGTAGAAGGTCATCCTGCTGGTTATAACCAGATCCTATAACTAGTAGCAGGTCATCCTGCTGGTTATAACTAGATCCTATAACTAGTAGCAGGTAATCCTGCTGGTTATAACCAGATCCTATAACTACGTAATCCTGCTGGTTATTACCAGATCCTATAACTAGTAGCAGGTCATCCTTCTGGTTATAACCAGATCCTATAACTAGTTAATCCTGCTGGTTATAACCAGATCCTATAACTAGGTAATCCTGCAGGTTATAACCAGATCCTTTAACTAGGTAATCGTGCTGGTTATAATCAGATTATATAACTAGTAGCAGGTCATCCTGCTGGTTATAACCAGATCCTATAACTAGGTAATCCTGCTGGTTATTACCAGATCCTATAAGTAGGTCATCCTGCTGGTTCTAACCAGATCCTATAACTAGGTAATCCTGCAGGGTATAACCAGATCCTATTACTAGTAGCAGGTCATCCTTCTGGTTATAACCAGATCCTATTACTAGGTAATCCTGCTGGTTATAATCAGATTTTATAACTAGTAGCAGGTCATCCTGCTTGTTATAACCAGATCCTATAACTAGGTAATCCTGCTGGTTATAACCAGATCCAAACACAAGGTAATCCTGCTGGTTATAACCAGATTTTATAACTAGTAGCAGGTCATCCTGCTGGTTATAACCAGATCCTATAACTAGGTAATCCTGCTGGTTTTAACCAGATCATATAACTAGGTAATCCTGCTGGTTATAACCAGATCCTATAACTAGGTAATCCTGCAGGTTATAACCAGATCCTATAACTAGTAGCAGGTCATCCATCTGGTTATAACCAGATCCTATAACTAGGTAATCCTGCTGGTTATAATCAGATTATATAACTAGTAGCTGGTCATCCTGCTAGTTATAACCAGATCATGTAACTAGGTAATCCTGCTGGTTACAACCAGATCCTTAAACTAGTACAAGGTAATCCTGCTGGTTATAACCAGATCCTATAACTACGTAATCATGCTGGTTATAACCAGATCCTATAACTAGTAGCAGGTCATCCTGCTGGTTATAACCAGATCCTATAACTAGGTAATCCTGTTGGTTATAATCAGATTATATAACTAGTAGCAGGTCATCCTGCTGGTTATAACCAGATCCTATAACTAGTAGCAGGTCATCCTGCTAGTTATGACCAGATCCTATAACTAGGTAATCCTGCTGGTTACAACCAGATCCTTAAACTAGTACAAGGTCATCCTGCTGGTTATAACCAGATCCTATAACTAGGTAATCCTGCAGGGTATAACCAGATCCTCTAACTAGTAGCAGGTCATCCTTCTGGTTATAACCAGATCCTATAACTAGTAGCAGGTCATCCTTCTGGTTATAACCAGATCCTATAACTAGGTAATCCTGTTGGTTATAATCAGATTATATAACTAGTAGCAGGTCATCCTGCTGGTTATTACCAGATCCTATAACTAGTCGCAGGTCATCCTGCTGGTTATAACCAGATCCTATAACTAGGTAATCCTGCTGGTTATAATCAGATTTTATAACTAGTAGCAGGTGATCCTGCTGGTTATAACCAGATCCTATAACTAGGTAATCCTGCTGGTTATAACCAGATCCTATAACTAGGTAATCCTGCTGGTTATAATCAGATTTTATAACTAGTAGCAGGTGATCCTGCTGGTTATAACCAGATCCTATAACTAGGTAATCCTGCTGGTTATAACCAGATCATATAACTAGGTAATCCTGCTGGTTATAACCAGATCCTATAACTAGGTAATCCTGCAGGTTATAACCAGATCCTATAACTAGTAGCAGGTCATCCTTCTGGTTATAACCAGATCCTATAACTAGGTAATCATGCTGGTTATAATCAGATTATATAACTAGTAGCAGGTCATCCTGCTGGTTATAACCAGATCCTATAACTAGTAGCAGGTCATCCTGCTAGTTATAACCAGATCATGTAACTAGGTAATCCTGCTGGTTACAACCAGATCCTTAAACTAGTACAAGGTCATCCTGCTGGTTATAACCAGATCCTATAACTACGTAATCCTGCTGGTTATAACCAGATCCTATAACTAGTAGCAGGTCATCCTGCTGGTTATAACTAGATCCTATAACTAGTAGCATGTCATCCTGCTGGTTATAACCAGATCCTATAACTAGGTAATCCTGCTGGTTATAACCAGATCCCATAACTAGTAGAAGGTCATCCTGCTGGTTACAACCAGATCCTATAACTAGTAGCAGGTCATCCTGCTGGTTATAACCAGTTCCTATAACTAGTCGCAGGTCATCCTTCTGGTTATAACCAGATCCTATAACTAGGTAATCCTGCTGGTTATAACCAGATCCTATAACTAGGTAATCCTGCTGGTTATAACCAGATCCCATAACTAGTAGAAGGTCATCCTACTGGTTATAACCAGATCCTATAACTAGTAGCAGGTAATTCTGCTGGTTATAACCAGATCCCATAACTAGTAGCAGGTCACCCTGCTGGTTATAACCAGTTCCTATAACTAGTCGCAGGTCATCCTGCTGGTTATAACCAGATCCTATAATTAGGTAATCCTTCAGGTTATAACCAGATCCTATAACTAGTAGCAGGTCATCCTGCTGGTTATAACTAGATCCTATAACTAGTAGCATGTCATCCTTCTGGTTATAACCAGATCCTATAACTAGGTAATCCTGCTGGTTATAACCAGATCCTATAACTAGTAGAAGGTCATCCTGCTGGTTATAACCAGATCCTATAACTAGTAGCAGGTCATCCTGCTGGTTATAACCAGATCCCATAACTAGTAGCTGGTCATCCTGCTGGTTATAACCAGATCCTATAACTAGGTAATCCTGCTGGTTATTACCAGATCCTATAACTAGTCGTAGGTCATCCTGCTGGTTATAACCAGATCCTATAACTAGGTAATCCTGCTGGTTATTACCAGATCCTATAACTAGTAGCAGGTCATCCTTCTGGTTATAACCAGATCCTATAACTAGGTAATCCTGCTGGTTATAACCAGATCCTATAACTAGTAGAAGGTCATCCTGCTGGTTATAACCAGATCCTATAACTAGTAGCAGGTCATCCTGCTGGTTATAACCAGATCCCATAACTAGTAGCTGGTCATCCTGCTGGTTATAACCAGATCCTATAACTAGGTAATCCTGCTGGTTATTACCAGATCCTATAACTAGTCGTAGGTCATCCTGCTGGTTATAACCAGATCCTATAACTAGGTAATCCTGCTGGTTATTACCAGATCCTATAACTAGTAGCAGGTCATCCTTCTGGTTATAACCAGATCCTATAACTAGGTAATCCTGCTGATTATAACCAGATCCTATAACTAGGTAATCCTGCAGGTTATAACCAGATCTTATAACTAGTAGCAGGTCATCCTTCTGGTTATAACCAGATCCTTTAACTAGGTAATCGTGCTGGTTATAATCAGATTATATAACTAGTAGCAGGTCATCCTGCTGGTTATTACCAGATCCTATAACTAGGTAATCCTGCTGGTTCTAACCAGATCCTATAACTAGGTAATCCTGCAGGTTATAACCATATCCTATAACTAGTAGCAGTTCATCCTTCTGGTTATAACCAGATCATATAACTAGGTAATCCTGCTGGTTATAATCAGATTTTATAACTAGTAGCAGGTCATCCTGCTGGTTATAACCAGATCCTATAACTAGGTAATCCTGCTGGTTATAACCAGATCCTATAACTAGGTAATCCTGCAGGGTATAACCAGATCCTTTAACTAGTAGCAGGTCATCCTGCTGGTTATAACCAGATCCTATAACTAGGTAATCCTGCTGGTTATAACCAGATCCTATAACTAGGTAATCCTGCAGGGTATAACCAGATCCTTTAACTAGTAGCAGGTCATCCTTCTGGTTATAACCAGATCCTATAACTAGGTAATCCTGCTGGTTATAATCAGATTTTATAACTAGTAGCAGGTCATCCTGCTGGTTATAACCAGATCCGTAAACTAGTACAAGGTAATCCTGCTGGTTATAACCAGATCCTATAACTACGTAATCATGCTGGTTATAACCAGATTCTATAACTAGTAGCAGGTCATCCTGCTGGTTATAACTAGATCCGATAACTAGTAGCATGTCATCCTGCTGGTTATAACCAGATCCTATAACTAGGTAATCCTGCTGGTTATAACCAGATCCCATAACTAGTAGAAGGTCATCCTGCTGGTTATAACCAGATCCCATAACTAGTAGCTGGTCCTCCTGCTGGTTATAACCAGATCCTATAACTAGGTAATCCTGCTGGTTATTACCAGATCCTATAACTAGTCGTAGGTCATCCCGCTTGTTATAACCAGATCCTATAACTAGGTAATCCTGCTGGTTATTACCAGATCCTATAACTAGTAGCAGGTCATCCTTCTGGTTATAACCAGATCCTATAACTAGGTAATCCTGCTGGTTATAACCAGATCCTATAACTAGGTAATCCTGCAGGTTATAACCAGATCCGATAACTAGTAGCAGGTCATCCTTCTGGTTATAACCAGATCCTTTAATTAGGTAATCCTGCTGGTTATTACCAGATCCTATAACTAGGTAATCCTGCTGGTTCTAACCAGATCCTATAACTAGGTAATCCTGCAGGGTATAACCAGATCCTATAACTAGTAGCAGGTCATCCTTCTGGTTATAACCAGATCCTATAACTAGGTAATCCTGCTGGTTATAATCAGATTTTATAACTAGTAGCACGTACTCCTGCTTGTTATAACCAGATCCTGTAACTAAGTAATCCTGCTCGTTATAATCAGATTTTATAACTAGTAGCAGGTCATCCTGCTGGTTATAACTAGATCCTATAACTAGTAGCATGTCATCCTGCTGGTTATAACCAGATCCTATAACTAGGTAATCCTGCTGGTTATAACCAGATCCTATAACTAGTAGAAGGTCATCCTGCTGGTTATAACCAGATCCTATAACTAGTAGAAGGTCATCCTGCTGGCTATAACCAGATCCTATAACTAGTAGCAGGTCATCCTGCTGGTTATAACCAGATCCCATAACTAGTAGCTGGTCATCCTGCTGGTTATAACCAGATCCTATAACTAGGTAATCCTGCTGGTTATTACCAGATCTTATAACTAGTGGTAGGTCATCCTGCTGGTTATAACCAGATCCTATAACTAGGTAATCCTACTGGTTATTACCAGATCCTATAACTAGTATCAGGTCATCCTTCTGGTTATAACCAGATCCTATAACTAGGTAATCGTGCTGGTTATAACCAGATCCTATAACTAGTAGAAGGTCATCCTGCTGGTTATAACCAGATCCTATAACTAGGTAATCCTGCTGGTTATTACCAGATCCTATAACTAGTCGTAGGTCATCCTGCTGGTTATAACCAGATCCTATAACTAGGTAATCCTGCTGGTTATTACCAGATCCTATAACTAGTCGTAGGCCATCCTGCTGGTTATAACCAGATCCTATAACTAGGTAATCCTGCTGGTTATTACCAGATCCTATAACTAGTAGCAGGTCATCCTTCTGGTTATAACCAGATCCTATAACTAGGTAATCCTGCTGGTTATAACCAGATCCTATAACTAGGGAATCCTGCAGGTTATAACCAGATCTTATAACTAGTAGCAGGTCATCCTTCTGGTTATAACCAGATCCTTTAACTAGGTAATCGTGCTGGTTATAATCAGATTATATAACTAGTAGCAGGTCATCCTGCTGGTTATTACCAGATCCTATAACTAGGTAATCCTGCTGGTTCTAACCAGATCCTATAACTAGGTAATCCTGCAGGTTATAACCATATCCTATAACTAGTAGCAGGTCATCCTTCTGGTTATAACCAGATCCTATAACTAGGTAATCCTGCTGGTTATAATCAGATTTTATAACTAGTAGCAGGTCATCCTGCTGGTTATAACCAGATCCTATAACTAGGTAATCCTGCTGGTTATAATCAGATTTTATAACTAGTAGCAGGTCATCCTGCTTGTTATAACCAGATCCTATAACTAGGTAATCCTGCTGGTTATAACCAGATCCGTAAACTAGTACAAGGTAATCCTGCTGGTTATAACCAGATCCTATAACTACGTAATCATGCTGGTTATAACCAGATTCTATAACTAGTAGCAGGTCATCCTGCTGGTTATAACTAGATCCTATAACTAGTAGCATGTCATCCTGCTGGTTATAACCAGATCCTATAACTAGGTAATCCTGCTGGTTATAACCAGATCCCATAACTAGTAGAAGGTCATCCTGCTGGTTATAACCAGATCCTATAACTAGTAGCAGGTCATCCTGCTGGTTATAACCAGATCCCATAACTAGTAGCTGGTCATCCTGCTGGTTATAACCAGATCCTATAACTAGGTAATCCTGCTGGTTATTACCAGATCCTATAACTAGTCGTAGGTCATCCTGCTGGTTATAACCAGATCCTATAACTAGGTAATCCTGCTGGTTATTACCAGATCCTATAACTAGTAGCAGGTCATCCTTCTGGTTATAACCAGATCCTATAACTAGGTAATCCTGCTGGTTATAACCAGATCCTATAACTAGGTAATCCTGCAGGTTATAACCAGATCTTATAACTAGTAGCAGGTCATCCTTCTGGTTATAACCAGATCCTTTAACTAGGTAATCGTGCTGGTTATAATCAGATTATATAACTAGTAGCAGGTCATCCTGCTGGTTATTACCAGATCCTATAACTAGGTAATCCTGCTGGTTCTAACCAGATCCTATAACTAGGTAATCCTGCAGGTTATAACCATATCCTATAACTAGTAGGAGGTCATCCTTCTGGTTATAACCAGATCCTATAACTAGGTAATCCTGCTGGTTATAATCAGATTTTATAACTAGTAGCAGGTCATCCTGCTGGTTATAACCAGATCCTATAACTAGGTAATCCTGCTGGTTATAACCAGATCCTATAACTAGGTAATCCTGCAGGGTATAACCAGATCCTTTAACTAGTAGCAGGTCATCCTTCTGGTTATAACCAGATCCTATAACTAGGTAATCCTGCTGGTTATAACCAGATCCGTAAACTAGTACAAGGTAATCCTGCTGGTTATAACCAGATCCTATAACTACGTAATCATGCTGGTTATAACCAGATTCTATAACTATTAGCAGGTCATCCTGCTGGTTATAACTAGATCCTATAACTAGTAGCATGTCATCCTGCTGGTTATAACCAGATCCTATAACTAGGTAATCCTGCTGGTTATAACCAGATCCCATAACTAGTAGAAGGTCATCCTGCTGGTTATAACCAGATCCCATAACTAGTAGCTGGTCCTCCTGCTGGTTATAACCAGATCCTATAACTAGGTTATCCTGCTGGTTATTACCAGATCCTATAACTAGTCGTAGGTCATCCCGCTTGTTATAACCAGATCCTATAACTAGGTAATCCTGCTGGTTATTACCAGATCCTATAACTAGTAGCAGGTCATCCTTCTGGTTATAACCAGATCCTATAACTAGGTAATCCTGCTGGTTATAACCAGATCCTATAACTAGGTAATCCTGCAGGTTATAACCAGATCCGATAACTAGTAGCAGGTCATCCTTCTGGTTATAACCAGATCCTTTAACTAGGTAATCGTGCTGGTTATAATCAGATTATATAACTAGTAGCAGGTCATCCTGCTGGTTATAACCAGATCCTATAACTAGGTAATCCTGCTGGTTATTACCAGATCCTATAACTAGGTAATCCTGCTGGTTCTAACCAGATCCTATAACTAGGTAATCCTGCAGGGTATAACCAGATCCTATAACTAGTAGCAGGTCATCCTTCTGGTTATAACCAGATCCTATAACTAGGTAATCCTGCTGGTTATAATCAGATTTTATAACTAGTAGCACGTACTCCTGCTTGTTATAACCAGATCCTATAACTAAGTAATCCTGCTCGTTATAATCAGATTTTATAACTAGTAGCAGGTCATCCTGCTGGTTATAACTAGATCCTATAACTAGTAGCATGTCATCCTGCTGGTTATAACCAGATCCTATAACTAGGTAATCCTGCTGGTTATAACCAGATCCTATAACTAGTAGAAGGTCATCCTGCTGGTTATAACCAGATCCTATAACTAGTAGAAGGTCATCCTGCTGGCTATAACCAGATCCTATAACTAGTAGCAGGTCATCCTGCTGGTTATAACCAGATCCCATAACTAGTAGCTGGTCATCCTGCTGGTTATAACCAGATCCTATAACTAGGTAATCCTGCTGGTTATAACCAGATCCTATAACTAGTAGAAGGTCATCCTGCTGGTTATAACCAGATCCTATAACTAGGTAATCCTGCTGGTTATTACCAGATCCTATAACTAGTCGTAGGTCATCCTGCTGGTTATAACCAGATCCTATAACTAGGTAATCCTGCTGGTTATTACCAGATCCTATAACTAGTCGTAGGCCATCCTGCTGGTTATAACCAGATCCTATAACTAGGTAATCCTGCTGGTTATTACCAGATCCTATAACTAGTGGCAGGTCATCCTTCTGGTTATAACCAGATCCTATAACTAGGTAATCCTGCTGGTTATAACCAGATCCTATAACTAGGGAATCCTGCAGGTTATAACCAGATCTTATAACTAGTAGCAGGTCATCCTTCTGGTTATAACCAGATCCTTTAACTAGGTAATCGTGCTGGTTATAATCAGATTATATAACTAGTAGCAGGTCATCCTGCTGGTTATTACCAGATCCTATAACTAGGTAATCCTGCTGGTTCTAACCAGATCCTATAACTAGGTAATCCTGCAGGTTTTAACCATATCCTATAACTAGTAGCAGGTCATCCTTCTGGTTATAACCAGATCCTATAACTAGGTAATCCTGCTGGTTATAATCAGATTTTATAACTAGTAGCAGGTCATCCTGCTGGTTATAACCAGATCCTATAACTAGGTAATCCTGCTGGTTATAACCAGATCCTATAACTAGGTAATCCTGCAGGGTATAACCAGATCATTTAACTAGTAGCAGGTCATCCTTCTGGTTATAACCAGATCCTATAACTAGGTAATCCTGCTGGTTATAATCAGATTTTATAACTAGTAGCAGGTCATCCTGCTGGTTATTACCAGATCCTATAACTAGGTAATCCTGCTGGTTCTAACCAGATCCTATAACTAGGTAATCCTGCAGGTTATAACCATATCCTATAACTAGTAGCAGGTCATCCTTCTGGTTATAACCAGATCATATAACTAGGTAATCCTGCTGGTTATAATCAGATTTTATAACTAGTAGCAGGTCATCCTGCTGGTTATAACCAGATCCTATAACTAGGTAATCCTGCTGGTTATAACCAGATCCGTAAACTAGTACAAGGTAATCCTGCTGGTTATAACCAGATCCTATAACTACGTAATCATGCTGGTTATAACCAGATTCTATAACTAGTAGCAGGTCATCCTGCTGGTTATAACTAGATCCTATAACTAGTAGCATGTCATCCTGCTGGTTATAACCAGATCCTATAACTAGGTAATCCTGCTGGTTATAACCAGATCCCATAACTAGTAGAAGGTCATCCTGCTGGTTATAACCAGATCCTATAACTAGTAGCAGGTCATCCTGCTGGTTATAACCAGATCCCATAACTAGTAGCTGGTCATCCTGCTGGTTATAACCAGATCCTATAACTAGGTAATCCTGCTGGTTATTACCAGATCCTATAACTAGTCGTAGGTCATCCTGCTGGTTATAACCAGATCCTATAACTAGGTAATCCTGCTGGTTATTACCAGATCCTATAACTAGTAGCAGGTCATCCTTCTGGTTATAACCAGATCCTATAACTAGGTAATCCTGCTGGTTATAACCAGATCCTATAACTAGGTAATCCTGCAGGTTATAACCAGATCCTATAACTAGTAGCAGGTCATCCTTCTGGTTATAACCAGATCCTTTAACTAGGTAATCGTGGTGGTTATAATCAGATTATATAACTAGTAGCAGGTCATCCTGCTGGTTATAACCAGATCCTATAACTAGTAGCAGGTCATCCTGCTAGTTATAACCAGATCATGTAACTAGGTAATCCTGCTGGTTACAACCAGATCCTTAAACTAGTAGAAGGTCATCCTGCTGGTTATAACCATATCCTATAACTAGGTAATCCTGGTGGTTATAACCAGATCATATAACTAGTAGCAGGTCATCCTTCTGGTTATAACCAGATCCTATAACTAGTAGCAGGTCATCCTGCTGGTTATAAGCAGATCCCATAACTAGTAGAAGGGCATCCTGCTGGTTATAACCAGATCCTATAACTAGGTAATCCTGCTGGTTATAACCAGATCCCATAACTAGTAGAAGGTCATCCTGCTGGTTATAACCAGATCCTATAACTAGTAGCAGGTCATCCTGCTGGTTATAAGCAGATCCCATAACTAGTAGAATGGCATCCTGCTGGTTATACCCAGATCCTATAACTAGGTAATCCTGCTGGTTATTACCAGATCTTATAACTAGTCACAGGTCATCCTGCTGGTTATAACCAGATCCTATAACTAGGTAATCCTGCTGGTTATTACCATGTCCTATAACTAGTAGCAGGTCATCCTGCTGGTTATAACCAGATCCTATAACTAGGTAATCCTGCTGGTTATAACCAGATCCCATAACTAGTAGCAGGTCATCCTGCTGGTTATAACCAGATCCTATAACTAGGTAACCCTGCTGGTTATAATCAGATTTTATTACTAGTAGCAGGTCATCCTGCTGGTTATAACCAGATCCTATAACTAGGTAATCCTGCTGGTTATAACCAGATCATATAACTAGGTAATCCTGCTGGTTATAACCAGATCCTATAACTACGTAATCATGCTGGTTATAACCAGATCCTATAACTAGTAGCAGGTCATCCTGCTGGTTATAACTAGATCCTATAACTAGTAGCATGTCATCCTGCTGGTTATAACCAGATCATATAATTAGGTAATCCTGCTGGTTATAAGCAGATCCCATAACTAGTAGAAGGTCATCCTGCTGGTTATAACCAGATCCTATAACTAGTAGCAGGTCATCCTGCTGGTTATAACCAGACCCTCTAACTAGGTAATCCTGCTGGTTATTACCAGATCCTATAACTAGTAGCAGGTCATCCTTCTGGTTATAACCAGATCCTATAACTAGGTAATCCTGCTGGTTATAACCAGATCCTATAACTAGGTAATCCTGCAGGTTATAAACAGATCCCATAACTAGTAGCAGGTCATCCTTCTGGTTATAACCAGATCCTTTAACTAGGTAATCGTGCTGGTTATAATCAGATTATATAACTAGTAGCAGGTCATCCTGCTGGTTATAACCAGATCCTATAACTAGGTAATCCTGCTGGTTATTACCAGATCATATAACTAGGTAATCCTGCTGGTTCTAACCAGATCCTATAACTAGGTAATCCTGCAGGGTATAACCAGATCCTATAACTAGTAGCAGGTCATCCTTCTGGTTAAAACCAGATCCTATAACTAGGTAATCCTGCTGGTTATAATCAGAGTTTATAACTAGTAGCAGGTCATCCTGCTTGTTATAACCAGATCCTATAACTAGGTAATCCTGCTGGTTATTACCAGATCCTATAACTAGTAGCAGGTCATCCTTCTGGTTATAACCAGATCCTATAACTAGGTAATCCTGCTGGTTATAACCAGATCCTATAACTAGGTAATCCTGCAGGTTATAACCAGATCCGATAACTAGTAGCAGGTCATCCTTCTGGTTATAACCAGATCCTTTAACTAGGTAATCGTGCTGGTTATAATCAGATTATATAACTAGTAGCAGGTCATCCTGCTGGTTATAACCAGATCCTATAACTAGGTAATCCTGCTGGTTATTACCAGATCCTATAACTAGGTAATCCTGCTGGTTCTAACCAGATCCTATAACTAGGTAATCCTGCAGGGTATAACCAGATCCTATAACTAGTAGCAGGTCATCCTTCTGGTTATAACCAGATCCTATAACTAGGTAATCCTGCTGGTTATAATCAGATTTTATAACTAGTAGCACGTACTCCTGCTTGTTATAACCAGATCCTATAACTAAGTAATCCTGCTCGTTATAATCAGATTTTATAACTAGTAGCAGGTCATCCTGCTGGTTATAACTAGATCCTATAACTAGTAGCATGTCATCCTGCTGGTTATAACCAGATCCTATAACTAGGTAATCCTGCTGGTTATAACCAGATCCTATAACTAGTAGAAGGTCATCCTGCTGGTTATAACCAGATCCTATAACTAGTAGAAGGTCATCCTGCTGGCTATAACCAGATCCTATAACTAGTAGCAGGTCATCCTGCTGGTTATAACCAGATCCCATAACTAGTAGCTGGTCATCCTGCTGGTTATAACCAGATCCTATAACTAGGTAATCCTGCTGGTTATTACCAGATCTTATAACTAGTGGTAGGTCATCCTGCTGGTTATAACCAGATCCTATAACTAGGTAATCCTACTGGTTATTACCAGATCCTATAACTAGTATCAGGTCATCCTTCTGGTTATAACCAGATCCTATAACTAGGTAATCCTGCTGGTTATAACCAGATCCTATAACTAGCAGAAGGTCATCCTGCTGGTTATAACCAGATCCTATAACTAGGTAATCCTGCTGGTTATTACCAGATCCTATAACTAGTCGTAGGTCATCCTGCTGGTTATAACCAGATCCTATAACTAGGTAATCCTGCTGGTTATTACCAGATCCTATAACTAGTCGTAGGCCATCCTGCTGGTTATAACCAGATCCTATAACTAGGTAATCCTGCTGGTTATTACCAGATCCTATAACTAGTGGCAGGTCATCCTTCTGGTTATAACCAGATCCTATAACTAGGTAATCCTGCTGGTTATAACCAGATCCTATAACTAGGGAATCCTGCAGGTTATAACCAGATCTTATAACTAGTAGCAGGTCATCCTTCTGGTTATAACCAGATCCTTTAACTAGGTAATCGTGCTGGTTATAATCAGATTATATAACTAGTAGCAGGTCATCCTGCTGGTTATTACCAGATCCTATAACTAGGTAATCCTGCTGGTTCTAACCAGATCCTATAACTAGGTAATCCTGCAGGTTATAACCATATCCTATAACTAGTAGCAGGTCATCCTTCTGGTTATAACCAGATCCTATAACTAGGTAATCCTGCTGGTTATAATCAGATTTTATAACTAGTAGCAGGTCATCCTGCTGGTTATAACCAGATCCTATAACTAGGTAATCCTGCTGGTTATAACCAGATCCTATAACTAGGTAATCCTGCAGGGTATAACCAGATCCTTTAACTAGTAGCAGGTCATCCTTCTGGTTATAACCAGATCCTATAACTAGGTAATCCTGCTGGTTATAATCAGATTTTATAACTAGTAGCAGGTCATCCTGCTGGTTATTACCAGATCCTATAACTAGGTAATCCTGCTGGTTCTAACCAGATCCTATAACTAGGTAATCCTGCAGGTTATAACCATATCCTATAACTAGTAGCAGGTCATCCTTCTGGTTATAACCAGATCCTATAACTAGGTAATCCTGCTGGTTATAATCAGATTTTATAACTAGTAGCAGGTCATCCTGCTGGTTATAACTAGATCCTATAACTAGTAGCATGTCATCCTGCTGGTTATAACCAGATCCTATAACTAGGTAATCCTGCTGGTTATAACCAGATCCCATAACTAGTAGAAGGTCATCCTGCTGGTTATAACCAGATCCTATAACTAGTAGCAGGTCATCCTGCTGGTTATAACCAGATCCCATAACTAGTAGCTGGTCATCCTGCTGGTTTTAACCAGATCCTATAACTAGGTAATCCTGCTGGTTATTACCAGATCCTATAACTAGTCGTAGGTCATCCTGCTGGTTATAACCAGATCCTATAACTAGGTAATCCTGCTGGTTATTACCAGATCCTATAACTAGTAGCAGGTCATCCTTCTGGTTATAACCAGATCCTATAACTAGGTAATCCTGCTGGTTATAACCAGATCCTATAACTAGGTAATCCTGCAGGTTAAAACCAGATCCTATAACTAGTAGCAGGTCATCCTTCTGGTTATAACCAGATCCTTTAACTAGGTAATCGTGCTGGTTATAATCAGATTATATAACTAGTAGCAGGTCATCCTGCTGGTTATAACCAGATCCCATAACTAGTAGCATGTCATCCTGCAGGTTATACCAGATCCTATAACTAGGTAATCCTGCTGGTTATAACCAGATCCTATAACTAGTAGAAGGTCATCCTTCTGGTTAAAACCAGATCCTATAACTAGGTAATCCTGCTGGTTATAATCAGATCATATAACTAGTAGCAGGTCATCTTGCAGGTTATAACCAGATTCTATATCTAGTAGCAGGTCATTCTTCTGGTTGTAACCAGATCCTATAACTAGGTAATCCTGCAGGTTATAACCAGATCCTATAACTAGTAGCAGGTCATCCTGCTGGTTATAACCAGATCCTATAACTAGTAGCAGGTCATTCTTCTGGTTGTAACCAGATCCTATAAGTAGGTAATCCTGCAGGTTATAACCAGATCCTATAACTAGTAGCAGGTCATCCTGCTGGTTATAACCAGATCCTATAACTAGTAGCAGGTCACCCTGCTGGTTATAACCAGATCCTTTAACTAGGTAATCATGCTGGTTATTACCAGATCCTATAACTAGTCGCAGGTCATCCTTCTGGTTATGACCAGATCCTATAACTAGGTAATCATGCAGGTTATAATCTGATTTTATAACTAGTAGCAGGTCATCCTTCTGGTTATAACCAGATCCTATAACTAGGTAATCCTGCTGGTTATAACCAGATCCTATAACTAGGTAATCCTGCAGGTTATAACCAGATCATATAACTAGTAGCAGGTCATCCTGCTGGTTTTAACCAGATCCTATAACTAGGTAATCATGCTGGTTATTACCAGATCCTATAACTAGGTAATCCTGCTGGTTATTACCAGATCCCATAACTAGTAGCAGGTCATCCTGCTGGTTATAACCAGATCCTATAACTAGTAGCAGGTCATCCTGCTGGTTATAACCAGATCCTACAACTAGTAGCAGGTCATCGTTCTGGTTATAACCAGATCCTATGACTAGGTAATCCTGCTGGTTATAATCAGATTTTATAACTAGGTAATCCTGCTGGTTATAACCAGATCCTATAACAATAGAAGGTCATCCTGCTGGTTATAACCAGATCCTATAACTAGGTAATCCTGCTGGTTATAAACAGATCCTAAAACTAGTAGCAGGTCATCCTTCTGGTTATAACCAGATCCTATAACTAGGTAATCCTGCTGGTTATAATCAGATCCCATAACTAGTAGCAGGTCATCCTGCTGGTTATAACCAGATCCCATAACTAGTAGCATGTCATCCTGCAGGTTATACCAGATCATATAACTAGGTAATCCTGCTGGTTATAACCAGATCCTATGACTAGGTAATCCTGCAAGTTATAAACAGATCCTAAAACAAGTAGCAAGTCATCCTTCTGGTTATAACCAGATCCTATAACTAGGTAATCCTGCTGGTTATAATCAGATTTTATGACTAGTAGCAGGTCATCCTGCTGGTTATAACCAGATCATATAACTAGGTAATCCTGCTGGTTATAACCAGATCCTATAACTAGGTAATCCTGCAGGTTATAACCAGATCCTATAACTAGTAGCAGGTCATCCTTCTGGTTATAACCAGATCCTATAACTAGGTAATCCTGCTGGTTATAATCAGATTTTATAACTAGTAGCAGGTCATCCTGCTGGTTATAACCAGATCCTATAACTAGGTAATCCTGCTGGTTATAACCAGATCCTATAACTAGGTAATCCTGCAGGGTATAACCAGATCCTTTAACTAGTAGCAGGTCATCCTTCTGGTTATAACCAGATCCTATAACTAGGTAATCCTGCTGGTTATAATCAGATTTTATAACTAGTAGCAGGTCATCCTGCTGGTTATTACCAGATCCTATAACTAGGTAATCCTGCTGGTTCTAACCAGATCCTATAACTAGGTAATCCTGCAGGTTATAACCATATCCTATAACTAGTAGCAGGTCATCCTTCTGGTTATAACCAGATCCTATAACTAGGTAATCCTGCTGGTTATAATCAGATTTTATAACTAGTAGCAGGTCATCCTGCTGGTTATAACTAGATCCTATAACTAGTAGCATGTCATCCTGCTGGTTATAACCAGATCCTATAACTAGGTAATCCTGCTGGTTATAACCAGATCCCATAACTAGTAGAAGGTCATCCTGCTGGTTATAACCAGATCCTATAACTAGTAGCAGGTCATCCTGCTGGTTATAACCAGATCCCATAACTAGTAGCTGGTCATCCTGCTGGTTTTAACCAGATCCTATAACTAGGTAATCCTGCTGGTTATTACCAGATCCTATAACTAGTCGTAGGTCATCCTGCTGGTTATAACCAGATCCTATAACTAGGTAATCCTGCTGGTTATTACCAGATCCTATAACTAGTAGCAGGTCATCCTTCTGGTTATAACCAGATCCTATAACTAGGTAATCCTGCTGGTTATAACCAGATCCTATAACTAGGTAATCCTGCAGGTTAAAACCAGATCCTATAACTAGTAGCAGGTCATCCTTCTGGTTATAACCAGATCCTTTAACTAGGTAATCGTGCTGGTTATAATCAGATTATATAACTAGTAGCAGGTCATCCTGCTGGTTATAACCAGATCCCATAACTAGTAGCATGTCATCCTGCAGGTTATACCAGATCCTATAACTAGGTAATCCTGCTGGTTATAACCAGATCCTATAACTAGTAGAAGGTCATCCTTCTGGTTAAAACCAGATCCTATAACTAGGTAATCCTGCTGGTTATAATCAGATCATATAACTAGTAGCAGGTCATCTTGCAGGTTATAACCAGATTCTATATCTAGTAGCAGGTCATTCTTCTGGTTGTAACCAGATCCTATAACTAGGTAATCCTGCAGGTTATAACCAGATCCTATAACTAGTAGCAGGTCATCCTGCTGGTTATAACCAGATCCTATAACTAGTAGCAGGTCATTCTTCTGGTTGTAACCAGATCCTATAAGTAGGTAATCCTGCAGGTTATAACCAGATCCTATAACTAGTAGCAGGTCATCCTGCTGGTTATAACCAGATCCTATAACTAGTAGCAGGTCACCCTGCTGGTTATAACCAGATCCTTTAACTAGGTAATCATGCTGGTTATTACCAGATCCTATAACTAGTCGCAGGTCATCCTTCTGGTTATGACCAGATCCTATAACTAGGTAATCATGCAGGTTATAATCTGATTTTATAACTAGTAGCAGGTCATCCTTCTGGTTATAACCAGATCCTATAACTAGGTAATCCTGCTGGTTATAACCAGATCCTATAACTAGGTAATCCTGCAGGTTATAACCAGATCATATAACTAGTAGCAGGTCATCCTGCTGGTTTTAACCAGATCCTATAACTAGGTAATCATGCTGGTTATTACCAGATCCTATAACTAGGTAATCCTGCTGGTTATTACCAGATCCCATAACTAGTAGCAGGTCATCCTGCTGGTTATAACCAGATCCTATAACTAGTAGCAGGTCATCCTGCTGGTTATAACCAGATCCTACAACTAGTAGCAGGTCATCGTTCTGGTTATAACCAGATCCTATGACTAGGTAATCCTGCTGGTTATAATCAGATTTTATAACTAGGTAATCCTGCTGGTTATAACCAGATCCTATAACAATAGAAGGTCATCCTGCTGGTTATAACCAGATCCTATAACTAGGTAATCCTGCTGGTTATAAACAGATCCTAAAACTAGTAGCAGGTCATCCTTCTGGTTATAACCAGATCCTATAACTAGGTAATCCTGCTGGTTATAATCAGATCCCATAACTAGTAGCAGGTCATCCTGCTGGTTATAACCAGATCCCATAACTAGTAGCATGTCATCCTGCAGGTTATACCAGATCATATAACTAGGTAATCCTGCTGGTTATAACCAGATCCTATGACTAGGTAATCCTGCAAGTTATAAACAGATCCTAAAACAAGTAGCAAGTCATCCTTCTGGTTATAACCAGATCCTATAACTAGGTAATCCTGCTGGTTATAATCAGATTTTATGACTAGTAGCAGGTCATCCTGCTGGTTATAACCAGATCATATAACTAGGTAATCCTGCTGGTTATAACCAGATCCTATAACTAGGTAATCCTGCAGGTTATAACCAGATCCTATAACTAGGTAATCCTGCTGGTTACAACCAGATCCTTAAACTAGTAGCAGGTCATCCTTCTGGTTATAACCAGATCCTATAACTAGGTAATCCTGTTGGTTATAATCAGATTATATAACTAGTGGCAGGTCATCCTGCCTGTTATAACCAGATCCTATAACTAAGTAATCATGCTGGTTACAACCAGATCCTTAAACTAGTACAAGGTCATCCTGCTGGTTATAACCAGATCCAATAACTAGTAGCATGTCATCCTGCTGGTTATAACCAGATCCTATAACTAGGTAATCCTGCTGGTTATAACCAGATCCCATAACTAGTAGAAGGTCATCCTGCTGGTTATAACCAGATCCTACAACTAGGTAATCCTGCTGGTTATTACCAGATCCTATAAGTAGTCGCAGGTCATCCTGCTGGTTATAACCAGATCCTATAACTAGGTAATCATGCTGGTTATAACCAGATCCTATAACTAGGTAATCCTGCTGGTTTTAACCAGATCCTATAACTAGGTAATCCTGCAGGTTATAACCAGATCCTATAACTAGTAGCATGTCATCCTGCAGGTTATAACCAGATCCCATAACTAGTAGCATGTCATCCTGCTGGTTATACCAGATCCTATAACTAGGTAATCCTGCTGGTTATAACCAGATCCTATAATTGGGTAATCCTGCAGGTCATAAACAGATCCTATAACTAGTAGCAGGTCATCCTTCTGGTTATAACCAGATCCTATAACTAGGTAATCCTGCTGGTTATAATCAGATTTTATAACTAGTAGCAGGTCATCCTGCTGGTTATAACCAGATCCCATAACTAGTAGCATGTCATCCTGCAGGTTATACCAGATCATATAACTAGGTAATCCTGCTGGTTATAACCAGATCCTATGACTAGGTAATCCTGCAAGTTATAAACAGATCCTAAAACAAGTAGCAAGTCATCCTTCTGGTTATAACAAGATCCTATAACTAGGTAATCCTGCTGGTTATAATCAGATTTTATGACTAGTAGCAGGTCATCCTGCTGGTTATAACCAGATCATATAACTAGGTAATCCTGCTGGTTATAACCAGATCCTATAACTAGGTAATCCTGCAGGTTATAACCAGATCCTATAACTAGGTAATCCTGCTGGTTACAACCAGATCCTTAAACTAGTAGCAAGTCATCCTTCTGGTTATAACCAGATCCTATAACTAGGTAATCCTGTTGGTTATAATCAGATTATATAACTAGTGGCAGGTCATCCTGCCTGTTATAACCAGATCCTATAACTAAGTAATCATGCTGGTTACAACCAGATCCTTAAACTAGTACAAGGTCATCCTGCTGGTTATAACCAGATCCAATAACTAGGTAATCCTGCTGGTTATAACCAGATCCTATAACTAGTAGCAGGTCATCCTGCTGGTTATAACTAGATCCCATAACTAATAGCATGTCACCCTGCTGGTTATAACCAGATCCTATAACTAGGTAATCCTGCTGGTTATAACCAGATCCCATAACTAGTAGAAGGTCATCCTGCTGGTTATAACCAGATCCTACAACTAGGTCATCCTGCTGGTTACAACCAGATCCTTAAACTAGTACAAGGTAATCCTGCTGGATATAACCAGATCCTATAACTAGGTAATCATGCTGGTTATAACCAGATCCTATAACTAGTAGCAGGTCATCCTGCTGGTTATAACTAGATCCTATAACTAGTAGCATGTCATCCTGCTGGTTATAACCAGATCATATAATTAGGTAATCCTGCTGGTTATAAGCAGATCCCATAACTAGTAGAAGGTCATCCTGCTGGTTATAACCAGATCCTATAACTAGTAGCAGGTCATCCTGCTGGTTATAACCAGATCCTATAACTAGGTAATCCTGCTGGTTATTACCAGATCCTATAACTAGTAGCAGGTCATCCTTCTGGTTATAACCAGATCCTATAACTAGGTAATCCTGCTGGTTATAACCAGATCCTATAACTAGGTAATCCTGCAGGTTATAAACAGATCCTATAACTAGTAGCAGGTCATCCTTCTGGTTATAACCAGATCCTTTAACTAGGTAATTGTGCTGGTTATAATCAGATTATATAACTAGTAGCAGGTCATCCTGCTGGTTATAACCAGATCCTATAACTAGGTAATCCTTCTGGTTATAACCAGATCCTATAACTAGGTAATCCTGCTGGTTCTAACCAGATCCTATAACTAGGTAATCCTGCAGGGTATAACCAGATCCTATAACTAGTAGCAGGTCATCCTTCTGGTTATAACTAGATCCTATAACTAGTAGCATGTCATCCTGCTGGTTATAACCAGATCCTATAACTAGGTAATCCTGCTGGTTATAACCAGATCCCATAACTAGTAGACGGTCATCCTGCTGGTTATAACCAGATCCTATAACTAGTAGCAGGTCATCCTGCTGGTTATAACTAGATCCTATAACTAGTAGCAGGTAATCCTGCTGGTTATAACCAGATCCTATAACTACGTAATCCTGCTGGTTATTACCAGATCCTATAACTAGTAGCAGGTCATCCTTCTGGTTATAACCAGATCCTATAACTAGTTAATCCTGCTGGTTATAACCAGATCCTATAACTAGGTAATCCTGCAGGTTATAACCAGATCCTTTAACTAGGTAATCGTGCTGGTTATAATCAGATTATATAACTAGTAGCAGGTCATCCTGCTGGTTATAACCAGATCCTGTAACTAGGTAATCCTGCTGGTTATTACCAGATCCTATAAGTAGGTCATCCTGCTGGTTCTAACCAGATCCTATAACTAGGTAATCCTGCAGGGTATAACCAGATCCTATTACTAGTAGCAGGTCATCCTTCTGGTTATAACCAGATCCTATTACTAGGTAATCCTGCTGGTTATAATCAGATTTTATAACTAGTAGCAGGTCATCCTGCTTGTTATAACCAGATCCTATAACTAGGTAATCCTGCTGGTTATAACCAGATCCAAACACAAGGTAATCCTGCTGGTTATAACCAGATTTTATAACTAGTAGCAGGTCATCCTGCTGGTTATAACCAGATCCTATAACTAGGTAATCCTGCTGGTTTTAACCAGATCATATAACTAGGTAATCCTGCTGGTTATAACCAGATCCTATAACTAGGTAATCCTGCAGGTTATAACCAGATCCTATAACTAGTAGCAGGTCATCCATCTGGTTATAACCAGATCCTATAACTAGGTAATCCTGCTGGTTATAATCAGATTATATAACTAGTAGCTGGTCATCCTGCTAGTTATAACCAGATCATGTAACTAGGTAATCCTGCTGGTTACAACCAGATCCTTAAACTAGTACAAGGTAATCCTGCTGGTTATAACCAGATCCTATAACTACGTAATCATGCTGGTTATAACCAGATCCTATAACTAGTAGCAGGTCATCCTGCTGGTTATAACCAGATCCTATAACTAGGTAATCCTGTTGGTTATAATCAGATTATATAACTAGTAGCAGGTCATCCTGCTGGTTATAACCAGATCCTATAACTAGTAGCAGGTCATCCTGCTAGTTATGACCAGATCCTATAACTAGGTAATCCTGCTGGTTACAACCAGATCCTTAAACTAGTACAAGGTCATCCTGCTGGTTATAACCAGATCCTATAACTAGGTAATCCTGCAGGGTATAACCAGATCCTCTAACTAGTAGCAGGTCATCCTTCTGGTTATAACCAGATCCTATAACTAGTAGCAGGTCATCCTTCTGGTTATAACCAGATCCTATAACTAGGTAATCCTGTTGGTTATAATCAGATTATATAACTAGTAGCAGGTCATCCTGCTGGTTATTACCAGATCCTATAACTAGTCGCAGGTCATCCTGCTGGTTATAACCAGATCCTATAACTAGGTAATCCTGCTGGTTATAATCAGATTTTATAACTAGTAGCAGGTGATCCTGCTGGTTATAACCAGATCCTATAACTAGGTAATCCTGCTGGTTATAACCAGATCATATAACTAGGTAATCCTGCTGGTTATAACCAGATCCTATAACTAGGTAATCCTGCAGGTTATAACCAGATCCTATAACTAGTAGCAGGTCATCCTTCTGGTTATAACCAGATCCTATAACTAGGTAATCATGCTGGTTATAATCAGATTATATAACTAGTAGCAGGTCATCCTGCTGGTTATAACCAGATCCTATAACTAGTAGCAGGTCATCCTGCTAGTTATAACCAGATCATGTAACTAGGTAATCCTGCTGGTTACAACCAGATCCTTAAACTAGTACAAGGTCATCCTGCTGGTTATAACCAGATCCTATAACTACGTAATCCTGCTGGTTATAACCAGATCCTATAACTAGTAGCAGGTCATCCTGCTGGTTATAACTAGATCCTATAACTAGTAGCATGTCATCCTGCTGGTTATAACCAGATCCTATAACTAGGTAATCCTGCTGGTTATAACCAGATCCCATAACTAGTAGAAGGTCATCCTGCTGGTTACAACCAGATCCTATAACTAGTAGCAGGTCATCCTGCTGGTTATAACCAGTTCCTATAACTAGTCGCAGGTCATCCTTCTGGTTATAACCAGATCCTATAACTAGGTAATCCTGCTGGTTATAACCAGATCCTATAACTAGGTAATCCTGCTGGTTATAACCAGATCCCATAACTAGTAGAAGGTCATCCTACTGGTTATAACCAGATCCTATAACTAGTAGCAGGTAATTCTGCTGGTTATAACCAGATCCCATAACTAGTAGCAGGTCACCCTGCTGGTTATAACCAGTTCCTATAACTAGTCGCAGGTCATCCTGCTGGTTATAACCAGATCCTATAATTAGGTAATCCTTCAGGTTATAACCAGATCCTATAACTAGTAGCAGGTCATCCTGCTGGTTATAACTAGATCCTATAACTAGTAGCATGTCATCCTTCTGGTTATAACCAGATCCTATAACTAGGTAATCCTGCTGGTTATAACCAGATCCTATAACTAGTAGAAGGTCATCCTGCTGGTTATAACCAGATCCTATAACTAGTAGCAGGTCATCCTGCTGGTTATAACCAGATCCCATAACTAGTAGCTGGTCATCCTGCTGGTTATAACCAGATCCTATAACTAGGTAATCCTGCTGGTTATTACCAGATCCTATAACTAGTCGTAGGTCATCCTGCTGGTTATAACCAGATCCTATAACTAGGTAATCCTGCTGGTTATTACCAGATCCTATAACTAGTAGCAGGTCATCCTTCTGGTTATAACCAGATCCTATAACTAGGTAATCCTGCTGGTTATAACCAGATCCTATAACTAGTAGAAGGTCATCCTGCTGGTTATAACCAGATCCTATAACTAGTAGCAGGTCATCCTGCTGGTTATAACCAGATCCCATAACTAGTAGCTGGTCATCCTGCTGGTTATAACCAGATCCTATAACTAGGTAATCCTGCTGGTTATTACCAGATCCTATAACTAGTCGTAGGTCATCCTGCTGGTTATAACCAGATCCTATAACTAGGTAATCCTGCTGGTTATTACCAGATCCTATAACTAGTAGCAGGTCATCCTTCTGGTTATAACCAGATCCTATAACTAGGTAATCCTGCTGATTATAACCAGATCCTATAACTAGGTAATCCTGCAGGTTATAACCAGATCTTATAACTAGTAGCAGGTCATCCTTCTGGTTATAACCAGATCCTTTAACTAGGTAATCGTGCTGGTTATAATCAGATTATATAACTAGTAGCAGGTCATCCTGCTGGTTATTACCAGATCCTATAACTAGGTAATCCTGCTGGTTCTAACCAGATCCTATAACTAGGTAATCCTGCAGGTTATAACCATATCCTATAACTAGTAGCAGTTCATCCTTCTGGTTATAACCAGATCATATAACTAGGTAATCCTGCTGGTTATAATCAGATTTTATAACTAGTAGCAGGTCATCCTGCTGGTTATAACCAGATCCTATAACTAGGTAATCCTGCTGGTTATAACCAGATCCTATAACTAGGTAATCCTGCAGGGTATAACCAGATCCTTTAACTAGTAGCAGGTCATCCTGCTGGTTATAACCAGATCCTATAACTAGGTAATCCTGCTGGTTATAACCAGATCCTATAACTAGGTAATCCTGCAGGGTATAACCAGATCCTTTAACTAGTAGCAGGTCATCCTTCTGGTTATAACCAGATCCTATAACTAGGTAATCCTGCTGGTTATAATCAGATTTTATAACTAGTAGCAGGTCATCCTGCTGGTTATAACCAGATCCGTAAACTAGTACAAGGTAATCCTGCTGGTTATAACCAGATCCTATAACTACGTAATCATGCTGGTTATAACCAGATTCTATAACTAGTAGCAGGTCATCCTGCTGGTTATAACTAGATCCGATAACTAGTAGCATGTCATCCTGCTGGTTATAACCAGATCCTATAACTAGGTAATCCTGCTGGTTATAACCAGATCCCATAACTAGTAGAAGGTCATCCTGCTGGTTATAACCAGATCCCATAACTAGTAGCTGGTCCTCCTGCTGGTTATAACCAGATCCTATAACTAGGTAATCCTGCTGGTTATTACCAGATCCTATAACTAGTCGTAGGTCATCCCGCTTGTTATAACCAGATCCTATAACTAGGTAATCCTGCTGGTTATTACCAGATCCTATAACTAGTAGCAGGTCATCCTTCTGGTTATAACCAGATCCTATAACTAGGTAATCCTGCTGGTTATAACCAGATCCTATAACTAGGTAATCCTGCAGGTTATAACCAGATCCGATAACTAGTAGCAGGTCATCCTTCTGGTTATAACCAGATCCTTTAATTAGGTAATCCTGCTGGTTATTACCAGATCCTATAACTAGGTAATCCTGCTGGTTCTAACCAGATCCTATAACTAGGTAATCCTGCAGGGTATAACCAGATCCTATAACTAGTAGCAGGTCATCCTTCTGGTTATAACCAGATCCTATAACTAGGTAATCCTGCTGGTTATAATCAGATTTTATAACTAGTAGCACGTACTCCTGCTTGTTATAACCAGATCCTGTAACTAAGTAATCCTGCTCGTTATAATCAGATTTTATAACTAGTAGCAGGTCATCCTGCTGGTTATAACTAGATCCTATAACTAGTAGCATGTCATCCTGCTGGTTATAACCAGATCCTATAACTAGGTAATCCTGCTGGTTATAACCAGATCCTATAACTAGTAGAAGGTCATCCTGCTGGTTATAACCAGATCCTATAACTAGTAGAAGGTCATCCTGCTGGCTATAACCAGATCCTATAACTAGTAGCAGGTCATCCTGCTGGTTATAACCAGATCCCATAACTAGTAGCTGGTCATCCTGCTGGTTATAACCAGATCCTATAACTAGGTAATCCTGCTGGTTATTACCAGATCTTATAACTAGTGGTAGGTCATCCTGCTGGTTATAACCAGATCCTATAACTAGGTAATCCTACTGGTTATTACCAGATCCTATAACTAGTATCAGGTCATCCTTCTGGTTATAACCAGATCCTATAACTAGGTAATCGTGCTGGTTATAACCAGATCCTATAACTAGTAGAAGGTCATCCTGCTGGTTATAACCAGATCCTATAACTAGGTAATCCTGCTGGTTATTACCAGATCCTATAACTAGTCGTAGGTCATCCTGCTGGTTATAACCAGATCCTATAACTAGGTAATCCTGCTGGTTATTACCAGATCCTATAACTAGTCGTAGGCCATCCTGCTGGTTATAACCAGATCCTATAACTAGGTAATCCTGCTGGTTATTACCAGATCCTATAACTAGTAGCAGGTCATCCTTCTGGTTATAACCAGATCCTATAACTAGGTAATCCTGCTGGTTATAACCAGATCCTATAACTAGGGAATCCTGCAGGTTATAACCAGATCTTATAACTAGTAGCAGGTCATCCTTCTGGTTATAACCAGATCCTTTAACTAGGTAATCGTGCTGGTTATAATCAGATTATATAACTAGTAGCAGGTCATCCTGCTGGTTATTACCAGATCCTATAACTAGGTAATCCTGCTGGTTCTAACCAGATCCTATAACTAGGTAATCCTGCAGGTTATAACCATATCCTATAACTAGTAGCAGGTCATCCTTCTGGTTATAACCAGATCCTATAACTAGGTAATCCTGCTGGTTATAATCAGATTTTATAACTAGTAGCAGGTCATCCTGCTGGTTATAACCAGATCCTATAACTAGGTAATCCTGCTGGTTATAATCAGATTTTATAACTAGTAGCAGGTCATCCTGCTTGTTATAACCAGATCCTATAACTAGGTAATCCTGCTGGTTATAACCAGATCCGTAAACTAGTACAAGGTAATCCTGCTGGTTATAACCAGATCCTATAACTACGTAATCATGCTGGTTATAACCAGATTCTATAACTAGTAGCAGGTCATCCTGCTGGTTATAACTAGATCCTATAACTAGTAGCATGTCATCCTGCTGGTTATAACCAGATCCTATAACTAGGTAATCCTGCTGGTTATAACCAGATCCCATAACTAGTAGAAGGTCATCCTGCTGGTTATAACCAGATCCTATAACTAGTAGCAGGTCATCCTGCTGGTTATAACCAGATCCCATAACTAGTAGCTGGTCATCCTGCTGGTTATAACCAGATCCTATAACTAGGTAATCCTGCTGGTTATTACCAGATCCTATAACTAGTCGTAGGTCATCCTGCTGGTTATAACCAGATCCTATAACTAGGTAATCCTGCTGGTTATTACCAGATCCTATAACTAGTAGCAGGTCATCCTTCTGGTTATAACCAGATCCTATAACTAGGTAATCCTGCTGGTTATAACCAGATCCTATAACTAGGTAATCCTGCAGGTTATAACCAGATCTTATAACTAGTAGCAGGTCATCCTTCTGGTTATAACCAGATCCTTTAACTAGGTAATCGTGCTGGTTATAATCAGATTATATAACTAGTAGCAGGTCATCCTGCTGGTTATTACCAGATCCTATAACTAGGTAATCCTGCTGGTTCTAACCAGATCCTATAACTAGGTAATCCTGCAGGTTATAACCATATCCTATAACTAGTAGCAGGTCATCCTTCTGGTTATAACCAGATCCTATAACTAGGTAATCCTGCTGGTTATAATCAGATTTTATAACTAGTAGCAGGTCATCCTGCTGGTTATAACCAGATCCTATAACTAGGTAATCCTGCTGGTTATAACCAGATCCTATAACTAGGTAATCCTGCAGGGTATAACCAGATCCTTTAACTAGTAGCAGGTCATCCTTCTGGTTATAACCAGATCCTATAACTAGGTAATCCTGCTGGTTATAACCAGATCCGTAAACTAGTACAAGGTAATCCTGCTGGTTATAACCAGATCCTATAACTACGTAATCATGCTGGTTATAACCAGATTCTATAACTAGTAGCAGGTCATCCTGCTGGTTATAACTAGATCCTATAACTAGTAGCATGTCATCCTGCTGGTTATAACCAGATCCTATAACTAGGTAATCCTGCTGGTTATAACCAGATCCCATAACTAGTAGAAGGTCATCCTGCTGGTTATAACCAGATCCCATAACTAGTAGCTGGTCCTCCTGCTGGTTATAACCAGATCCTATAACTAGGTTATCCTGCTGGTTATTACCAGATCCTATAACTAGTCGTAGGTCATCCCGCTTGTTATAACCAGATCCTATAACTAGGTAATCCTGCTGGTTATTACCAGATCCTATAACTAGTAGCAGGTCATCCTTCTGGTTATAACCAGATCCTATAACTAGGTAATCCTGCTGGTTATAACCAGATCCTATAACTAGGTAATCCTGCAGGTTATAACCAGATCCGATAACTAGTAGCAGGTCATCCTTCTGGTTATAACCAGATCCTTTAACTAGGTAATCGTGCTGGTTATAATCAGATTATATAACTAGTAGCAGGTCATCCTGCTGGTTATAACCAGATCCTATAACTAGGTAATCCTGCTGGTTATTACCAGATCCTATAACTAGGTAATCCTGCTGGTTCTAACCAGATCCTATAACTAGGTAATCCTGCAGGGTATAACCAGATCCTATAACTAGTAGCAGGTCATCCTTCTGGTTATAACCAGATCCTATAACTAGGTAATCCTGCTGGTTATAATCAGATTTTATAACTAGTAGCACGTACTCCTGCTTGTTATAACCAGATCCTATAACTAAGTAATCCTGCTCGTTATAATCAGATTTTATAACTAGTAGCAGGTCATCCTGCTGGTTATAACTAGATCCTATAACTAGTAGCATGTCATCCTGCTGGTTATAACCAGATCCTATAACTAGGTAATCCTGCTGGTTATAACCAGATCCTATAACTAGTAGAAGGTCATCCTGCTGGTTATAACCAGATCCTATAACTAGTAGAAGGTCATCCTGCTGGCTATAACCAGATCCTATAACTAGTAGCAGGTCATCCTGCTGGTTATAACCAGATCCCATAACTAGTAGCTGGTCATCCTGCTGGTTATAACCAGATCCTATAACTAGGTAATCCTGCTGGTTATTACCAGATCCTATAACTAGTCGTAGGTCATCCTGCTGGTTATAACCAGATCCTATAACTAGGTAATCCTGCTGGTTATTACCAGATCCTATAACTAGTCGTAGGCCATCCTGCTGGTTATAACCAGATCCTATAACTAGGTAATCCTGCTGGTTATTACCAGATCCTATAACTAGTGGCAGGTCATCCTTCTGGTTATAACCAGATCCTATAACTAGGTAATCCTGCTGGTTATAACCAGATCCTATAACTAGGGAATCCTGCAGGTTATAACCAGATCTTATAACTAGTAGCAGGTCATCCTTCTGGTTATAACCAGATCCTTTAACTAGGTAATCGTGCTGGTTATAATCAGATTATATAACTAGTAGCAGGTCATCCTGCTGGTTATTACCAGATCCTATAACTAGGTAATCCTGCTGGTTCTAACCAGATCCTATAACTAGGTAATCCTGCAGGTTTTAACCATATCCTATAACTAGTAGCAGGTCATCCTTCTGGTTATAACCAGATCCTATAACTAGGTAATCCTGCTGGTTATAATCAGATTTTATAACTAGTAGCAGGTCATCCTGCTGGTTATAACCAGATCCTATAACTAGGTAATCCTGCTGGTTATAACCAGATCCTATAACTAGGTAATCCTGCAGGGTATAACCAGATCATTTAACTAGTAGCAGGTCATCCTTCTGGTTATAACCAGATCCTATAACTAGGTAATCCTGCTGGTTATAATCAGATTTTATAACTAGTAGCAGGTCATCCTGCTGGTTATTACCAGATCCTATAACTAGGTAATCCTGCTGGTTCTAACCAGATCCTATAACTAGGTAATCCTGCAGGTTATAACCATATCCTATAACTAGTAGCAGGTCATCCTTCTGGTTATAACCAGATCATATAACTAGGTAATCCTGCTGGTTATAATCAGATTTTATAACTAGTAGCAGGTCATCCTGCTGGTTATAACCCGATCCTATAACTAGGTAATCCTGCTGGTTATAACCAGATCCGTAAACTAGTACAAGGTAATCCTGCTGGTTATAACCAGATCCTATAACTACGTAATCATGCTGGTTATAACCAGATTCTATAACTAGTAGCAGGTCATCCTGCTGGTTATAACTAGATCCTATAACTAGTAGCATGTCATCCTGCTGGTTATAACCAGATCCTATAACTAGGTAATCCTGCTGGTTATAACCAGATCCCATAACTAGTAGAAGGTCATCCTGCTGGTTATAACCAGATCCTATAACTAGTAGCAGGTCATCCTGCTGGTTATAACCAGATCCCATAACTAGTAGCTGGTCATCCTGCTGGTTATAACCAGATCCTATAACTAGGTAATCCTGCTGGTTATTACCAGATCCTATAACTAGTCGTAGGTCATCCTGCTGGTTATAACCAGATCCTATAACTAGGTAATCCTGCTGGTTATTACCAGATCCTATAACTAGTAGCAGGTCATCCTTCTGGTTATAACCAGATCCTATAACTAGGTAATCCTGCTGGTTATAACCAGATCCTATAACTAGGTAATCCTGCAGGTTATAACCAGATCCTATAACTAGTAGCAGGTCATCCTTCTGGTTATAACCAGATCCTTTAACTAGGTAATCGTGCTGGTTATAATCAGATTATATAACTAGTAGCAGGTCATCCTGCTGGTTATAACCAGATCCTATAACTAGTAGCAGGTCATCCTGCTAGTTATAACCAGATCATGTAACTAGGTAATCCTGCTGGTTACAACCAGATCCTTAAACTAGTAGAAGGTCATCCTGCTGGTTATAACCATATCCTATAACTAGGTAATCCTGGTGGTTATAACCAGATCATATAACTAGTAGCAGGTCATCCTTCTGGTTATAACCAGATCCTATAACTAGTAGCAGGTCATCCTGCTGGTTATAAGCAGATCCCATAACTAGTAGAAGGGCATCCTGCTGGTTATAACCAGATCCTATAACTAGGTAATCCTGCTGGTTATAACCAGATCCCATAACTAGTAGAAGGTCATCCTGCTGGTTATAACCAGATCCTATAACTAGTAGCAGGTCATCCTGCTGGTTATAAGCAGATCCCATAACTAGTAGAATGGCATCCTGCTGGTTATACCCAGATCCTATAACTAGGTAATCCTGCTGGTTATTACCAGATCTTATAACTAGTCACAGGTCATCCTGCTGGTTATAACCAGATCCTATAACTAGGTAATCCTGCTGGTTATTACCATGTCCTATAACTAGTAGCAGGTCATCCTGCTGGTTATGACCAGATCCTATAACTAGGTAATCCTGCTGGTTATAACCAGATCCCATAACTAGTAGCAGGTCATCCTGCTGGTTATAACCAGATCCTATAACTAGGTAACCCTGCTGGTTATAATCAGATTTTATTACTAGTAGCAGGTCATCCTGCTGGTTATAACCAGATCCTATAACTAGGTAATCCTGCTGGTTATAACCAGATCATATAACTAGGTAATCCTGCTGGTTATAACCAGATCCTATAACTACGTAATCATGCTGGTTATAACCAGATCCTATAACTAGTAGCAGGTCATCCTGCTGGTTATAACTAGATCCTATAACTAGTAGCATGTCATCCTGCTGGTTATAACCAGATCATATAATTAGGTAATCCTGCTGGTTATAAGCAGATCCCATAACTAGTAGAAGGTCATCCTGCTGGTTATAACCAGATCCTATAACTAGTAGCAGGTCATCCTGCTGGTTATAACCAGACCCTCTAACTAGGTAATCCTGCTGGTTATTACCAGATCCTATAACTAGTAGCAGGTCATCCTTCTGGTTATAACCAGATCCTATAACTAGGTAATCCTGCTGGTTATAACCAGATCCTATAACTAGGTAATCCTGCAGGTTATAAACAGATCCCATAACTAGTAGCAGGTCATCCTTCTGGTTATAACCAGATCCTTTAACTAGGTAATCGTGCTGGTTATAATCAGATTATATAACTAGTAGCAGGTCATCCTGCTGGTTATAACCAGATCCTATAACTAGGTAATCCTGCTGGTTATTACCAGATCATATAACTAGGTAATCCTGCTGGTTCTAACCAGATCCTATAACTAGGTAATCCTGCAGGGTATAACCAGATCCTATAACTAGTAGCAGGTCATCCTTCTGGTTAAAACCAGATCCTATAACTAGGTAATCCTGCTGGTTATAATCAGAGTTTATAACTAGTAGCAGGTCATCCTGCTTGTTATAACCAGATCCTATAACTAGGTAATCCTGCTGGTTATTACCAGATCCTATAACTAGTAGCAGGTCATCCTTCTGGTTATAACCAGATCCTATAACTAGGTAATCCTGCTGGTTATAACCAGATCCTATAACTAGGTAATCCTGCAGGTTATAACCAGATCCGATAACTAGTAGCAGGTCATCCTTCTGGTTATAACCAGATCCTTTAACTAGGTAATCGTGCTGGTTATAATCAGATTATATAACTAGTAGCAGGTCATCCTGCTGGTTATAACCAGATCCTATAACTAGGTAATCCTGCTGGTTATTACCAGATCCTATAACTAGGTAATCCTGCTGGTTCTAACCAGATCCTATAACTAGGTAATCCTGCAGGGTATAACCAGATCCTATAACTAGTAGCAGGTCATCCTTCTGGTTATAACCAGATCCTATAACTAGGTAATCCTGCTGGTTATAATCAGATTTTATAACTAGTAGCACGTACTCCTGCTTGTTATAACCAGATCCTATAACTAAGTAATCCTGCTCGTTATAATCAGATTTTATAACTAGTAGCAGGTCATCCTGCTGGTTATAACTAGATCCTATAACTAGTAGCATGTCATCCTGCTGGTTATAACCAGATCCTATAACTAGGTAATCCTGCTGGTTATAACCAGATCCTATAACTAGTAGAAGGTCATCCTGCTGGTTATAACCAGATCCTATAACTAGTAGAAGGTCATCCTGCTGGCTATAACCAGATCCTATAACTAGTAGCAGGTCATCCTGCTGGTTATAACCAGATCCCATAACTAGTAGCTGGTCATCCTGCTGGTTATAACCAGATCCTATAACTAGGTAATCCTGCTGGTTATTACCAGATCTTATAACTAGTTGTAGGTCATCCTGCTGGTTATAACCAGATCCTATAACTAGGTAATCCTACTGGTTATTACCAGATCCTATAACTAGTATCAGGTCATCCTTCTGGTTATAACCAGATCCTATAACTAGGTAATCCTGCTGGTTATAACCAGATCCTATAACTAGCAGAAGGTCATCCTGCTGGTTATAACCAGATCCTATAACTAGGTAATCCTGCTGGTTATTACCAGATCCTATAACTAGTCGTAGGTCATCCTGCTGGTTATAACCAGATCCTATAACTAGGTAATCCTGCTGGTTATTACCAGATCCTATAACTAGTCGTAGGCCATCCTGCTGGTTATAACCAGATCCTATAACTAGGTAATCCTGCTGGTTATTACCAGATCCTATAACTAGTGGCAGGTCATCCTTCTGGTTATAACCAGATCCTATAACTAGGTAATCCTGCTGGTTATAACCAGATCCTATAACTAGGGAATCCTGCAGGTTATAACCAGATCTTATAACTAGTAGCAGGTCATCCTTCTGGTTATAACCAGATCCTTTAACTAGGTAATCGTGCTGGTTATAATCAGATTATATAACTAGTAGCAGGTCATCCTGCTGGTTATTACCAGATCCTATAACTAGGTAATCCTGCTGGTTCTAACCAGATCCTATAACTAGGTAATCCTGCAGGTTATAACCATATCCTATAACTAGTAGCAGGTCATCCTTCTGGTTATAACCAGATCCTATAACTAGGTAATCCTGCTGGTTATAATCAGATTTTATAACTAGTAGCAGGTCATCCTGCTGGTTATAACCAGATCCTATAACTAGGTAATCCTGCTGGTTATAACCAGATCCTATAACTAGGTAATCCTGCAGGGTATAACCAGATCCTTTAACTAGTAGCAGGTCATCCTTCTGGTTATAACCAGATCCTATAACTAGGTAATCCTGCTGGTTATAATCAGATTTTATAACTAGTAGCAGGTCATCCTGCTGGTTATTACCAGATCCTATAACTAGGTAATCCTGCTGGTTCTAACCAGATCCTATAACTAGGTAATCCTGCAGGTTATAACCATATCCTATAACTAGTAGCAGGTCATCCTTCTGGTTATAACCAGATCCTATAACTAGGTAATCCTGCTGGTTATAATCAGATTTTATAACTAGTAGCAGGTCATCCTGCTGGTTATAACTAGATCCTATAACTAGTAGCATGTCATCCTGCTGGTTATAACCAGATCCTATAACTAGGTAATCCTGCTGGTTATAACCAGATCCCATAACTAGTAGAAGGTCATCCTGCTGGTTATAACCAGATCCTATAACTAGTAGCAGGTCATCCTGCTGGTTATAACCAGATCCCATAACTAGTAGCTGGTCATCCTGCTGGTTTTAACCAGATCCTATAACTAGGTAATCCTGCTGGTTATTACCAGATCCTATAACTAGTCGTAGGTCATCCTGCTGGTTATAACCAGATCCTATAACTAGGTAATCCTGCTGGTTATTACCAGATCCTATAACTAGTAGCAGGTCATCCTTCTGGTTATAACCAGATCCTATAACTAGGTAATCCTGCTGGTTATAACCAGATCCTATAACTAGGTAATCCTGCAGGTTAAAACCAGATCCTATAACTAGTAGCAGGTCATCCTTCTGGTTATAACCAGATCCTTTAACTAGGTAATCGTGCTGGTTATAATCAGATTATATAACTAGTAGCAGGTCATCCTGCTGGTTATAACCAGATCCTATAACTAGTAGCAGGTCATCCTGCTAGTTATAACCAGATCATGTAACTAGGTAATCCTGCGGGTTACAACCAGATCCTTAAACTAGTAGAAGGTCATCCTGCTGGTTATAACCATATCCTATAACTAGGTAATCCTGGTGGTTATAACCAGATCATATAACTAGTAGCAGGTCATCCTTCTGGTTATAACCAGATCCTATAACTAGTAGCAGGTCATCCTGCTGGTTATAAGCAGATCCCATAACTAGTAGAAGGGCATCCTGCTGGTTATAACCAGATCCTATAACTAGGTAATCCTGCTGGTTATAACCAGATCCCATAACTAGTAGAAGGTCATCCTGCTGGTTATAACCAGATCCTATAACTAGGTAATCCTGCTGGTTATAACCAGATCATATAACTAGGTAATCCTGCTGGTTATAACCAGATCCTATAACTACGTAATCATGCTGGTTATAACCAGATCCTATAACTAGTAGCAGGTCATCCTGCTGGTTATAACTAGATCCTATAACTAGTAGCATGTCATCCTGCTGGTTATAACCAGATCATATAATTAGGTAATCCTGCTGGTTATAAGCAGATCCCATAACTAGTAGAAGGTCATCCTGCTGGTTATAACCAGATCCTATAACTAGTAGCAGGTCATCCTGCGGGTTATAACCAGACCCTCTAACTAGGTAATCCTGCTGGTTATTACCAGATCCTATAACTAGTAGCAGGTCATCCTTCTGGTTATAACCAGATCCTATAACTAGGTAATCCTGCTGGTTATAACCAGATCCTATAACTAGGTAATCCTGCAGGTTATAAACAGATCCAATAACTAGGTAATCCTGCAGGGTATAACCAGATCCTATAACTAGTAGCAGGTCATCCTTCTGGTTAAAACCAGATCCTATAACTAGGTAATCCTGCTGGTTATAATCAGAGTTTATAACTAGTAGCAGGTCATCCTGCTTGTTATAACCAGATCCTATAACTAGGTAATCCTGCTGGTTATAACCAGATCCTTAAACTAGTACAAGGTAATCCTGCTGGTTATAACCAGATCCTATAACTACGTAATCATGCTGGTTATTACCAGATCCTATAACTAGTAGCAGGTCACCCTGGTGGTTATAACTAGATCATATAACTAGTAGCATGTCATCCTGCTGGTTATAACCAGATCCTATAACTAGGTAATCCTGCTGGTTATAACCAGATCCCATAACTAGTAGAAGGTCATCCTGCTGGTTATAACCAGATCCCATAACTAGTAGCAGGTCATCCTGCTGGTTATAACCAGATCATATAACTAGGTAATCCTGCTGGTTATTACCAGATCCTATAACTAGTCGCAGGTCATCCTGCTGGTTATAACCAGATCCTATAACTAGGTAATCCTGCTGGTTATAATCAGATTTTATAACTAGTAGCAGGTCATCCTGCGGGTTATAACCAGACCCTCTAACTAGGTAATCCTGCTGGTTATTACCAGATCCTATAACTAGTAGCAGGTCATCCTTCTGGTTATAACCAGATCCTATAACTAGGTAATCCTGCTGGTTATAACCAGATCCTATAACTACGTAATCCTGCAGGTTATAAACAGATCCTATAACTAGGTAATCCTGCAGGGTATAACCAGATCCTATAACTAGTAGCAGGTCATCCTTCTGGTTAAAACCAGATCCTATAACTAGGTAATCCTGCTGGTTATAATCAGAGTTTATAACTAGTAGCAGGTCATCCTGCTTGTTATAACCAGATCCTATAACTAGGTAATCCTGCTGGTTATAACCAGATCCTTAAACTAGTACAAGGTAATCCTGCTGGTTATAACCAGATCCTATAACTACGTAATCATGCTGGTTATTACCAGATCCTATAACTAGTAGCAGGTCATCCTGGTGGTTATAACTAGATCATATAACTAGTAGCATGTCATCCTGCTGGTTATAACCAGATCCTATAACTAGGTAATCCTGCTGGTTATAACCAGATCCCATAACTAGTAGCAGGTCATCCTGCTGGTTATAACCAGATCCTATAACTAGGTAATCCTGCTGGTTATAACCAGATCCTATAACTAGGTAATCCTGCTGGTTATAACCAGATCCCATAACTAGTAGAAGGTCATCCTGCTGCTTATAACCAGATCCTATAACTAGTAGCAGGTAATCCTGCTGGTTATAACCAGATCCTATAACTAGGTAATCCTGCAGGTTATAACCAGATCCTTTAACTAGGTAATCGTGCTGGTTATAATCAGATTATATAACTAGTAGCAGGTCATCCTGCTGGTTATAACCAGATCCTATAACTAGGTAATCCTGCTGGTTATTACCAGATCCTATATGTAGGTAATCCTGCTGGTTCTAACCAGATCCTATAACTAGGTAATCCTGCAGGGTATAACCAGATCCTATAACTAGTAGCAGGTAATCCTTCTGGTTATAACCAGATCCTATTACTAGGTAATCCTGCTGGTTATAATCAGATTTTATAACTAGTAGCAGGTCATCCTGCTTGTTATAACCAGATCCTATAACTAGGTAATCCTGCTGGTTATAACCAGATCATATAACTAGGTCATCCTGCTAGTTATAACCAGATCATGTAACTAGGTAATCCTGCTGGTTACAACCAGATCCTTAAACTAGTACAAGGTAATCCTGCTGGTTATAACCAGATCCTATAACTACGTAATCATGCTGGTTATAACCAGATCCTTTAACTAGTAGCAGGTCATCCTGCTGGTTATAACCATATCCTATAACTAGGTAATCCTGTTGGTTATAATCAGATTATATAACTAGTAGCAGGTCATCCTGCTGGTTGTTACCAGATCCTATAACTAGTCGCAGGTCATCCTGCTGGTTATAACCAGATCCTATAACTAGGTAATCCTGCTGGTTATAATCAGATTTTATAACTAGTAGCAGGTCATCCTGCTGGTTATAACCAGATCCTATAACTAGGTAATCCTGCTGGTTATAACCAGATCATATAACTAGGTAATCCTGCTGGTTATAACCAGATCCTATAACTAGGTAATCCTGCAGGTTATAACCAGATCCTTTAACTAGTAGCAGGTCATCCTTCTGGTTATAACCAGATCCTATAACTAGGTAATCATGCTGGTTATAATCAGATTATATAACTAGTAGCAGGTCATCCTGCTGGTTATAACCAGATCCTATAACTAGTAGCAGGTCATCCTGCTAGTTATAACCAGATCATGTAACTAGGTAATCCTGCTGGTTACAACCAGATCCTTAAACTAGTACAAGGTCATCCTGCTGGCTATAACCAGATCCTATAACTACGTAATCCTGCTGGTTATAGCCAGATCCTATAACTAGTAGCAGGTCATCCTGCTGGTTATAACTAGATCCTATAACTAGTAGCATGTCATCCTGCTGGTTATAACCAGATCCTATAACTAGGTAATCCTGCTGGTTATAACCAGATCCCATAACTAGTAGCAGGTCATCCTGCTGGTTATAACCAGTTCCTATAACTAGTCGCAGGTCATCCTGCTGGTTATAACCAGATCCTATAATTAGGTAATCCTTCAGGTTATAACCAGATCCTATAACTAGTAGCAGGTCATCCTGCTGGTTATAACTAGATCCTATAACTAGTAGCATGTCATCCTGCTGGTTATAACCAGATCCTATAACTAGGTAATCCTGCTGGTTATAACCAGATCCTATAACTAGTAGAAGGTCACCCTTCTGGTTATAACCAGATCCTATAACTAGTAGCAGGTCATCCTGCTGGTTATAACCAGATCCCATAACTAGTAGCTGGTCATCCTGCTGGTTATAACCAGATCCTATAACTAGGTAATCCTGCTGGTTATTACCAGATCCTATAACTAGTCGTAGGTCATCCTGCTGGTTATAACCAGATCCTATAACTAGGTAATCCTGCTGGTTATTACCAGATCCTATAACTAGTAGCAGGTCATCCTTCTGGTTATAACCAGATCCTATAACTAGGTAATCCTGCTGGTTATAACCAGATCCTATAACTATTAGAAGGTCATCCTGCTGGTTATAACCAGATCCTATAACTAGTAGCAGGTCATCCTGCTGGTTATAACCAGATCCCATAACTAGTAGCTGGTCATCCTGCTGGTTATAACCAGATCCTATAACTAGGTAATCCTGCTGGTTACAACCAGATCCTTAAACTAGTACAAGGTCATCCTGCTGGTTATAACCAGATCCTATAACTAGGTAATCCTGCTGGTTATAACCAGATCATATAACTAGGTAATCCTGCTGGTTATAACCAGATCCTATAACTAGGTAATCCTGCAGGTTATAACCAGATCCTATAACTAGTAGCAGGTCATCCTTCTGGTTATAATCAGATCCTATAACTAGGTAATCATGCTGGTTATAATCAGATTATATAACTAGTAGCAGGTCATCCTGCTGGTTATAACCAGATCCTATAACTAGTAGCAGGTCATCCTGCTAGTTATAACCAGATCATGTAACTAGGTAATCCTGCTGGTTACAACCAGATCCTTAAACTAGTACAAGGTCATCCTGCTGGTTATAACCAGATCCTATAACTACGTAATCCTGCTGGTTATAGCCAGATCCTATAACTAGTAGCAGGTCATCCTGCTGGTTATAACTAGATCCTATAACTAGTAGCATGTCATCCTGCTGGTTATAACCAGATCCTATAACTAGGTAATCCTGCTGGTTATAACCAGATCCCATAACTAGTAGCAGGTCATCCTGCTGGTTATAACCAGATCCTATAACTAGTAGCAGGTCATCCTTCTGGTTATAATCAGATCCTATAACTAGGTAATCATGCTGGTTATAATCAGATTATATAACTAGTAGCAGGTCATCCTGCTGGTTATAACCAGATCCTATAACTAGTAGCAGGTCATCCTGCTAGTTATAACCAGATCATGTAACTAGGTAATCCTGCTGGTTACAACCAGATCCTTAAACTAGTACAAGGTCATCCTGCTGGTTATAACCAGATCCTATAACTACGTAATCCTGCTGGTTATAGCCAGATCCTATAACTAGTAGCAGGTCATCCTGCTGGTTATAACTAGATCCTATAACTAGTAGCATGTCATCCTGCTGGTTATAACCAGATCCTATAACTAGGTAATCCTGCTGGTTATAACCAGATCCCATAACTAGTAGAAGGTCATCCTGCTGGTTATAACCAGATCCTATAACTAGTAGCAGGTCATCCTGCTGGTTATAACCAGTTCCTATAACTAGTCGCAGGTCATCCTTCTGGTTATAACCAGATCCTATAACTAGGTAATCCTGCTGGTTATAACCAGATCCTATAACTAGGTAATCCTGCTGGTTATAACCAGATCCCATAACTAGTAGAAGGTCATCCTACTGGTTATAACCAGATCCTATAACTAGTAGCAGGTAATTCTGCTGGTTATAACCAGATCCCATAACTAGTAGCAGGTCATCCTGCTGGTTATAACCAGTTCCTATAACTAGTCGCAGGTCATCCTGCTGGTTATAACCAGATCCTATAATTAGGTAATCCTTCAGGTTATAACCAGATCCTATAACTAGTAGCAGGTCATCCTGCTGGTTATAACTAGATCCTATAACTAGTAGCATGTCATCCTGCTGGTTATAACTAGATCCTATAACTAGGTAATCCTGCTGGTTATAACCAGATCCTATAACTAGTAGAAGGTCATCCTGCTGGTTATAACCAGATCCTATAACTAGTAGCAGGTCATCCTGCTGGTTATAACCAGATCCCATAACTAGTAGCTGGTCATCCTGCTGGTTATAACCAGATCCTATAACTAGGTAATCCTGCTGGTTATTACCAGATCCTATAACTAGTCGTAGGTCATCCTGCTGGTTATAACCAGATCCTATAACTAGGTAATCCTGCTGGTTATTACCAGATCCTATAACTAGTAGCAGGTCATCCTTCTGGTTATAACCAGATCCTATAACTAGGTAATCCTGCTGGTTATAACCAGATCCTATAACTAGTAGAAGGTCATCCTGCTGGTTATAACCAGATCCTATAACTAGTAGCAGGTCATCCTGCTGGTTATAACCAGATCCCATAACTAGTAGCTGGTCATCCTGCTGGTTATAACCAGATCCTATAACTAGGTAATCCTGCTGGTTATTACCAGATCCTATAACTAGTCGTAGGTCATCCTGCTGGTTATAACCAGATCCTATAACTAGGTAATCCTGCTGGTTATTACCAGATCCTATAACTAGTAGCAGGTCATCCTTCTGGTTATAACCAGATCCTATAACTAGGTAATCCTGCTGGTTGTAACCAGATCCTATAACTAGGTAATCCTGCAGGTTATAACCATATCCTATAACTAGTAGCAGGTCATCCTTCTGGTTATAACCAGATCCTATAACTAGGTAATCCTGCTGGTTATAATCAGATTTTATAACTAGTAGCAGGTCATCCTGCTGGTTATAACCAGATCCTATAACTAGGTAATCCTGCTGGTTATAACCAGATCCTATAACTAGGTAATCCTGCAGGGTATAACCAGATCCTTTAACTAGTAGCAGGTCATCCTTCTGGTTATAACCAGATCCTATAACTAGGTAATCCTGCTGGTTATAATCAGATTTTATAACTAGTAGCAGGTCATCCTGCTTGTTATTACCAGATCCTATAACTAGGTAATCCTGCTGGTTCTAACCAGATCATATAACTAGGTAATCCTGCAGGTTATAACCATATCCTATAACTAGTAGCAGGTCATCCTTCTGGTTATAACCAGATCCTATAACTAGGTAATCCTGCTGGTTATAATCAGATTTTATAACTAGTAGCAGGTCATCCTGCTGGTTATAACCAGATCCTATAACTAGGTAATCCTGCTGGTTATAACCAGATCCTATAACTAGGTAATCCTGCAGGGTATAACCAGATCCTTTAACTAGTAGCAGGTCATCCTTCTGGTTATAACCAGATCCTATAACTAGGTAATCCTGCTGGTTATGATCAGATTTTATAACTAGTAGCAGGTCATCCTGCTGGTTATAACCAGATCCGTAAACTAGTACAAGGTAATCCTGCTGGTTATAACCAGATCCTATAACTACGTAATCATGCTGGTTATAACCAGATTCTATAACTAGTAGCAGGTCATCCTGCTGGTTATAACTAGATCCTATAACTAGTAGCATGTCATCCTGCTGGTTATAACCAGATCCTATAACTAGGTAATCCTGCTGGTTATAACCAGATCCCATAACTAGTAGAAGGTCATCCTGCTGGTTATAACCAGATCCTATAACTAGTAGCAGGTCATCCTGCTGGTTATAACCAGATCCCATAACTAGTAGCTGGTCATCCTGCTGGTTATAACCAGATCCTATAACTAGGTAATCCTGCTGGTTATTACCAGATCCTATAACTAGTCGTAGGTCATCCTGCTGGTTATAACCAGATCCTATAACTAGGTAATCCTGCTGGTTATTACCAGATCCTATAACTAGTAGCAGGTCATCCTTCTGGTTATAACCAGATCCTATAACTAGGTAATCCTGCTGGTTATAACCAGATCCTATAACTAGGTAATCCTGCAGGTTATAACCAGATCCTATAACTAGTAGCAGGTCATCCTTCTGGTTATAACCAGATCCTTTAACTAGGTAATCGTGCTGGTTATAATCAGATTATATAACTAGTAGCAGGTCATCCTGCTGGTTATAACCAGATCCTATAACTAGGTAATCCTGCTGGTTATTACCAGATCCTATAACTAGGTAATCCTGCTGGTTCTAACCAGATCCTATAACTAGGTAATCCTGCAGGGTATAACCAGATCCTATAACTAGTAGCAGGTCATCCTTCTGGTTATAACCAGATCCTATAACTAGGTAATCCTGCTGGTTATAATCAGATTTTATAACTAGTAGCAGGTCATCCTGCTGGTTATAACTAGATCCTATAACTAGTAGCATGTCATCCTGCTGGTTATAACCATATCCTATAACTAGGTAATCGTGCTGGTTATAACCATATCCTATAACTAGTAGAAGGTCATCCTGCTGGTTATAACCAGATCCTATAACTAGTAGAAGGTCATCCTGCTGGTTATTACCAGATCCTATAACTAGTAGCAGGTCATCCTGCTGGTTATAACCAGATCCCATAACTAGTAGCTGGTCATCCTGCTGGTTATAACCAGATCCTATAACTAGGTAATCCTGCTGGTTATTACCAGATCCTATAACTAGTCGTAGGTCATCCTGCTAGTTATAACCAGATCCTATAACTAGGTAATCCTACTGGTTATTACCAGATCCTATAACTAGTAGCAGGTCATCCTTCTGGTTATAACCAGATCCTATAACTAGGTAATCCTGCTGGTTATAACCAGATCCTATAACTAGTAGAAGGTCATCCTGCTGGTTATAACCAGATCCTATAACTAGTAGCAGGTCATCCTGCTGGTTATAATCAGATCCTATAACTAGGTAATGCTGCTGGTTATTACCAGATCCCATAACTCGTCGTAGGTCATCCTGCTGGTTATAACCAGATCATATAACTAGGTAATCCTGCTGGTTATTACCAGATCCTATAACTAGTCGAAGGTCATCCTGCTGGTTATAACCAGACCCTATAACTAGGTAATCCTGCTGGTTATAACCAGATCCTATAACTAGTAGCAGGTCATCCTTCTGGTTATAACCAGATCCTATAACTAGGTAATCCTGCTGGTTATAACCAGATCCTATAACTAGTAGAAGGTCATCCTGCTGGTTATAACCAGATCCTATAACTAGTAGCAGGTCATCCTGCTGGTTATAAGCAGATCCCATAACTAGTAGAATGGCATCCTGCTGGTTATACCCAGATCCTATAACTAGGTAATCCTGCTGGTTATTACCAGATCTTATAACTAGTCACAGGTCATCCTGCTGGTTATAACCAGATCCTATAACTAGGTAATCCTGCTGGTTATTACCATGTCCTATAACTAGTAGCAGGTCATCCTGCTGGTTATAACCAGATCCTATAACTAGGTAATCCTGCTGGTTATAACCAGATCCCATAACTAGTAGCAGGTCATCCTGCTGGTTATAACCAGATCCTATAACTAGGTAACCCTGCTGGTTATAATCAGATTTTATTACTAGTAGCAGGTCATCCTGCTGGTTATAACCAGATCCTATAACTAGGTAATCCTGCTGGTTATAACCAGATCATATAACTAGGTAATCCTGCTGGTTATAACCAGATCCTATAACTACGTAATCATGCTGGTTATAACCAGATCCTATAACTAGTAGCAGGTCATCCTGCTGGTTATAACTAGATCCTATAACTAGTAGCATGTCATCCTGCTGGTTATAACCAGATCATATAATTAGGTAATCCTGCTGGTTATAAGCAGATCCCATAACTAGTAGAAGGTCATCCTGCTGGTTATAACCAGATCCTATAACTAGTAGCAGGTCATCCTGCGGGTTATAACCAGACCCTCTAACTAGGTAATCCTGCTGGTTATTACCAGATCCTATAACTAGTAGCAGGTCATCCTTCTGGTTATAACCAGATCCTATAACTAGGTAATCCTGCTGGTTATAACCAGATCCTATAACTAGGTAATCCTGCAGGTTATAAACAGATCCTATAACTAGGTAATCCTGCAGGGTATAACCAGATCCTATAACTAGTAGCAGGTCATCCTTCTGGTTAAAACCAGATCCTATAACTAGGTAATCCTGCTGGTTATAATCAGAGTTTATAACTAGTAGCAGGTCATCCTGCTTGTTATAACCAGATCCTATAACTAGGTAATCCTGCTGGTTATAACCAGATCCTTAAACTAGTACAAGGTAATCCTGCTGGTTATAACCAGATCCTATAACTACGTAATCATGCTGGTTATTACCAGATCCTATAACTAGTAGCAGGTCATCCTGGTGGTTATAACTAGATCATATAACTAGTAGCATGTCATCCTGCTGGTTATAACCAGATCCTATAACTAGGTAATCCTGCTGGTTATAACCAGATCCCATAACTAGTAGAAGGTCATCCTGCTGGTTATAACCAGATCCCATAACTAGTAGCAGGTCATCCTGCTGGTTATAACCAGATCATATAACTAGGTAATCCTGCTGGTTATTACCAGATCCTATAACTAGTCGCAGGTCATCCTGCTGGTTATAACCAGATCCTATAACTAGGTAATCCTGCTGGTTATAATCAGATTTTATAACTAGTAGCAGGTCATCCTGCTGGTTATAACCAGATCCTATAACTAGGTAATCCTGCTGGTTATAACCAGATCCTATAACTAGGTAATCCTGCTGGTTATAACCAGATCCCATAACTAGTAGAAGGTCATCCTGCTGGTTATAACCAGATCCTATAACTAGTAGCAGGTAATCCTGCTGGTTATAACCAGATCCTATAACTAGGTAATCCTGCAGGTTATAACCAGATCCTTTAACTAGGTAATCGTGCTGGTTATAATCAGATTATATAACTAGTAGCAGGTCATCCTGCTGGTTATAACCAGATCCTATAACTAGGTAATCCTGCTGGTTATTACCAGATCCTATATGTAGGTAATCCTGCTGGTTCTAACCAGATCCTATAACTAGGTAATCCTGCAGGGTATAACCAGATCCTATAACTAGTAGCAGGTAATCCTTCTGGTTATAACCAGATCCTATTACTAGGTAATCCTGCTGGTTATAATCAGATTTTATAACTAGTAGCAGGTCATCCTGCTTGTTATAACCAGATCCTATAACTAGGTAATCCTGCTGGTTATAACCAGATCATATAACTAGGTCATCCTGCTAGTTATAACCAGATCATGTAACTAGGTAATCCTGCTGGTTACAACCAGATCCTTAAACTAGTACAAGGTAATCCTGCTGGTTATAACCAGATCCTATAACTACGTAATCATGCTGGTTATAACCAGATCCTTTAACTAGTAGCAGGTCATCCTGCTGGTTATAACCATATCCTATAACTAGGTAATCCTGTTGGTTATAATCAGATTATATAACTAGTAGCAGGTCATCCTGCTGGTTGTTACCAGATCCTATAACTAGTCGCAGGTCATCCTGCTGGTTATAACCAGATCCTATAACTAGGTAATCCTGCTGGTTATAATCAGATTTTATAACTAGTAGCAGGTCATCCTGCTGGTTATAACCAGATCCTATAACTAGGTAATCCTGCTGGTTATAACCAGATCATATAACTAGGTAATCCTGCTGGTTATAACCAGATCCTATAACTAGGTAATCCTGCAGGTTATAACCAGATCCTTTAACTAGTAGCAGGTCATCCTTCTGGTTATAACCAGATCCTATAACTAGGTAATCATGCTGGTTATAATCAGATTATATAACTAGTAGCAGGTCATCCTGCTGGTTATAACCAGATCCTATAACTAGTAGCAGGTCATCCTGCTAGTTATAACCAGATCATGTAACTAGGTAATCCTGCTGGTTACAACCAGATCCTTAAACTAGTACATGGTCATCCTGCTGGCTATAACCAGATCCTATAACTACGTAATCCTGCTGGTTATAGCCAGATCCTATAACTAGTAGCATGTCATCCTTCTGGTTATAACCAGATCCTATAACTAGGTAATCCTGCTGGTTATAACCAGATCCCATAACTAGTAGCAGGTCATCCTGCTGGTTATAACCAGTTCCTATAACTAGTCGCAGGTCATCCTGCTGGTTATAACCAGATCCTATAATTAGGTAATCCTTCAGGTTATAACCAGATCCTATAACTAGTAGCAGGTCATCCTGCTGGTTATAACTAGATCCTATAACTAGTAGCATGTCATCCTGCTGGTTATAACCAGATCCTATAACTAGGTAATCCTGCTGGTTATAACCAGATCCTATAACTAGTAGAAGGTCATCCTGCTGGTTATAACCAGATCCTATAACTAGTAGCAGGTCATCCTGCTGGTTATAACCAGATCCCATAACTAGTAGCTGGTCATCCTGCTGGTTATAACCAGATCCTATAACTAGGTAATCCTGCTGGTTATTACCAGATCCTATAACTAGTCGTAGGTCATCCTGCTGGTTATAACCAGATCCTATAACTAGGTAATCCTGCTGGTTATTACCAGATCCTATAACTAGTAGCAGGTCATCCTTCTGGTTATAACCAGATCCTATAACTAGGTAATCCTGCTGGTTATAACCAGATCCTATAACTAGTAGAAGGTCATCCTGCTGGTTATAACCAGATCCTATAACTAGTAGCAGGTCATCCTGCTGGTTATAACCAGATCCCATAACTAGTAGCTGGTCATCCTGCTGGTTATAACCAGATCCTATAACTAGGTAATCCTGCTGGTTACAACCAGATCCTTAAACTAGTACAAGGTCATCCTGCTGGTTATAACCAGATCCTATAACTAGGTAATCCTGCTGGTTATAACCAGATCATATAACTAGGTAATCCTGCTGGTTATAACCAGATCCTATAACTAGGTAATCCTGCAGGTTATAACCAGATCCTATAACTAGTAGCAGGTCATCCTTCTGGTTATAATCAGATCCTATAACTAGGTAATCATGCTGGTTATAATCAGATTATATAACTAGTAGCAGGTCATCCTGCTGGTTATAACCAGATCCTATAACTAGTAGCAGGTCATCCTGCTAGTTATAACCAGATCATGTAACTAGGTAATCCTGCTGGTTACAACCAGATCCTTAAACTAGTACAAGGTCATCCTGCTGGTTATAACCAGATCCTATAACTAGGTAATCCTGCTGGTTATAACCAGATCCTATAACTAGTAGCAGGTCATCCTGCTGGTTATAACCAGTTCCTATAACTAGTCGCAGGTCATCCTTCTGGTTATAACCAGATCCTATAACTAGGTAATCCTGCTGGTTATAACCAGATCCTATAACTAGGTAATCCTGCTGGTTATAACCAGATCCCATAACTAGTAGAAGGTCATCCTACTGGTTATAACCAGATCCTATAACTAGTAGCAGGTAATTCTGCTGGTTATAACCAGATCCCATAACTAGTAGCAGGTCATCCTGCTGGTTATAACCAGTTCCTATAACTAGTCGCAGGTCATCCTGCTGGTTATAACCAGATCCTATAATTAGGTAATCCTTCAGGTTATAACCAGATCCTATAACTAGTAGCAGGTCATCCTGCTGGTTATAACTAGATCCTATAACTAGTAGCATGTCATCCTGCTGGTTATAACTAGATCCTATAACTAGGTAATCCTGCTGGTTATAACCAGATCCTATAACTAGTAGAAGGTCATCCTGCTGGTTATAACCAGATCCTATAACTAGTAGCAGGTCATCCTGCTGGTTATAACCAGATCCCATAACTAGTAGCTGGTCATCCTGCTGGTTATAACCAGATCCTATAACTAGGTAATCCTGCTGGTTATTACCAGATCCTATAACTAGTCGTAGGTCATCCTGCTGGTTATAACCAGATCCTATAACTAGGTAATCCTGCTGGTTATTACCAGATCCTATAACTAGTAGCAGGTCATCCTTCTGGTTATAACCAGATCCTATAACTAGGTAATCCTGCTGGTTATAACCAGATCCTATAACTAGTAGAAGGTCATCCTGCTGGTTATAACCAGATCCTATAACTAGTAGCAGGTCATCCTGCTGGTTATAACCAGATCCCATAACTAGTAGCTGGTCATCCTGCTGGTTATAACCAGATCCTATAACTAGGTAATCCTGCTGGTTATTACCAGATCCTATAACTAGTCGTAGGTCATCCTGCTGGTTATAACCAGATCCTATAACTAGGTAATCCTGCTGGTCATTACCAGATCCTATAACTAGTAGCAGGTCATCCTTCTGGTTATAACCAGATCCTATAACTAGGTAATCCTGCTGGTTGTAACCAGATCCTATAACTAGGTAATCCTGCAGGTTATAACCATATCCTATAACTAGTAGCAGGTCATCCTTCTGGTTATAACCAGATCCTATAACTAGGTAATCCTGCTGGTTATAATCAGATTTTATAACTAGTAGCAGGTCATCCTGCTGGTTATAACCAGATCCTATGACTAGGTAATCCTGCTGGTTATAACCAGATCCTATAACTAGGTAATCCTGCAGGGTATAACCAGATCCTTTAACTAGTAGCAGGTCATCCTTCTGGTTATAACCAGATCCTATAACTAGGTAATCCTGCTGGTTATAATCAGATTTTATAACTAGTAGCAGGTCATCCTGCTGGTTATTACCAGATCCTATAACTAGGTAATCCTGCTGGTTCTAACCAGATCCTATAACTAGGTAATCCTGCAGGTTATAACCATATCCTATAACTAGTAGCAGGTCATCCTTCTGGTTATAACCAGATCCTATAACTAGGTAATCCTGCTGGTTATAATCAGATTTTATAACTAGTAGCAGGTCATCCTGCTGGTTATAACCAGATCCTATAACTAGGTAATCCTGCTGGTTATAACCAGATCCTATAACTAGGTAATCCTGCAGGGTATAACCAGATCCTTTAACTAGTAGCAGGTCATCCTTCTGGTTATAACCAGATCCTATAACTAGGTAATCCTGCTGGTTATAATCAGATTTTATAACTAGTAGCAGGTCATCCTGCTGGTTATAACCAGATCCGTAAACTAGTACAAGGTAATCCTGCTGGTTATAACCAGATCCTATAACTACGTAATCATGCTGGTTATAATCAGATTTTATAACTAGTAGCAGGTCATCCTGCTGGTTATTACCAGATCCTATAACTATGTAATCCTGCTGGTTCTAACCAGATCCTATAACTAGGTAATCCTGCAGGTTATAACCATATCCTATAACTAGTAGCATGTCATCCTTCTGGTTATAACCAGATCCTATAACTAGGTAATCCTGCTGGTTATAATCAGATTTTATAACTAGTAGCAGGTCATCCTGCTGGTTATAACCAGATCCTATAACTAGGTAATCCTGCTGGTTATAACCAGATCCTATAACTAGGTAATCCTGCAGGGTATAACCAGATCCTTTAACTAGTAGCAGGTCATCCTTCTGGTTATAACCAGATCCTATAACTAGGTAATCCTGCTGGTTATAATCAGATTTTATAACTAGTAGCAGGTCATCCTGCTGGTTATAACCAGATCCTATAACTAGGTAATCCTGCTGGTTATAATCAGATTTTATTACTAGTAGCAGGTCATCCTTCTGGTTATAACCAGATCCTATAACTAGGTAATCCTGCTGGTTATAACCAGATCATATAACAAGGTAATCCTGCTGGTTATAACCAGATCCTATAACTACGTAATCATGCTGGTTATAACCAGATCCTATAACTAGTAGCAGGTCATCCTGCTGGTTATAACTAGATCCTATAACTAGTAGCATGTCATCCTGCTGGTTATAACCAGATCATATAATTAGGTAATCCTGCTGGTTATAAGCAGATCCCATAACTAGTAGAAGGTCATCCTGCTGGTTATAACCAGATCCTATAACTAGTAGCAGGTCATCCTGCTGGTTATAACCAGATCCTATAACTAGGTAATCCTGCTGGTTATTACCAGATCCTATAACTAGTAGCAGGTCATCCTTCTGGTTATAACCAGATCCTATAACTAGGTAATCCTGCTGGTTATAACCAGATCCTATAACTAGGTAATCCTGCAGGTTATAAACAGATCCCATAACTAGTAGCAGGTCATCCTTCTGGTTATAACCAGATCCTTTAACTAGGTAATCGTGCTGGTTATAATCAGATTATATAACTAGTAGCAGGTCATCCTGCTGGTTATAACCAGATCCTATAACTAGGTAATCCTGCTGGTTATTACCAGATCATATAACTAGGTAATCCTGCTGGTTCTAACCAGATCCTATAACTAGGTAATCCTGCAGGGTATAACCAGATCCTATAACTAGTAGCAGGTCATCCTTCTGGTTATAACCAAATCCTATAACTAGGTAATCCTGCTGGTTATAATCAGAGTTTATAACTAGTAGCAGGTCATCCTGCTTGTTATAACCAGATCCTATAACTAGGTAATCCTGCTGGTTATAACCAGATCCTTAAACTAGTACAAGGTAATCCTGCTGGTTATAAACAGATCCTATAACTACGTAATCATGCTGGTTATTACCAGATCCTATAACTAGTAGCAGGTCATCCTGCTGGTTATAACTAGATCCTATAACTAGTAGCATGTCATCCTGCTGGTTATAACCAGATCCTATAACTAGGTAATCCTGCTGGTTATAACCAGATCCCATAACTAGTAGAAGGTCATCCTGCTGGTTATAACCAGATCCTATAACTAGTAGCAGGTCATCCTGCTGGTTATAACCAGATCCCATAACTAGTAGCAGGTCATCCTGCTGGTTATAACCATATCCTATAACTAGGTAATCCTGTTGGTTATAATCAGATTATATAACTAGTAGCAGGTCATCCTGCTGGTTGTTACCAGATCCTATAACTAGTCGCAGGTCATCCTGCTGGTTATAACCAGATCCTATAACTAGGTAATCCTGCTGGTTATAATCAGATTTTATAACTAGTAGCAGGTCATCCTGCTGGTTATAACCAGATCCTATAACTAGGTAATCCTGCTGGTTATAACCAGATCATATAACTAGGTAATCCTGCTGGTTATAACCAGATCCTATAACTAGGTAATCCTGCAGGTTATAACCAGATCCTTTAACTAGTAGCAGGTCATCCTTCTGGTTATAACCAGATCCTATAACTAGGTAATCATGCTGGTTATAATCAGATTATATAACTAGTAGCAGGTCATCCTGCTGGTTATAACCAGATCCTATAACTAGTAGCAGGTCATCCTGCTAGTTATAACCAGATCATGTAACTAGGTAATCCTGCTGGTTACAACCAGATCCTTAAACTAGTACATGGTCATCCTGCTGGCTATAACCAGATCCTATAACTACGTAATCCTGCTGGTTATAGCCAGATCCTATAACTAGTAGCATGTCATCCTGCTGGTTATAACCAGATCCTATAACTAGGTAATCCTGCTGGTTATAACCAGATCCCATAACTAGTAGCAGGTCATCCTGCTGGTTATAACCAGTTCCTATAACTAGTCGCAGGTCATCCTGCTGGTTATAACCAGATCCTATAATTAGGTAATCCTTCAGGTTATAACCAGATCCTATAACTAGTAGCAGGTCATCCTGCTGGTTATAACTAGATCCTATAACTAGTAGCATGTCATCCTGCTGGTTATAACCAGATCCTATAACTAGGTAATCCTGCTGGTTATAACCAGATCCTATAACTAGTAGAAGGTCATCCTGCTGGTTATAACCAGATCCTATAACTAGTAGCAGGTCATCCTGCTGGTTATAACCAGATCCCATAACTAGTAGCTGGTCATCCTGCTGGTTATAACCAGATCCTATAACTAGGTAATCCTGCTGGTTATTACCAGATCCTATAACTAGTCGTAGGTCATCCTGCTGGTTATAACCAGATCCTATAACTAGGTAATCCTGCTGGTTATTACCAGATCCTATAACTAGTAGCAGGTCATCCTTCTGGTTATAACCAGATCCTATAACTAGGTAATCCTGCTGGTTATAACCAGATCCTATAACTAGTAGAAGGTCATCCTGCTGGTTATAACCAGATCCTATAACTAGTAGCAGGTCATCCTGCTGGTTATAACCAGATCCCATAACTAGTAGCTGGTCATCCTGCTGGTTATAACCAGATCCTATAACTAGGTAATCCTGCTGGTTACAACCAGATCCTTAAACTAGTACAAGGTCATCCTGCTGGTTATAACCAGATCCTATAACTAGGTAATCCTGCTGGTTATAACCAGATCATATAACTAGGTAATCCTGCTGGTTATAACCAGATCCTATAACTAGGTAATCCTGCAGGTTATAACCAGATCCTATAACTAGTAGCAGGTCATCCTTCTGGTTATAATCAGATCCTATAACTAGGTAATCATGCTGGTTATAATCAGATTATATAACTAGTAGCAGGTCATCCTGCTGGTTATAACCAGATCCTATAACTAGTAGCAGGTCATCCTGCTAGTTATAACCAGATCATGTAACTAGGTAATCCTGCTGGTTACAACCAGATCCTTAAACTAGTACAAGGTCATCCTGCTGGTTATAACCAGATCCTATAACTAGGTAATCCTGCTGGTTATAACCAGATCCCATAACTAGTAGAAGGTCATCCTGCTGGTTATAACCAGATCCTATAACTAGTAGCAGGTCATCCTGCTGGTTATAACCAGTTCCTATAACTAGTCGCAGGTCATCCTTCTGGTTATAACCAGATCCTATAACTAGGTAATCCTGCTGGTTATAACCAGATCCTATAACTAGGTAATCCTGCTGGTTATAACCAGATCCCATAACTAGTAGAAGGTCATCCTACTGGTTATAACCAGATCCTATAACTAGTAGCAGGTAATTCTGCTGGTTATAACCAGACCCCATAACTAGTAGCAGGTCATCCTGCTGGTTATAACCAGTTCCTATAACTAGTCGCAGGTCATCCTGCTGGTTATAACCAGATCCTATAATTAGGTAATCCTTCAGGTTATAACCAGATCCTATAACTAGTAGCAGGTCATCCTGCTGGTTATAACTAGATCCTATAACTAGTAGCATGTCATCCTGCTGGTTATAACTAGATCCTATAACTAGGTAATCCTGCTGGTTATAACCAGATCCTATAACTAGTAGAAGGTCATCCTGCTGGTTATAACCAGATCCTATAACTAGTAGCAGGTCATCCTGCTGGTTATAACCAGATCCCATAACTAGTAGCTGGTCATCCTGCTGGTTATAACCAGATCCTATAACTAGGTAATCCTGCTGGTTATTACCAGATCCTATAACTAGTCGTAGGTCATCCTGCTGGTTATAACCAGATCCTATAACTAGGTAATCCTGCTGGTTATTACCAGATCCTATAACTAGTAGCAGGTCATCCTTCTGGTTATAACCAGATCCTATAACTAGGTAATCCTGCTGGTTATAACCAGATCCTATAACTAGTAGAAGGTCATCCTGCTGGTTATAACCAGATCCTATAACTAGTAGCAGGTCATCCTGCTGGTTATAACCAGATCCCATAACTAGTAGCTGGTCATCCTGCTGGTTATAACCAGATCCTATAACTAGGTAATCCTGCTGGTTATTACCAGATCCTATAACTAGTCGTAGGTCATCCTGCTGGTTATAACCAGATCCTATAACTAGGTAATCCTGCTGGTCATTACCAGATCCTATAACTAGTAGCAGGTCATCCTTCTGGTTATAACCAGATCCTATAACTAGGTAATCCTGCTGGTTGTAACCAGATCCTATAACTAGGTAATCCTGCAGGTTATAACCATATCCTATAACTAGTAGCAGGTCATCCTTCTGGTTATAACCAGATCCTATAACTAGGTAATCCTGCTGGTTATAATCAGATTTTATAACTAGTAGCAGGTCATCCTGCTGGTTATAACCAGATCCTATGACTAGGTAATCCTGCTGGTTATAACCAGATCCTATAACTAGGTAATCCTGCAGGGTATAACCAGATCCTTTAACTAGTAGCAGGTCATCCTTCTGGTTATAACCAGATCCTATAACTAGGTAATCCTGCTGGTTATAATCAGATTTTATAACTAGTAGCAGGTCATCCTGCTGGTTATTACCAGATCCTATAACTAGGTAATCCTGCTGGTTCTAACCAGATCCTATAACTAGGTAATCCTGCAGGTTATAACCATATCCTATAACTAGTAGCAGGTCATCCTTCTGGTTATAACCAGATCCTATAACTAGGTAATCCTGCTGGTTATAATCAGATTTTATAACTAGTAGCAGGTCATCCTGCTGGTTATAACCAGATCCTATAACTAGGTAATCCTGCTGGTTATAACCAGATCCTATAACTAGGTAATCCTGCAGGGTATAACCAGATCCTTTAACTAGTAGCAGGTCATCCTTCTGGTTATAACCAGATCCTATAACTAGGTAATCCTGCTGGTTATAATCAGATTTTATAACTAGTAGCAGGTCATCCTGCTGGTTATAACCAGATCCGTAAACTAGTACAAGGTAATCCTGCTGGTTATAACCAGATCCTATAACTACGTAATCATGCTGGTTATAACCAGATTCTATAACTAGTAGCAGGTCATCCTGCTGGTTATAACTAGATCCTATAACTAGTAGCATGTCATCCTGCTGGTTATAACCAGATCCTATAACTAGGTAATCCTGCTGGTTATAACCAGATCCCATAACTAGTAGAAGGTCATCCTGCTGGTTATAACCAGATCCTATAACTAGTAGCAGGTCATCCTGCTGGTTATAACCAGATCCCATAACTAGTAGCTGGTCATCCTGCTGGTTATAACCAGATCCTATAACTAGGTAATCCTGCTGGTTATTACCAGATCCTATAACTAGTCGTAGGTCATCCTGCTGGTTATAACCAGATCCTATAACTAGGTAATCCTGCTGGTTATGACCAGATCCTATAACTAGTAGCAGGTCATCCTTCTGGTTATAACCAGATCCTATAACTAGGTAATCCTGCTGGTTATAACCAGATCCTATAACTAGGTAATCCTGCAGGTTATAACCAGATCCTATAACTAGTAGCAGGTCATCCTTCTGGTTATAACCAGATCCTTTAACTAGGTAATCGTGCTGGTTATAATCAGATTATATAACTAGTAGCAGGTCATCCTGCTGGTTATAACCAGATCCTATAACTAGGTAATCCTGCTGGTTATTACCAGATCCTATAACTAGGTAATCCTGCTGGTTCTAACCAGATCCTATAACTAGGTAATCCTGCAGGGTATAACCAGATCCTATAACTAGTAGCAGGTCATCCTTCTGGTTATAACCAGATCCTATAACTAGGTAATCCTGCTGGTTATAATCAGATTTTATAACTAGTAGCAGGTCATCCTGCTGGTTATAACTAGATCCTATAACTAGTAGCATGTCATCCTGCTGGTTATAACCAGATCCTATAACTAGGTAATCGTGCTGGTTATAACCAGATCCTATAACTAGTAGAAGGTCATCCTGCTGGTTATAACCAGATCCTATAACTAGTAGAAGGTCATCCTGCTGGTTATTACCAGATCCTATAACTAGTAGCAGGTCATCCTGCTGGTTATAACCAGATCCCATAACTAGTAGCTGGTCATCCTGCTGGTTATAACCAGATCCTATAACTAGGTAATCCTGCTGGTTATTACCAGATCCTATAACTAGTCGTAGGTCATCCTGCTAGTTATAACCAGATCCTATAACTAGGTAATCCTACTGGTTATTACCAGATCCTATAACTAGTAGCAGGTCATCCTTCTGGTTATAACCAGATCCTATAACTAGGTAATCCTGCTGGTTATAACCAGATCCTATAACTAGTAGAAGGTCATCCTGCTGGTTATAACCAGATCCTATAACTAGTAGCAGGTCATCCTGCTGGTTATAATCAGATCCTATAACTAGGTAATGCTGCTGGTTATTACCAGATCCCATAACTCGTCGTAGGTCATCCTGCTGGTTATAACCAGATCATATAACTAGGTAATCCTGCTGGTTATTACCAGATCCTATAACTAGTCGAAGGTCATCCTGCTGGTTATAACCAGACCCTATAACTAGGTAATCCTGCTGGTTATTACCAGATCCTATAACTAGTAGCAGGTCATCCTTCTGGTTATAACCAGATCCTATAACTAGGTAATCCTGCTGGTTATAACCAGATCCTATAACTAGGTAATCCTGCAGGTTATAACCAGATCTTATAACTAGTAGCAGGTCATCCTTCTGGTTATAACCAGATCCTTTAACTAGGTAATCGTGCTGGTTATAATCAGATTATATAACTATTAGCAGGTCATCCTGCTGGTTATTACCAGATCCTATAACTAGGTAATCCTGCTGGTTCTAACCAGATCCTATAACTAGGTAATCCTGCAGGTTATAACCATATCCTATAACTAGTAGCAGGTCATCCTTCTGGTTATAACCAGATCCTATAACTAGGTAATCCTGCTGGTTATAATCAGATTTTATAACTAGTAGCAGGTCATCCTGCTGGTTATAACCAGATCCTATAACTAGGTAATCCTGCTGGTTATAACCAGATCCTATAACTAGGTAATCCTGCAGGGTATAACCAGATCCTTTAACTAGTAGCAGGTCATCCTTCTGGTTATAACCAGATCCTATAACTAGGTAATCCTGCTGGTTATAATCAGATTTTATAACTAGTAGCAGGTCATCCTGCTGGTTATTACCAGATCCTATAACTATGTAATCCTGCTGGTTCTAACCAGATCCTATAACTAGGTAATCCTGCAGGTTATAACCATATCCTATAACTAGTAGCATGTCATCCTTCTGGTTATAACCAGATCCTATAACTAGGTAATCCTGCTGGTTATAATCAGATTTTATAACTAGTAGCAGGTCATCCTGCTGGTTATAACCAGATCCTATAACTAGGTAATCCTGCTGGTTATAACCAGATCCTATAACTAGGTAATCCTGCAGGGTATAACCAGATCCTTTAACTAGTAGCAGGTCATCCTTCTGGTTATAACCAGATCCTATAACTAGGTAATCCTGCTGGTTATAATCAGATTTTATAACTAGTAGCAGGTCATCCTGCTGGTTATAACCAGATCCTATAACTAGGTAATCCTGCTGGTTATAATCAGATTTTATTACTAGTAGCAGGTCATCCTTCTGGTTATAACCAGATCCTATAACTAGGTAATCCTGCTGGTTATAACCAGATCATATAACAAGGTAATCCTGCTGGTTATAACCAGATCCTATAACTACGTAATCATGCTGGTTATAACCAGATCCTATAACTAGTAGCAGGTCATCCTGCTGGTTATAACTAGATCCTATAACTAGTAGCATGTCATCCTGCTGGTTATAACCAGATCATATAATTAGGTAATCCTGCTGGTTATAAGCAGATCCCATAACTAGTAGAAGGTCATCCTGCTGGTTATAACCAGATCCTATAACTAGTAGCAGGTCATCCTGCTGGTTATAACCAGATCCTATAACTAGGTAATCCTGCTGGTTATTACCAGATCCTATAACTAGTAGCAGGTCATCCTTCTGGTTATAACCAGATCCTATAACTAGGTAATCCTGCTGGTTATAACCAGATCCTATAACTAGGTAATCCTGCAGGTTATAAACAGATCCCATAACTAGTAGCAGGTCATCCTTCTGGTTATAACCAGATCCTTTAACTAGGTAATCGTGCTGGTTATAATCAGATTATATAACTAGTAGCAGGTCATCCTGCTGGTTATAACCAGATCCTATAACTAGGTAATCCTGCTGGTTATTACCAGATCATATAACTAGGTAATCCTGCTGGTTCTAACCAGATCCTATAACTAGGTAATCCTGCAGGGTATAACCAGATCCTATAACTAGTAGCAGGTCATCCTTCTGGTTATAACCAAATCCTATAACTAGGTAATCCTGCTGGTTATAATCAGAGTTTATAACTAGTAGCAGGTCATCCTGCTTGTTATAACCAGATCCTATAACTAGGTAATCCTGCTGGTTATAACCAGATCCTTAAACTAGTACAAGGTAATCCTGCTGGTTATAAACAGATCCTATAACTACGTAATCATGCTGGTTATTACCAGATCCTATAACTAGTAGCAGGTCATCCTGCTGGTTATAACTAGATCCTATAACTAGTAGCATGTCATCCTGCTGGTTATAACCAGATCCTATAACTAGGTAATCCTGCTGGTTATAACCAGATCCCATAACTAGTAGAAGGTCATCCTGCTGGTTATAACCAGATCCTATAACTAGTAGCAGGTCATCCTGCTGGTTATAACCAGATCCCATAACTAGTAGCAGGTCATCCTGCTGGTTATAACCAGATCCTATAACTAGGTAATCCTGCTGGTTATTACCAGATCCTATAACTAGTCGTAGGTCATCCTGCTGGTTATAACCAGACCCTATAACTAGGTAATCCTGCTGGTTATTACCAGATCCTATAACTAGTAGCAGGTCATCCTTCTGGTTATAACCAGATCCTATAACTAGGTAATCCTGCTGGTTATAACCAGATCCTATAACTAGGTAATCCTGCAGGTTATAACCAGATCCTTTAACTAGGTAATCGTGGTGGTTATAATAAGATTATATAACTAGTAGCAGGTCATCCTGCTGGTTATAACCAGATCCTATAACTAGGTAATGCTGCTGGTTATTACCAGATCCTATAAGTAGGTAATCCTGCTGGTTCTAACCAGATCCTATAACTAGGTAATCCTGCAGGGTATAACCAGATCCCATAACTAGTAGCAGGTCATCCTTCTGGTTATAACCAGATCCTATAACTAGGTAATCCTGCAGGTTATAACCAGATCCTATAACTAGTAGCAGGTCATCCTTCTGGTTATAACCAGATCCTATAACTAGGTAATCCTGCTGGTTATAATCAGATTATATAACTAGTAGCAGGTCATCCTGCTGGTTATAACCAGATCCTATAACTAGTAGCAGGTCATCCTGCTAGTTATAACCAGATCACGTAACTAGGTAATCCTGCTGGTTACAACCAGATCCTTAAACTAGTACAAGGTAATCCTGCTGGTTATAACCAGATCCTATAACTACGTAATCATGCTGGTTATAACCAGATCCTATAACTAGTAGCAGGTCATCCTGCTGGTTATAACCAGATCCTATAACTAGGTAATCCTGTTGGTTATAATCAGATTATATAACTAGTAGCAGGTCATCCTGCTGGTTATAACCAGATCCTATAACTAGTAGCAGGTCATCCTGCTAGTTATGACCAGATTCTATAACTAGGTAATCCTGCTGGTTACAACCAGATCCTTAAACTAGTACAAGGTCATCCTGCTGGTTATAACCAGATCCTATAACTAGGTAATCCAACTGGTTATAACCAGATCCTATAACTAGTAGCAGGTCATCCTGCTGGTTATTACCAGATCTTATAACTAGTCGCAGGTCATCCTGCTGGTTATAACCAGATCCTATAACTAGGTAATCCTGCTGGTTATAATCAGATTTTATAACTAGTAGCAGGTCATCCTGCTGGTTATAACCAGATCCTATAACTATGTAATCCTGCTGGTTATAACCAGATCCTATAACTAGGTAATCCTGCTGGTTATTACCAGATCCTATAACTAGTAGCAGGTCATCCTTCTGGTTATAACCAGATCCTATAACTAGGTAATCCTGCAGGTTATAACCAGATCCTATAACTAGTAGCAGGTCATCCTGCTGGTTATTAACAGATCTTATAACTAGTCGCAGGTCATCCTGCTGGTTATAACCAGATCCTATAACTAGGTAATCCTGCTGGTTATAATCAGATTTTATAACTAGTAGCAGGTCATCCTGCTGGTTATAACCAGATCCTATAACTAGGTAATCCTGCTGGTTATAACCAGATCCTATAACTAGGTAATCCTGCTGGTTATTACCAGATCCTATAACTAGTAGCAGGTCATCCTTCTGGTTATAACCAGATCCTATAACTAGGTAATCCTGCTGGTTATAACCAGATCCTATAACTAGGTAATCCTGCAGGTTATAACCAGATATTATAACTAGTAGCAGGTCATCCTTCTGGTTATAACCAGATCCTTTAACTAGGTAATCGTGCTGGTTATAATCAGATTATATAACTAGTAGCAGGTCATCCTGCTGGTTATTACCAGATCCTATAAGTAGGTAATCCTGCTGGTTCTAACCAGATCCTATAACTAGGTAATCCTGCAGGGTATAACCAGATCCCATAACTAGTAGCAGGTCATCCTTCTGGTTATAACCAGATCCTATAACTAGGTAATCCTGCTGGTTATAATCAGATTTTATAACTAGTAGCAGGTCATCCTGCTTGTTATAACCAGATCCTATAACTAGGTAATCCTGCAGGTTATAACCAGGTCCAAACACAAGGTAATCCTGCTGGTTATAACCAGATTTAATAACTAGTAGCAGGTCATCCTGCTGGTTATAACCAGATCCTATAACTAGGTAATCCTGCTGGTTATAACCAGATCAAATAACTAGTAGCAGGTCATCCTGCTGGTTTTAACCAGATCCTATAACTAGGTAATCATGCTGGTTATTACCAGATCCTATAACTAGGTAATCCTGCTGGTTATTACCAGATCCCATAACTAGTAGCAGGTCATCCTGCTGGTTATAACCAGATCCTATAACTAGTAGCAGGTCATCCTGCTGGTTATAACCAGATCCTACAACTAGTAGCAGGTCATCGTTCTGGTTATAACCAGATCCTATGACTAGGTAATCCTGCTGGTTATAATCAGATTTTATAACTAGGTAATCCTGCTGGTTATAACCAGATCCTATAACTAGTAGAAGGTCATCCTGCTGGTTATAACCAGATCCTATAACTAGGTAATCCTGCTGGTTATAAACAGATCCTAAAACTAGTAGCAGGTCATCCTTCTGGTTATAACCAGATCCTATAACTAGGTAATCCTGCTGGTTATAATCAGATTTTATAACTAGTAGCAGGTCATCCTGCTGGTTATAACCAGATCCCATAACTAGTAGCATGTCATCCTGCAGGTTATACCAGATCATATAACTAGGTAATCCTGCTGGTTATAACCAGATCCTATGACTAGGTAATCCTGCAAGTTATAAACAGATCCTAAAACAAGTAGCAAGTCATCCTTCTGGTTATAACCAGATCCTATAACTAGGTAATCCTGCTGGTTATAATCAGATTTTATGACTAGTAGCAGGTCATCCTGCTGGTTATAACCAGATCATATAACTAGGTAATCCTGCTGGTTATAACCAGATCCTATAACTAGGTAATCCTGCAGGTTATAACCAGATCCTATAACTAGGTAATCCTGCTGGTTACAACCAGATCCTTAAACTAGTAGCAGGTCATCCTTCTGGATATAACCAGATCCTATAACTAGGTAATCCTGTTGGTTATAATCAGATTATATAACTAGTGGCAGGTCATCCTGCCTGTTATAACCAGATCCTATAACTAAGTAATCATGCTGGTTACAACCAGATCCTTAAACTAGTACAAGGTCATCCTGCTGGTTATAACCAGATCCAATAACTAGTAGCATGTCATCCTGCTGGTTATAACCAGATCCTATAACTAGGTAATCCTGCTGGTTATAACCAGATCCTATAACTAGTAGAAGGTCATCCTGCTGGTTATAACCAGATCCTACAACTAGGTAATCCTGCTGGTTATTACCAGATCCTATAAGTAGTCGCAGGTCATCCTGCTGGTTATAACCAGATCCTATAACTAGGTAATCATGCTGGTTATAACCAGATCCTATAACTAGGTAATCCTGCTGGTTTTAACCAGATCCTATAACTAGGTAATCCTGCAGGTTATAACCAGATCCTATAACTAGTAGCATGTCATCCTGCAGGTTATAACCAGATCCCATAACTAGTAGCATGTCATCCTGCTGGTTATACCAGATCCTATAACTAGGTAATCCTGCTGGTTATAACCAGATCCTATAATTGGGTAATCCTGCAGGTCATAAACAGATCCTATAACTAGTAGCAGGTCATCCTTCTGGTTATAACCAGATCCTATAACTAGGTAATCCTGCTGGTTGTAATCAGATTTTATAACTAGTAGCAGGTCATCCTGCTGGTTATAACCAGATCCTATAACTAGGTAATCCTGCTGGTTATAATCAGATTATATAACTAGTAGCAGGTCATCCTGCAGGTTATACCAGATCCTATAACTAGGTAATCCTGCTGGTTATAACCAGATCCTATAACTAGGTAATCCTGCTGGTTATAACCAGATCCTATAACTAGGTAATCCTGCTGGTTATAACCAGATCCTATAACTAGTAGCAGGTCATCCTGCTGGTTATAACCAGATCCCATAACTAGTAGCATGTCATCCTGCTGGTTATACCAGATCCTATAACTAGGTAATCCTGCTGGTTATAACCAGATCCCATAAGTAGTAGCAGGTCATCCTGCAGTTTTTACCAGATCCTATAACTAGGTAATCCTGCTGGTTATAACCAGATCCTATAATTAGGTAATCCTGCAGGCTATAAACAGATCCTAAAACTAGTAGCAGGTCATCCTTCTGGTTATAACCAGATCCCATAACTAGTAGCAGGTCATCCTGCAGGTTATACCAGATCCTATAACTAGGTAATCCTGCTGGTTATAACCAGATCCTATAACTAGGTAATCCTGCAGGTTATAAACAGATCCTAAAACAAGTAGCAGGTCATCCTTCTTGTTATAACCAGATCCTATTACTAGTAGCATGTCATCCTGCTGGTTATAACCAGATCCTATAACTAGGTAATCCTGCTGGTTATAATCAGATTTTATGACTAGTAGCAGGTCATCCTGCTGGTTATAACCAGATCATATAACTAGGTAATCCTGCTGGTTATAACCAGATCCTATAACTAGGTAATCCTGCAGGTTATGACCAGATCCTATAACTAGGTAATCCTGCTGGTTATAACCAGATCATGTAACTAGGTAATCCTGCTGGTTGCAACCAGATCTTTAAACTAGTAGCAGGTCATCCTGCTGGTTATAACCAGATCATATAACTAGGTAATCCTGCTGGTTATAACCAGATCCTATAACTAGGTAATCCTGCTGGTTATAACTAGATCATGTAACTAGGTAATCCTGCTGGTTACAACAAGATCTTTAAACTAGTAGCAGGTCATCCTTCTGGTTATAACCAGATCCTATAACTAGGTAATCCTGCTGGTTATAATCAGATTATATAACTAGTAGCAGGTCATCCTGCTGGTTATAACCAGATCCTATAACTAAGAAATCATGCTGGTTATAACCAGATCCTATAACTAGTAGCAGGTCATCCTGCTGGTTATAACCAGATCCTATAACTAGGTAATCCTGCAGGTTATAAACAGATCCTAAAACTAGTAGCAGGTCATCCTTCTGGTTATAACCAAATCCTATAACTAGGTAATCCTGCTGGTTATAATCAGATTTTATAACTAGTAGCAGGTCATCCTGCTGGTTATAACCAGATCCCATAACTAGTAGCAGTTCATCCTGCAGGTTATACCAGATCCTATAACTAGGTAATCCTGCTGGTTATAACCAGATCCTATAACTAGGTAATCCTGCAGGTTATAAACAGATCCTAAAACAAGTAGCAGGTCATCCTTCTGGTTATAACCAGATCCTATTACTAGTAGCATGTCATCCTGCTGGTTATAACCAGATCCTATAACTAGGTAATCCTGCTGGTTATAACCAGATTTTATAACTAGTAGCAGGTCATCCTGCTGGTTATAACCAGATCATATAACTAGGTAATCCTGCTGGTTATAACCAGATCCTATAACTAGGTCATCCTTCTGGTTATAACCAGATCCTATAACTAGGTAATCCTGCTGGTTATAACCAGATCCTATAACTAGGTAATCCTGCAGGTTATAACCATATCCTATAACTAGGTAATCCTGCTGGTTATAACCAGATCATGTAACTAGGTAATCCTGCTGGTTAAAACCAGATCTTTAAACTAGTAGCAGGTCATCCTTCTGGTTATAACCAGATCCTATAACTAGGTAATCCTGCTGGTTATAACCAGATCCTATAACTAGGTAATCCTGCAGTTTATAACCAGATCCTATAACTAGGTAATCCTGCTGGTTATAACCAGATCATGTAACTAGGTAATCCTGCTGTTACAACCAGATCCTATAACTAGGTAATCCTGCAGGTTATAACCAGATCCTATAACTAGGTAATCCTGCTGGTTATAACCAGATCTTGTAACTAGGTAATCCTGCTGGTTACAACCAGATCCTTAAACTAGTAGCAGGTCATCCTTCTGGTTATAACCAGATCCTATAACTAGGTAATCCTGCAGGTTATAACCAGATCCTATAACTAGTAGCAGGTCATCCTTCTGGTTATAACCAGATCCTATAACTAGGTAATCCTGTTGGTTATAATCAGATTATATAACTAGTAGCAGGTCATCCTGCTGGTTATAACCAGATCCTATAACTAGTAGCAGGTCATCCTGCTAGTTATGACCAGATCCTATAACTAGGTAATCCTGCTGGTTATAACCAGATCCTATAACTAGTAGAAGGTCATCCTTCTGGTTAAAACCAGATCCTATAACTAGGTAATCCTGCTGGTTATAATCAGATCATATAACTAGTAGCAGGTCATCTTGCAGGTTATAACCAGATTCTATATCTAGTAGCAGGCCATTCTTCTGGTTGTAACCAGATCCTATAACTAGGTAATCCTGCAGGTTATAACCAGATCCTATAACTAGTAGCAGGTCATCCTGCTGGTTATAACCAGATCCTATAACTAGTAGCAGGTCATTCTTCTGGTTGTAACCAGATCCTATAAGTAGGTAATCCTGCAGGTTATAACCAGATCCTATAACTAGTAGCAGGTCATCCTGCTGGTTATAACCAGATCCTATAACTAGTAGCAGGTCACCCTGCATGTTTATAACCAGATCCTTTAACTAGGTAATCATGCTGGTTATTACCAGATCCTATAACTAGTCGCAGGTCATCCTTCTGGTTATGACCAGATCCTATAACTAGGTAATCATGCAGGTTATAATCTGATTTTATAACTAGTAGCAGGTCATCCTTCTGGTTATAACCAGATCCTATAACTAGGTAATCCTGCTGGTTATAACCAGATCCTATAACTAGGTAATCCTGCAGGTTATAACCAGATCATATAACTAGTAGCAGGTCATCCTGCTGGTTGTAACCAGATCCTATAACTAGGTAATCATGCTGGTTATTACCAGATCCTATAACTAGGTAATCCTGCTGGTTATTACCAGATCCCATAACTAGTAGCAGGTCATCCTGCTGGTTATAACCAGATCCTATAACTAGTAGCAGGTCATCCTGCTGGTTATAACCAGATCCTACAACTAGTAGCAGGTCATCGTTCTGGTTATAACCAGATCCTATGACTAGGTAATCCTGCTGGTTATAATCAGATTTTATAACTAGGTAATCCTGCTGGTTATAACCAGATCCTATAACTAGTAGAAGGTCATCCTGCTGGTTATAACCAGATCCTATAACTAGGTAATCCTGCTGGTTATAAACAGATCCTAAAACTAGTAGCAGGTCATCCTTCTGGTTATAACCAGATCCTATAACTAGGTAATCCTGCTGGTTATAATCAGATTTTATAACTAGTAGCAGGTCATCCTGCTGGTTATAACCAGATCCCATAACTAGTAGCATGTCATCCTGCAGGTTATACCAGATCATATAACTAGGTAATCCTGCTGGTTATAACCAGATCCTATGACTAGGTAATCCTGCAAGTTATAAACAGATCCTAAAACAAGTAGCAAGTCATCCTTCTGGTTATAACCAGATCCTATAACTAGGTAATCCTGCTGGTTATAATCAGATTTTATGACTAGTAGCAGGTCATCCTGCTGGTTATAACCAGATCATATAACTAGGTAATCCTGCTGGTTATAACCAGATCTTATAACTAGGTAATCCTGCAGGTTATAACCAGATCCTATAACTAGGTAATCCTGCTGGTTACAACCAGATCCTTAAACTAGTAGCAGGTCATCCTTCTGGTTATAACCAGATCCTATAACTAGGTAATCCTGTTGGTTATAATCAGATTATATAACTAGTGGCAGGTCATCCTGCCTGTTATAACCAGATCCTATAACTAAGTAATCATGCTGGTTACAACCAGATCCTTAAACTAGTACAAGGTCATCCTGCTGGTTATAACCAGATCCAATAACTAGTAGCATGTCATCCTGCTGGTTATAACCAGATCCTATAACTAGGTAATCCTGCTGGTTATAACCAGATCCCATAACTAGTAGAAGGTCATCCTGCTGGTTATAACCAGATCCTACAACTAGGTAATCCTGCTGGTTATTACCAGATCCTATAAGTAGTCGCAGGTCATCCTGCTGGTTATAACCAGATCCTATAACTAGGTAATCATGCTGGTTATAACCAGATCCTATAACTAGGTAATCCTGCTGGTTTTAACCAGATCCTATAACTAGGTAATCCTGCAGGTTATAACCAGATCCTATAACTAGTAGCATGTCATCCTGCAGGTTATAACCAGATCCCATAACTAGTAGCATGTCATCCTGCTGGTTATACCAGATCCTATAACTAGGTAATCCTGCTGGTTATAACCAGATCCTATAATTGGGTAATCCTGCAGGTCATAAACAGATCCTATAACTAGTAGCAGGTCATCCTTCTGGTTATAACCAGATCCTATAACTAGGTAATCCTGCTGGTTATAATCAGATTTTATAACTAGTAGCAGGTCATCCTGCTGGTTATAACCAGATCCCATAACTAGTAGCATGTCATCCTGCAGGTTATACCAGATCATATAACTAGGTAATCCTGCTGGTTATAACCAGATCCTATGACTAGGTAATCCTGCAAGTTATAAACAGATCCTAAAACAAGTAGCAAGTCATCCTTCTGGTTATAACAAGATCCTATAACTAGGTAATCCTGCTGGTTATAATCAGATTTTATGACTAGTAGCAGGTCATCCTGCTGGTTATAACCAGATCATATAACTAGGTAATCCTGCTGGTTATAACCAGATCCTATAACTAGGTAATCCTGCAGGTTATAACCAGATCCTATAACTAGGTAATCCTGCTGGTTACAACCAGATCCTTAAACTAGTAGCAAGTCATCCTTCTGGTTATAACCAGATCCTATAACTAGGTAATCCTGTTGGTTATAATCAGATTATATAACTAGTGGCAGGTCATCCTGCCTGTTATAACCAGATCCTATAACTAAGTAATCATGCTGGTTACAACCAGATCCTTAAACTAGTACAAGGTCATCCTGCTGGTTATAACCAGATCCAATAACTAGGTAATCCTGCTGGTTATAACCAGATCCTATAACTAGTAGCAGGTCATCCTGCTGGTTATAACTAGATCCCATAACTAATAGCATGTCACCCTGCTGGTTATAACCAGATCCTATAACTAGGTAATCCTGCTGGTTATAACCAGATCCCATAACTAGTAGAAGGTCATCCTGCTGGTTATAACCAGATCCTACAACTAGGTCATCCTGCTGGTTATAACCAGATCCTATAACTAGGTAATCATGCTGGTTATAACCAGATCCTATAACTAGGTAATCCTGCTGGTTTTAACCAGATCCTATAACTAGGTAATCCTGCAGGTTATAACCAGATCCTATAACTAGTAGCATGTCATCCTTCTGGTTATAACCAGATCCTATAACTAGGTAATCATGCTAGTTATGACCAGATCCTATAACTAGGTAATCCTGCTGGTTACAACCAGATCCTTAAACTAGTACAAGGTCATCCTGCTGGTTGTAACCAGATCCTATAACTACTAGAAGGTCATCCTTCTGGTTAAATCAAGCTCCTATAACTAGGTAATCCTGCTGGTTATAACCAGATCCTATAACTAGGTAATCCTGCTGGTTATAACCAGATCCTATAACTAGGTAATCCTGCTGGTTATAACCAGATCCTATAACTAGTAGCAGGTCATCCTTCTGGTTATAACCAGATCATTTAACTAGGTAATCGTGCTGGTTATAACCAGATCATATAACTAGGTAATCCTGCTGGTTATAACCAGATCCTATAACTAGGTAATCCTGCAGGTTATAACCAGATCCTATAACTAGTAGCAGGTCATCCTTCTGGTTATAACCAGATCATTTAACTAGGTAATCGTGCTGGTTATAATCAGATTATATAACTAGTAGCAGGTCATCCTGCTGGTTATAACCAGATCCTATAACTAGGTAATCCTGCTGGTTATTACCAGATCCTATAACTAGTAGCAGGTCATCCTTCTGGTTATAACCAGATCTTACAACTAGGTAATCCTGCTGGTTATAATCAGATTATATAACTAGTAGCAGGTCATCCTGCTGGTTATAACCAGATCCTATAACTAGTAGCAGGTCATCCTGCTAGTTATAACCAGATCATGTAACTAGGTAATCCTGCTGGTTACAACCAGATCCTTAAACTAGTACAAGGTAATCCTGCTGGTTATAACCAGATCCTATAACTAGGTAATCCTGCAGGTTATAACTAGATCCTATAACTAGTAGCAGGTCATCCTACTGGTTATAACCAGATCCTATAACTAGTAGCAGGTCATCCTGCTGGTTATAACCAGATCATATAACTAGGTAATCCTGCTGGTTATAACCAGATCCTATAACTAGGTAATCCTGCAGGTTATAACCAGATCCTATAACTAGTAGCAGGTCATCCTTCTGGTTATAACCAGATCCTTTAACTAGGTAATCGTGCTGGTTATAATCAGATTATATAACTAGTAGCAGGTCATCCTGCTGGTTATAACCAGATCCTATAACTAGGTAATCCTGCTGGTTATTACCAGATCCTAAAACAAGTAGCAGGTCATCCTTCTGGTTATAACCAGATCCTATTACTAGTAGCATGTCATCCTGCTGGTTATAACCAGATCCTATAACTAGGTAATCGTGCTGGTTATAACCAGATCCTATAACTAGTAGAAGGTCATCCTGCTGGTTATAACCAGATCCTATAACTAGTAGAAGGTCATCCTGCTGGTTATTACCAGATCCTATAACTAGTAGCAGGTCATCCTGCTGGTTATAACCAGATCCCATAACTAGTAGCTGGTCATCCTGCTGGATATAACCAGATCCTATAACTAGGTAATCCTGCTGGTTATTACCAGATCCTATAACTAGTCGTAGGTCATCCTGCTAGTTATAACCAGATCCTATAACTAGGTAATCCTACTGGTTATTACCAGATCCTATAACTAGTAGCAGGTCATCCTTCTGGTTATAACCAGATCCTATAACTAGGTAATCCTGCTGGTTATAACCAGATCCTATAACTAGGTAATCCTGTTGGTTATAATCAGATTATATAACTAGTGGCAGGTCATCCTGCCTGTTATAACCAGATCCTATAACTAAGTAATCATGCTGGTTACAACCAGATCCTTAAACTAGTACAAGGTCATCCTGCTGGTTATAACCAGATCCAATAACTAGTAGCATGTCATCCTGCTGGTTATAACCAGATCCTATAACTAGGTAATCCTGCTGGTTATAACCAGATCCCATAACTAGTAGAAGGTCATCCTGCTGGTTATAACCAGATCCTACAACTAGGTAATCCTGCTGGTTATTACCAGATCCTATAAGTAGTCGCAGGTCATCCTGCTGGTTATAACCAGATCCTATAACTAGGTAATCATGCTGGTTATAACCAGATCCTATAACTAGGTAATCCTGCTGGTTTTAACCAGATCCTATAACTAGGTAATCCTGCAGGTTATAACCAGATCCTATAACTAGTAGCATGTCATCCTGCAGGTTATAACCAGATCCCATAACTAGTGGCATGTCATCCTGCTGGTTATACCAGATCCTATAACTAGGTAATCCTGCTGGTTATAACCAGATCCTATAATTGGGTAATCCTGCAGGTCATAAACAGATCCTATAACTAGTAGCAGGTCATCCTTCTGGTTATAACCAGATCCTATAACTAGGTAATCCTGCTGGTTATAATCAGATTTTATAACTAGTAGCAGGTCATCCTGCTGGTTATAACCAGATCCCATAACTAGTAGCATGTCATCCTGCAGGTTATACCAGATCATATAACTAGGTAATCCTGCTGGTTATAACCAGATCCTATGACTAGGTAATCCTGCAAGTTATAAACAGATCCTAAAACAAGTAGCAAGTCATCCTTCTGGTTATAACAAGATCCTATAACTAGGTAATCCTGCTGGTTATAATCAGATTTTATGACTAGTAGCAGGTCATCCTGCTGGTTATAACCAGATCATATAACTAGGTAATCCTGCTGGTTATAACCAGATCCTATAACTAGGTAATCCTGCAGGTTATAACCAGATCCTATAACTAGGTAATCCTGCTGGTTACAACCAGATCCTTAAACTAGTAGCAAGTCATCCTTCTGGTTATAACCAGATCCTATAACTAGGTAATCCTGTTGGTTATAATCAGATTATATAACTAGTGGCAGGTCATCCTGCCTGTTATAACCAGATCCTATAACTAAGTAATCATGCTGGTTACAACCAGATCCTTAAACTAGTACAAGGTCATCCTGCTGGTTATAACCAGATCCAATAACTAGGTAATCCTGCTGGTTATAACCAGATCCTACAACTAGTAGCAGGTCATCGTTCTGGTTATAACTAGATCCCATAACTAATAGCATGTCACCCTGCTGGTTATAACCAGATCCTATAACTAGGTAATCCTGCTGGTTATAACCAGATCCCATAACTAGTAGAAGGTCATCCTGCTGGTTATAACCAGATCCTACAACTAGGTCATCCTGCTGGTTATAACCAGATCCTATAACTAGGTAATCATGCTGGTTATAACCAGATCCTATAACTAGGTAATCCTGCTGGTTTTAACCAGATCCTATAACTAGGTAATCCTGCAGGTTATAACCAGATCCTATAACTAGTAGCATGTCATCCTTCTGGTTATAACCAGATCCTATAACTAGGTAATCATGCTAGTTATGACCAGATCCTATAACTAGGTAATCCTGCTGGTTACAACCAGATCCTTAAACTAGTACAAGGTCATCCTGCTGGTTGTAACCAGATCCTATAACTACTAGAAGGTCATCCTTCTGGTTAAATCAAGCTCCTATAACTAGGTAATCCTGCTGGTTATAACCAGATCCTATAACTAGGTAATCCTGCAGGTTATAACCAGATCCTATAACTAGTAGCAGGTCATCCTACTGGTTATAACCAGATCCTATAACTAGTAGCAGGTCATCCTGCTGGTTATAACCAGATCATATAACTAGGTAATCCTGCTGGTTATAACCAGATCCTATAACTAGGTAATCCTGCAGGTTATAACCAGATCCTATAACTAGTAGCAGGTCATCCTTCTGGTTATAACCAGATCATTTAACTAGGTAATCGTGCTGGTTATAATCAGATTATATAACTAGTAGCAGGTCATCCTGCTGGTTATAACCAGATCCTATAACTAGGTAATCCTGCTGGTTATTACCAGATCCTATAACTAGTAGCAGGTCATCCTTCTGGTTATAACCAGATCTTACAACTAGGTAATCCTGCTGGTTATAATCAGATTATATAACTAGTAGCAGGTCATCCTGCTGGTTATAACCAGATCCTATAACTAGTAGCAGGTCATCCTGCTAGTTATAACCAGATCATGTAACTAGGTAATCCTGCTGGTTACAACCAGATCCTTAAACTAGTACAAGGTAATCCTGCTGGTTATAACCAGATCCTATAACTAGGTAATCCTGCAGGTTATAACTAGATCCTATAACTAGTAGCAGGTCATCCTACTGGTTATAACCAGATCCTATAACTAGTAGCAGGTCATCCTGCTGGTTATAACCAGATCATATAACTAGGTAATCCTGCTGGTTATAACCAGATCCTATAACTAGGTAATCCTGCAGGTTATAACCAGATCCTATAACTAGTAGCAGGTCATCCTTCTGGTTATAACCAGATCCTTTAACTAGGTAATCGTGCTGGTTATAATCAGATTATATAACTAGTAGCAGGTCATCCTGCTGGTTATAACCAGATCCTATAACTAGGTAATCCTGCTGGTTATTACCAGATCCTAAAACAAGTAGCAGGTCATCCTTCTGGTTATAACCAGATCCTATTACTAGTAGCATGTCATCCTGCTGGTTATAACCAGATCCTATAACTAGGTAATCGTGCTGGTTATAACCAGATCCTATAACTAGTAGAAGGTCATCCTGCTGGTTATAACCAGATCCTATAACTAGTAGAAGGTCATCCTGCTGGTTATTACCAGATCCTATAACTAGTAGCAGGTCATCCTGCTGGTTATAACCAGATCCCATAACTAGTAGCTGGTCATCCTGCTGGATATAACCAGATCCTATAACTAGGTAATCCTGCTGGTTATTACCAGATCCTATAACTAGTCGTAGGTCATCCTGCTAGTTATAACCAGATCCTATAACTAGGTAATCCTACTGGTTATTACCAGATCCTATAACTAGTAGCAGGTCATCCTTCTGGTTATAACCAGATCCTATAACTAGGTAATCCTGCTGGTTATAACCAGATCCTATAACTAGTAGAAGGTCATCCTGCTGGTTATAACCAGATCCTATAACTAGTAGCAGGTCATCCTGCTGGTTATAATCAGATCCTATAACTAGGTAATGCTGCTGGTTATTACCAGATCCCATAACTCGTCGTAGGTCATCCTGCTGGTTATAACCAGATCATATAACTAGGTAATCCTGCTGGTTATTACCAGATCCTATAACTAGTCGAAGGTCATCCTGCTGGTTATAACCAGACCCTATAACTAGGTAATCCTGCTGGTTATTACCAGATCCTATAACTAGTAGCAGGTCATCCTTCTGGTTATAACCAGATCCTATAACTAGGTAATCCTGCTGGTTATAACCAGATCCTATAACTAGGTAATCCTGCAGGTTATAACCAGATCTTATAACTAGTAGCAGGTCATCCTTCTGGTTATAACCAGATCCTTTAACTAGGTAATCGTGCTGGTTATAATCAGATTATATAACTAGTAGCAGGTCATCCTGCTGGTTATTACCAGATCCTATAACTAGGTAATCCTGCTGGTTCTAACCAGATCCTATAACTAGTTAATCCTGCAGGTTATAACCATATCCTATAACTAGTAGCAGGTCATCCTTCTGGTTATAACCAGATCCTATAACTAGGTAATCCTGCTGGTTATAATCAGATTTTATAACTAGTAGCAGGTCATCCTGCTGGTTATAACCAGATCCTATAACTAGGTAATCCTGCTGGTTATAACCAGATCCTATAACTAGGTAATCCTGCAGGGTATAACCAGATCCTTTAACTAGTAGCAGGTCATCCTTCTGGTTATAACCAGATCCTATAACTAGGTAATCCTGCTGGTTATAATCAGATTTTATAACTAGTAGCAGGTCATCCTGCTGGTTATTACCAGATCCTATAACTATGTAATCCTGCTGGTTCTAACCAGATCCTATAACTAGGTAATCCTGCAGGTTATAACCATATCCTATAACTAGTAGCATGTCATCCTTCTGGTTATAACCAGATCCTATAACTAGGTAATCCTGCTGGTTATAATCAGATTTTATAACTAGTAGCAGATCATCCTGCTGGTTATAACCAGATCCTATAACTAGGTAATCCTGCTGGTTATAACCAGATCCTATAACTAGGTAATCCTGCAGGGTATAACCAGATCCTTTAACTAGTAGCAGGTCATCCTTCTGGTTATAACCAGATCCTATAACTAGGTAATCCTGCTGGTTATAATCAGATTTTATAACTAGTAGCAGGTCATCCTGCTGGTTATAACCAGATCCTATAACTAGGTAATCCTGCTGGTTATAATCAGATTTTATTACTAGTAGCAGGTCATCCTTCTGGTTATAACCAGATCCTATAACTAGGTAATCCTGCTGGTTATAACCAGATCATATAACAAGGTAATCCTGCTGGTTATAACCAGATCCTATAACTACGTAATCATGCTGGTTATAACCAGATCCTATAACTAGTAGCAGGTCATCCTGCTGGTTATAACTAGATCCTATAACTAGTAGCATGTCATCCTGCTGGTTATAACCAGATCATATAATTAGGTAATACTGCTGGTTATAAGCAGATCCCATAACTAGTAGAAGGTCATCCTGCTGGTTATAACCAGATCCTATAACTAGTAGCAGGTCATCCTGCTGGTTATAACCAGATCCTATAACTAGGTAATCCTGCTGGTTATTACCAGATCCTATAACTAGTAGCAGGTCATCCTTCTGGTTATAACCAGATCCTATAACTAGGTAATCCTGCTGGTTATAACCAGATCCTATAACTAGGTAATCCTGCAGGTTATAAACAGATCCCATAACTAGTAGCAGGTCATCCTTCTGGTTATAACCAGATCCTTTAACTAGGTAATCGTGCTGGTTATAATCAGATTATATAACTAGTAGCAGGTCATCCTGCTGGTTATAACCAGATCCTTAAACTAGTACAAGGTAATCCTGCTGGTTATAAACAGATCCTATAACTACGTAATCATGCTGGTTATTACCAGATCCTATAACTAGTAGCAGGTCATCCTGCTGGTTATAACTAGATCCTATAACTAGTAGCATGTCATCCTGCTGGTTATAACCAGATCCTATAACTAGGTAATCCTGCTGGTTATAACCAGATCCCATAACTAGTAGAAGGTCATCCTGCTGGTTATAACCAGATCCTATAACTAGTAGCAGGTCATCCTGCTGGTTATAACCAGATCCCATAACTAGTAGCAGGTCATCCTGCTGGTTATAACCAGATCCTATAACTAGGTAATCCTGCTGGTTATTACCAGATCCTATAACTAGTCGTAGGTCATCCTGCTGGTTATAACCAGACCCTATAACTAGGTAATCCTGCTGGTTATTACCAGATCCTATAACTAGTAGCAGGTCATCCTTCTGGTTATAACCAGATCCTATAACTAGGTAATCCTGCTGGTTATAACCAGATCCTATAACTAGGTAATCCTGCAGGTTATAACCAGATCCTTTAACTAGGTAATCGTGGTGGTTATAATAAGATTATATAACTAGTAGCAGGTCATCCTGCTGGTTATAACCAGATCCTATAACTAGGTAATGCTGCTGGTTATTACCAGATCCTATAAGTAGGTAATCCTGCTGGTTCTAACCAGATCCTATAACTAGGTAATCCTGCAGGGTATAACCAGATCCCATAACTAGTAGCAGGTCATCCTTCTGGTTATAACCAGATCCTATAACTAGGTAATCCTGCTGGTTATAATCAGATTTTATAACTAGTAGCAGGTCATCCTGCTTGTTATAACCAGATCCTATAACTAGGTAATCCTGCTGGTTATAACCAGATCCAAACACAAGGTAATCCTGCTGGTTATAACCAGATTTTATAACTAGTAGCAGGTCATCCTGCTGGTTATAACCAGATCCTATAACTAGGTAATCCTGCTGGTTATAACCAGATCATATAACTAGGTAATCCTGCTGGTTATAACCAGATCCTATAACTAGGTAATCCTGCAGGTTATAACCAGATCCTATAACTAGTAGCAGGTCATCCTTCTGGTTATAACCAGATCCTATAACTAGGTAATCCTGCTGGTTATAATCAGATTATATAACTAGTAGCAGGTCATCCTGCTGGTTATAACCAGATCCTATAACTAGTAGCAGGTCATCCTGCTAGTTATAACCAGATCACGTAACTAGGTAATCCTGCTGGTTACAACCAGATCCTTAAACTAGTACAAGGTAATCCTGCTGGTTATAACCAGATCCTATAACTACGTAATCATGCTGGTTATAACCAGATCCTATAACTAGTAGCAGGTCATCCTGCTGGTTATAACCAGATCCTATAACTAGGTAATCCTGTTGGTTATAATCAGATTATATAACTAGTAGCAGGTCATCCTGCTGGTTATAACCAGATCCTATAACTAGTAGCAGGTCATCCTGCTAGTTATGACCAGATTCTATAACTAGGTAATCCTGCTGGTTACAACCAGATCCTTAAACTAGTACAAGGTCATCCTGCTGGTTATAACCAGATCCTATAACTAGGTAATCCAACTGGTTATAACCAGATCCTATAACTAGTAGCAGGTCATCCTGCTGGTTATTACCAGATCTTATAACTAGTCGCAGGTCATCCTGCTGGTTATAACCAGATCCTATAACTAGGTAATCCTGCTGGTTATAATCAGATTTTATAACTAGTAGCAGGTCATCCTGCTGGTTATAACCAGATCCTATAACTAGGTAATCCTGCTGGTTATAACCAGATCCTATAACTAGGTAATCCTGCTGGTTATTACCAGATCCTATAACTAGTAGCAGGTCATCCTTCTGGTTATAACCAGATCCTATAACTAGGTAATCCTGCAGGTTATAACCAGATCCTATAACTAGTAGCAGGTCATCCTGCTGGTTATTAACAGATCTTATAACTAGTCGCAGGTCATCCTGCTGGTTATAACCAGATCCTATAACTAGGTAATCCTGCTGGTTATAATCAGATTTTATAACTAGTAGCAGGTCATCCTGCTGGTTATAACCAGATCCTATAACTAGGTAATCCTGCTGGTTATAACCAGATCCTATAACTAGGTAATCCTGCTGGTTATTACCAGATCCTATAACCAGTAGCAGGTCATCCTTCTGGTTATAACCAGATCCTATAACTAGGTAATCCTGCTGGTTATAACCAGATCCTATAACTAGGTAATCCTGCAGGTTATAACCAGATATTATAACTAGTAGCAGGTCATCCTTCTGGTTATAACCAGATCCTTTAACTAGGTAATCGTGCTGGTTATAATCAGATTATATAACTAGTAGCAGGTCATCCTGCTGGTTATTACCAGATCCTATAACTATGTAATCCTGCAGATTATAACCATATCCTATAACTAGTAGCAGGTCATCCTTCTGGTTATAACCAGATCCTATAACTAGGTAATCCTGCTGGTTATAATCAGATTTTATAACTAGTAGCAGGTCATCCTGCTGGTTATTACCAGATACTATAAGTAGGTAATCCTGCTGGTTCTAACCAGATCCTATAACTAGGTAATCCTGCAGGGTATAACCAGATCCCATAACTAGTAGCAGGTCATCCTTCTGGTTATAACCAGATCCTATAACTAGGTAATCCTGCTGGTTATAATCAGATTTTATAACTAGTAGCAGGTCATCCTGCTTGTTATAACCAGATCCTATAACTAGGTAATCCTGCAGGTTATAACCAGGTCCAAACACAAGGTAATCCTGCTGGTTATAACCAGATTTAATAACTAGTAGCAGGTCATCCTGCTGGTTATAACCAGATCCTATAACTAGGTAATCCTGCTGGTTATAACCAGATCATATAACTAGTAACAGGTCATCCTGCTGGTTTTAACCAGATCCTATAACTAGGTAATCATGCTGGTTATTACCAGATCCTATAACTAGGTAATCCTGCTGGTTATTACCAGATCCCATAACTAGTAGCAGGTCATCCTGCTGGTTATAACCAGATCCTATAACTAGTAGCAGGTCATCCTGCTGGTTATAACCAGATCCTACAACTAGTAGCAGGTCATCGTTCTGGTTATAACCAGATCCTATGACTAGGTAATCCTGCTGGTTATAATCAGATTTTATAACTAGGTAATCCTGCTGGTTATAACCAGATCCTATAACTAGTAGAAGGTCATCCTGCTGGTTATAACCAGATCCTATAACTAGGTAATCCTGCTGGTTATAAACAGATCCTAAAACTAGTAGCAGGTCATCCTTCTGGTTATAACCAGATCCTATAACTAGGTAATCCTGCTGGTTATAATCAGATTTTATAACTAGTAGCAGGTCATCCTGCTGGTTATAACCAGATCCCATAACTAGTAGCATGTCATCCTGCAGGTTATACCAGATCATATAACTAGGTAATCCTGCTGGTTATAACCAGATCCTATGACTAGGTAATCCTGCAAGTTATAAACAGATCCTAAAACAAGTAGCAAGTCATCCTTCTGGTTATAACCAGATCCTATAACTAGGTAATCCTGCTGGTTATAATCAGATTTTATGACTAGTAGCAGGTCATCCTGCTGGTTATAACCAGATCATATAACTAGGTAATCCTGCTGGTTATAACCAGATCCTATAACTAGGTAATCCTGCAGGTTATAACCAGATCCTATAACTAGGTAATCCTGCTGGTTACAACCAGATCCTTAAACTAGTAGCAGGTCATCCTTCTGGTTATAACCAGATCCTATAACTAGGTAATCCTGTTGGTTATAATCAGATTATATAACTAGTGGCAGGTCATCCTGCCTGTTATAACCAGATCCTATAACTAAGTAATCATGCTGGTTACAACCAGATCCTTAAACTAGTACAAGGTCATCCTGCTGGTTATAACCAGATCCAATAACTAGTAGCATGTCATCCTGCTGGTTATAACCAGATCCTATAACTAGGTAATCCTGCTGGTTATAACCAGATCCCATAACTAGTAGAAGGTCATCCTGCTGGTTATAACCAGATCCTACAACTAGGTAATCCTGCTGGTTATTACCAGATCCTATAAGTAGTCGCAGGTCATCCTGCTGGTTATAACCAGATCCTATAACTAGGTAATCATGCTGGTTATAACCAGATCCTATAACTAGGTAATCCTGCTGGTTTTAACCAGATCCTATAACTAGGTAATCCTGCAGGTTATAACCAGATCCTATAACTAGTAGCATGTCATCCTGCAGGTTATAACCAGATCCCATAACTAGTAGCATGTCATCCTGCTGGGTATACCAGATCCTATAACTAGGTAATCCTGCTGGTTATAACCAGATCCTATAATTGGGTAATCCTGCAGGTCATAAACAGATCCTATAACTAGTAGCAGGTCATCCTTCTGGTTATAACCAGATCCTATAACTAGGTAATCCTGCTGGTTGTAATCAGATTTTATAACTAGTAGCAGGTCATCCTGCTGGTTATAACCAGATCCTATAACTAGGTAATCCTGCTGGTTATAATCAGATTATATAACTAGTAGCAGGTCATCCTGCTGGTTATGACCAGATCCTATAACTAGGTAATCCTGCTGGTTATAACCAGATCCCATAACTAGTAGCAGGTCATCCTGCAGGTTATACCAGATCCTATAACTAGGTAATCCTGCTGGTTATAACCAGATCCTATAACTAGGTAATCCTGCTGGTTATAACCAGATCCTATAACTAGGTAATCCTGCTGGTTATAACCAGATCCTATAACTAGTAGCAGGTCATCCTGCTGGTTATAACCAGATCCCATAACTAGTAGCATGTCATCCTGCTGGTTATACCAGATCCTATAACTAGGTAATCCTGCTGGTTATAACCAGATCCCATAAGTAGTAGCAGGTCATCCTGCAGTTTTTACCAGATCCTATAACTAGGTAATCCTGCTGGTTATAACCAGATCCTATAACTAGTAGCAGGTCATTCTTCTGGTTGTAACCAGATCCTATAAGTAGGTAATCCTGCAGGTTATAACCAGATCCTATAACTAGTAGCAGGTCATCCTGCTGGTTATAACCAGATCCTATAACTAGTAGCAGGTCACCCTGCATGTTTATAACCAGATCCTTTAACTAGGTAATCATGCTGGTTATTACCAGATCCTATAACTAGTCGCAGGTCATCCTTCTGGTTATGACCAGATCCTATAACTAGGTAATCATGCAGGTTATAATCTGATTTTATAACTAGTAGCAGGTCATCCTTCTGGTTATAACCAGATCCTATAACTAGGTAATCCTGCTGGTTATAACCAGATCCTATAACTAGGTAATCCTGCAGGTTATAACCAGATCATATAACTAGTAGCAGGTCATCCTGCTGGTTGTAACCAGATCCTATAACTAGGTAATCATGCTGGTTATTACCAGATCCTATAACTAGGTAATCCTGCTGGTTATTACCAGATCCCATAACTAGTAGCAGGTCATCCTGCTGGTTATAACCAGATCCTATAACTAGTAGCAGGTCATCCTGCTGGTTATAACCAGATCCTACAACTAGTAGCAGGTCATCGTTCTGGTTATAACCAGATCCTATGACTAGGTAATCCTGCTGGTTATAATCAGATTTTATAACTAGGTAATCCTGCTGGTTATAACCAGATCCTATAACTAGTAGAAGGTCATCCTGCTGGTTATAACCAGATCCTATAACTAGGTAATCCTGCTGGTTATAAACAGATCCTAAAACTAGTAGCAGGTCATCCTTCTGGTTATAACCAGATCCTATAACTAGGTAATCCTGCTGGTTATAATCAGATTTTATAACTAGTAGCAGGTCATCCTGCTGGTTATAACCAGATCCCATAACTAGTAGCATGTCATCCTGCAGGTTATACCAGATCATATAACTAGGTAATCCTGCTGGTTATAACCAGATCCTATGACTAGGTAATCCTGCAAGTTATAAACAGATCCTAAAACAAGTAGCAAGTCATCCTTCTGGTTATAACCAGATCCTATAACTAGGTAATCCTGCTGGTTATAATCAGATTTTATGACTAGTAGCAGGTCATCCTGCTGGTTATAACCAGATCATATAACTAGGTAATCCTGCTGGTTATAACCAGATCCTATAACTAGGTAATCCTGCAGGTTATAACCAGATCCTATAACTAGGTAATCCTGCTGGTTACAACCAGATCCTTAAACTAGTAGCAGGTCATCCTTCTGGTTATAACCAGATCCTATAACTAGGTAATCCTGTTGGTTATAATCAGATTATATAACTAGTGGCAGGTCATCCTGCCTGTTATAACCAGATCCTATAACTAAGTAATCATGCTGGTTACAACCAGATCCTTAAACTAGTACAAGGTCATCCTGCTGGTTATAACCAGATCCAATAACTAGTAGCATGTCATCCTGCTGGTTATAACCAGATCCTATAACTAGGTAATCCTGCTGGTTATAACCAGATCCCATAACTAGTAGAAGGTCATCCTGCTGGTTATAACCAGATCCTACAACTAGGTAATCCTGCTGGTTATTACCAGATCCTATAAGTAGTCGCAGGTCATCCTGCTGGTTATAACCAGATCCTATAACTAGGTAATCATGCTGGTTATAACCAGATCCTATAACTAGGTAATCCTGCTGGTTTTAACCAGATCCTATAACTAGGTAATCCTGCAGGTTATAACCAGATCCTATAACTAGTAGCATGTCATCCTGCAGGTTATAACCAGATCCCATAACTAGTAGCATGTCATCCTGCTGGTTATACCAGATCCTATAACTAGGTAATCCTGCTGGTTATAACCAGATCCTATAATTGGGTAATCCTGCAGGTCATAAACAGATCCTATAACTAGTAGCAGGTCATCCTTCTGGTTATAACCAGATCCTATAACTAGGTAATCCTGCTGGTTATAATCAGATTTTATAACTAGTAGCAGGTCATCCTGCTGGTTATAACCAGATCCCATAACTAGTAGCATGTCATCCTGCAGGTTATACCAGATCATATAACTAGGTAATCCTGCTGGTTATAACCAGATCCTATGACTAGGTAATCCTGCAAGTTATAAACAGATCCTAAAACAAGTAGCAAGTCATCCTTCTGGTTATAACAAGATCCTATAACTAGGTAATCCTGCTGGTTATAATCAGATTTTATGACTAGTAGCAGGTCATCCTGCTGGTTATAACCAGATCATATAACTAGGTAATCCTGCTGGTTATAACCAGATCCTATACCTAGGTAATCCTGCAGGTTATAACCAGATCCTATAACTAGGTAATCCTGCTGGTTACAACCAGATCCTTAAACTAGTAGCAAGTCATCCTTCTGGTTATAACCAGATCCTATAACTAGGTAATCCTGTTGGTTATAATCAGATTATATAACTAGTGGCAGGTCATCCTGCCTGTTATAACCAGATCCTATAACTAAGAAATCATGCTGGTTACAACCAGATCCTTAAACTAGTACAAGGTCATCCTGCTGGTTATAACCAGATCCAATAACTAGGTAATCCTGCTGGTTATAACCAGATCCTATAACTAGTAGCAGGTCATCCTGCTGGTTATAACTAGATCCCATAACTAATAGCATGTCACCCTGCTGGTTATAACCAGATCCTATAACTAGGTAATCCTGCTGGTTATAACCAGATCCCATAACTAGTAGAAGGTCATCCTGCTGGTTATAACCAGATCCTACAACTAGGTCATCCTGCTGGTTATAACCAGATCCTATAACTAGGTAATCATGCTGGTTATAACCAGATCCTATAACTAGGTAATCCTGCTGGTTATAACCAGATCCCATAACTAGTAGAAGGTCATCCTGCTGGTTATAACCAGATCCTACAACTAGGTCATCCTGCTGGTTATAACCAGATCCTATAACTAGGTAATCCTGCTGGTTATAACCAGATCCCATAACTAGTAGAAGGTCATCCTGCTGGTTATAACCAGATCCTACAACTAGGTAATCCTGCTGGTTATTACCAGATCCTATAAGTAGTCGCAGGTCATCCTGCTGGTTATAACCAGATCCTATAACTAGGTAATCATGCTGGTTATAACCAGATCCTATAACTAGGTAATCCTGCTGGTTTTAACCAGATCCTATAACTAGGTAATCCTGCAGGTTATAACCAGATCCTATAACTAGTAGCATGTCATCCTGCAGGTTATAACCAGATCCCATAACTAGTAGCATGTCATCCTGCTGGGTATACCAGATCCTATAACTAGGTAATCCTGCTGGTTATAACCAGATCCTATAATTGGGTAATCCTGCAGGTCATAAACAGATCCTATAACTAGTAGCAGGTCATCCTTCTGGTTATAACCAGATCCTATAACTAGGTAATCCTGCTGGTTGTAATCAGATTTTATAACTAGTAGCAGGTCATCCTGCTGGTTATAACCAGATCCTATAACTAGGTAATCCTGCTGGTTATAATCAGATTATATAGCTAGTAGCAGGTCATCCTGCTGGTTATGACCAGATCCTATAACTAGGTAATCCTGCTGGTTATAACCAGATCCCATAACTAGTAGCAGGTCATCCTGCAGGTTATACCAGATCCTATAACTAGGTAATCCTGCTGGTTATAACCAGATCCTATAACTAGGTAATCCTGCTGGTTATAACCAGATCCTATAACTAGGTAATCCTGCTGGTTATAACCAGATCCTATAACTAGTAGCAGGTCATCCTGCTGGTTATAACCAGATCCCATAACTAGTAGCATGTCATCCTGCTGGTTATACCAGATCCTATAACTAGGTAATCCTGCTGGTTATAACCAGATCCCATAAGTAGTAGCAGGTCATCCTGCAGTTTTTACCAGATCCTATAACTAGGTAATCCTGCTGGTTATAACCAGATCCTATAACTAGTAGCAGGTCATTCTTCTGGTTGTAACCAGATCCTATAAGTAGGTAATCCTGCAGGTTATAACCAGATCCTATAACTAGTAGCAGGTCATCCTGCTGGTTATAACCAGATCCTATAACTAGTAGCAGGTCACCCTGCATGTTTATAACCAGATCCTTTAACTAGGTAATCATGCTGGTTATTACCAGATCCTATAACTAGTCGCAGGTCATCCTTCTGGTTATGACCAGATCCTATAACTAGGTAATCATGCAGGTTATAATCTGATTTTATAACTAGTAGCAGGTCATCCTTCTGGTTATAACCAGATCCTATAACTAGGTAATCCTGCTGGTTATAACCAGATCCTATAACTAGGTAATCCTGCAGGTTATAACCAGATCATATAACTAGTAGCAGGTCATCCTGCTGGTTGTAACCAGATCCTATAACTAGGTAATCATGCTGGTTATTACCAGATCCTATAACTAGGTAATCCTGCTGGTTATTACCAGATCCCATAACTAGTAGCAGGTCATCCTGCTGGTTATAACCAGATCCTATAACTAGTAGCAGGTCATCCTGCTGGTTATAACCAGATCCTACAACTAGTAGCAGGTCATCGTTCTGGTTATAACCAGATCCTATGACTAGGTAATCCTGCTGGTTATAATCAGATTTTATAACTAGGTAATCCTGCTGGTTATAACCAGATCCTATAACTAGTAGAAGGTCATCCTGCTGGTTATAACCAGATCCTATAACTAGGTAATCCTGCTGGTTATAAACAGATCCTAAAACTAGTAGCAGGTCATCCTTCTGGTTATAACCAGATCCTATAACTAGGTAATCCTGCTGGTTATAATCAGATTTTATAACTAGTAGCAGGTCATCCTGCTGGTTATAACCAGATCCCATAACTAGTAGCATGTCATCCTGCAGGTTATACCAGATCATATAACTAGGTAATCCTGCTGGTTATAACCAGATCCTATGACTAGGTAATCCTGCAAGTTATAAACAGATCCTAAAACAAGTAGCAAGTCATCCTTCTGGTTATAACCAGATCCTATAACTAGGTAATCCTGCTGGTTATAATCAGATTTTATGACTAGTAGCAGGTCATCCTGCTGGTTATAACCAGATCATATAACTAGGTAATCCTGCTGGTTATAACCAGATCCTATAACTAGGTAATCCTGCAGGTTATAACCAGATCCTATAACTAGGTAATCCTGCTGGTTACAACCAGATCCTTAAACTAGTAGCAGGTCATCCTTCTGGTTATAACCAGATCCTATAACTAGGTAATCCTGTTGGTTATAATCAGATTATATAACTAGTGGCAGGTCATCCTGCCTGTTATAACCAGATCCTATAACTAAGTAATCATGCTGGTTACAACCAGATCCTTAAACTAGTACAAGGTCATCCTGCTGGTTATAACCAGATCCAATAACTAGTAGCATGTCATCCTGCTGGTTATAACCAGATCCTATAACTAGGTAATCCTGCTGGTTATAACCAGATCCCATAACTAGTAGAAGGTCATCCTGCTGGTTATAACCAGATCCTACAACTAGGTAATCCTGCTGGTTATTACCAGATCCTATAAGTAGTCGCAGGTCATCCTGCTGGTTATAACCAGATCCTATAACTAGGTAATCATGCTGGTTATAACCAGATCCTATAACTAGGTAATCCTGCTGGTTTTAACCAGATCCTATAACTAGGTAATCCTGCAGGTTATAACCAGATCCTATAACTAGTAGCATGTCATCCTGCAGGTTATAACCAGATCCCATAACTAGTAGCATGTCATCCTGCTGGTTATACCAGATCCTATAACTAGGTAATCCTGCTGGTTATAACCAGATCCTATAATTGGGTAATCCTGCAGGTCATAAACAGATCCTATAACTAGTAGCAGGTCATCCTTCTGGTTATAACCAGATCCTATAACTAGGTAATCCTGCTGGTTATAATCAGATTTTATAACTAGTAGCAGGTCATCCTGCTGGTTATAACCAGATCCCATAACTAGTAGCATGTCATCCTGCAGGTTATACCAGATCATATAACTAGGTAATCCTGCTGGTTATAACCAGATCCTATGACTAGGTAATCCTGCAAGTTATAAACAGATCCTAAAACAAGTAGCAAGTCATCCTTCTGGTTATAACAAGATCCTATAACTAGGTAATCCTGCTGGTTATAATCAGATTTTATGACTAGTAGCAGGTCATCCTGCTGGTTATAACCAGATCATATAACTAGGTAATCCTGCTGGTTATAACCAGATCCTATACCTAGGTAATCCTGCAGGTTATAACCAGATCCTATAACTAGGTAATCCTGCTGGTTACAACCAGATCCTTAAACTAGTAGCAAGTCATCCTTCTGGTTATAACCAGATCCTATAACTAGGTAATCCTGTTGGTTATAATCAGATTATATAACTAGTGGCAGGTCATCCTGCCTGTTATAACCAGATCCTATAACTAAGAAATCATGCTGGTTACAACCAGATCCTTAAACTAGTACAAGGTCATCCTGCTGGTTATAACCAGATCCAATAACTAGGTAATCCTGCTGGTTATAACCAGATCCTATAACTAGTAGCAGGTCATCCTGCTGGTTATAACTAGATCCCATAACTAATAGCATGTCACCCTGCTGGTTATAACCAGATCCTATAACTAGGTAATCCTGCTGGTTATAACCAGATCCCATAACTAGTAGAAGGTCATCCTGCTGGTTATAACCAGATCCTACAACTAGGTCATCCTGCTGGTTATAACCAGATCCTATAACTAGGTAATCATGCTGGTTATAACCAGATCCTATAACTAGGTAATCCTGCTGGTTTTAACCAGATCCTATAACTAGGTAATCCTGCAGGTTATAACCAGATCCTATAACTAGTAGCATGTCATCCTTCTGGTTATAACCAGATCCTATAACTAGGTAATCATGCTAGTTATGACCAGATCCTATAACTAGGTAATCCTGCTGGTTACAACCAGATCCTTAAACTAGTACAAGGTCATCCTGCTGGTTGTAACCAGATCCTATAACTACTAGAAGGTCATCCTTCTGGTTAAATCAAGCTCCTATAACTAGGTAATCCTGCTGGTTATAACCAGATCCTATAACTAGGTAATCCTGCAGGTTATAACCAGATCCTATAACTAGTAGCAGGTCATCCTACTGGTTATAACCAGATCCTATAACTAGTAGCAGGTCATCCTGCTGGTTATAACCAGATCATATAACTAGGTAATCCTGCTGGTTATAACCAGATCCTATAACTAGGTAATCCTGCAGGTTATAACCAGATCCTATAACTAGTAGCAGGTCATCCTTCTGGTTATAACCAGATCATTTAACTAGGTAATCGTGCTGGTTATAATCAGATTATATAACTAGTAGCAGGTCATCCTGCTGGTTATAACCAGATCCTATAACTAGGTAATCCTGCTGGTTATTACCAGATCCTATAACTAGTAGCAGGTCATCCTTCTGGTTATAACCAGATCTTACAACTAGGTAATCCTGCTGGTTATAATCAGATTATATAACTAGTAGCAGGTCATCCTGCTGGTTATAACCAGATCCTATAACTAGTAGCAGGTCATCCTGCTAGTTATAACCAGATCATGTAACTAGGTAATCCTGCTGGTTACAACCAGATCCTTAAACTAGTACAAGGTAATCCTGCTGGTTATAACCAGATCCTATAACTAGGTAATCCTGCAGGTTATAACTAGATCCTATAACTAGTAGCAGGTCATCCTACTGGTTATAACCAGATCCTATAACTAGTAGCAGGTCATCCTGCTGGTTATAACCAGATCATATAACTAGGTAATCCTGCTGGTTATAACCAGATCCTATAACTAGGTAATCCTGCAGGTTATAACCAGATCCTATAACTAGTAGCAGGTCATCCTTCTGGTTATAACCAGATCCTTTAACTAGGTAATCGTGCTGGTTATAATCAGATTATATAACTAGTAGCAGGTCATCCTGCTGGTTATAACCAGATCCTATAACTAGGTAATCCTGCTGGTTATTACCAGATCCTAAAACAAGTAGCAGGTCATCCTTCTGGTTATAACCAGATCCTATTACTAGTAGCATGTCATCCTGCTGGTTATAACCAGATCCTATAACTAGGTAATCGTGCTGGTTATAACCAGATCCTATAACTAGTAGAAGGTCATCCTGCTGGTTATAACCAGATCCTATAACTAGTAGAAGGTCATCCTGCTGGTTATTACCAGATCCTATAACTAGTAGCAGGTCATCCTGCTGGTTATAACCAGATCCCATAACTAGTAGCTGGTCATCCTGCTGGATATAACCAGATCCTATAACTAGGTAATCCTGCTGGTTATTACCAGATCCTATAACTAGTCGTAGGTCATCCTGCTAGTTATAACCAGATCCTATAACTAGGTAATCCTACTGGTTATTACCAGATCCTATAACTAGTAGCAGGTCATCCTTCTGGTTATAACCAGATCCTATAACTAGGTAATCCTGCTGGTTATAACCAGATCCTATAACTAGTAGAAGGTCATCCTGCTGGTTATAACCAGATCCTATAACTAGTAGCAGGTCATCCTGCTGGTTATAATCAGATCCTATAACTAGGTAATGCTGCTGGTTATTACCAGATCCCATAACTCGTCGTAGGTCATCCTGCTGGTTATAACCAGATCATATAACTAGGTAATCCTGCTGGTTATTACCAGATCCTATAACTAGTCGAAGGTCATCCTGCTGGTTATAACCAGACCCTATAACTAGGTAATCCTGCTGGTTATTACCAGATCCTATAACTAGTAGCAGGTCATCCTTCTGGTTATAACCAGATCCTATAACTAGGTAATCCTGCTGGTTATAACCAGATCCTATAACTAGGTAATCCTGCAGGTTATAACCAGATCTTATAACTAGTAGCAGGTCATCCTTCTGGTTATAACCAGATCCTTTAACTAGGTAATCGTGCTGGTTATAATCAGATTATATAACTAGTAGCAGGTCATCCTGCTGGTTATTACCAGATCCTATAACTAGGTAATCCTGCTGGTTCTAACCAGATCCTATAACTAGGTAATCCTGCAGGTTATAACCATATCCTATAACTAGTAGCAGGTCATCCTTCTGGTTATAACCAGATCCTATAACTAGGTAATCCTGCTGGTTATAATCAGATTTTATAACTAGTAGCAGGTCATCCTGCTGGTTATAACCAGATCCTATAACTAGGTAATCCTGCTGGTTATAACCAGATCCTATAACTAGGTAATCCTGCAGGGTATAACCAGATCCTTTAACTAGTAGCAGGTCATCCTTCTGGTTATAACCAGATCCTATAACTAGGTAATCCTGCTGGTTATAATCAGATTTTATAACTAGTAGCAGGTCATCCTGCTGGTTATTACCAGATCCTATAACTATGTAATCCTGCTGGTTCTAACCAGATCCTATAACTAGGTAATCCTGCAGGTTATAACCATATCCTATAACTAGTAGCATGTCATCCTTCTGGTTATAACCAGATCCTATAACTAGGTAATCCTGCTGGTTATAATCAGATTTTATAACTAGTAGCAGATCATCCTGCTGGTTATAACCAGATCCTATAACTAGGTAATCCTGCTGGTTATAACCAGATCCTATAACTAGGTAATCCTGCAGGGTATAACCAGATCCTTTAACTAGTAGCAGGTCATCCTTCTGGTTATAACCAGATCCTATAACTAGGTAATCCTGCTGGTTATAATCAGATTTTATAACTAGTAGCAGGTCATCCTGCTGGTTATAACCAGATCCTATAACTAGGTAATCCTGCTGGTTATAATCAGATTTTATTACTAGTAGCAGGTCATCCTTCTGGTTATAACCAGATCCTATAACTAGGTAATCCTGCTGGTTATAACCAGATCATATAACAAGGTAATCCTGCTGGTTATAACCAGATCCTATAACTACGTAATCATGCTGGTTATAACCAGATCCTATAACTAGTAGCAGGTCATCCTGCTGGTTATAACTAGATCCTATAACTAGTAGCATGTCATCCTGCTGGTTATAACCAGATCATATAATTAGGTAATCCTGCTGGTTATAAGCAGATCCCATAACTAGTAGAAGGTCATCCTGCTGGTTATAACCAGATCCTATAACTAGTAGCAGGTCATCCTGCTGGTTATAACCAGATCCTATAACTAGGTAATCCTGCTGGTTATTACCAGATCCTATAACTAGTAGCAGGTCATCCTTCTGGTTATAACCAGATCCTATAACTAGGTAATCCTGCTGGTTATAACCAGATCCTATAACTAGGTAATCCTGCAGGTTATAAACAGATCCCATGACTAGTAGCAGGTCATCCTTCTGGTTATAACCAGATCCTTTAACTAGGTAATCGTGCTGGTTATAATCAGATTATATAACTAGTAGCAGGTCATCCTGCTGGTTATAACCAGATCCTTAAACTAGTACAAGGTAATCCTGCTGGTTATAAACAGATCCTATAACTACGTAATCATGCTGGTTATTACCAGATCCTATAACTAGTAGCAGGTCATCCTGCTGGTTATAACTAGATCCTATAACTAGTAGCATGTCATCCTGCTGGTTATAACCAGATCCTATAACTAGGTAATCCTGCTGGTTATAACCAGATCCCATAACTAGTAGAAGGTCATCCTGCTGGTTATAACCAGATCCTATAACTAGTAGCAGGTCATCCTGCTGGTTATAACCAGATCCCATAACTAGTAGCAGGTCATCCTGCTGGTTATAACCAGATCCTATAACTAGGTAATCCTGCTGGTTATTACCAGATCCTATAACTAGTCGTAGGTCATCCTGCTGGTTATAACCAGACCCTATAACTAGGTAATCCTGCTGGTTATTACCAGATCCTATAACTAGTAGCAGGTCATCCTTCTGGTTATAACCAGATCCTATAACTAGGTAATCCTGCTGGTTATAACCAGATCCTATAACTAGGTAATCCTGCAGGTTATAACCAGATCCTTTAACTAGGTAATCGTGGTGGTTATAATAAGATTATATAACTAGTAGCAGGTCATCCTGCTGGTTATAACCAGATCCTATAACTAGGTAATGCTGCTGGTTATTACCAGATCCTATAAGTAGGTAATCCTGCTGGTTCTAACCAGATCCTATAACTAGGTAATCCTGCAGGGTATAACCAGATCCCATAACTAGTAGCAGGTCATCCTTCTGGTTATAACCAGATCCTATAACTAGGTAATCCTGCTGGTTATAATCAGATTTTATAACTAGTAGCAGGTCATCCTGCTTGTTATAACCAGATCCTATAACTAGGTAATCCTGCTGGTTATAACCAGATCCAAACACAAGGTAATCCTGCTGGTTATAACCAGATTTTATAACTAGTAGCAGGTCATCCTGCTGGTTATAACCAGATCCTATAACTAGGTAATCCTGCTGGTTATAACCAGATCATATAACTAGGTAATCCTGCTGGTTATAACCAGATCCTATAACTAGGTATTCCTGCAGGTTATAACCAGATCCTATAACTAGTAGCAGGTCATCCTTCTGGTTATAACCAGATCCTATAACTAGGTAATCCTGCTGGTTATAATCAGATTATATAACTAGTAGCAGGTCATCCTGCTGGTTATAACCAGATCCTATAACTAGTAGCAGGTCATCCTGCTAGTTATAACCAGATCACGTAACTAGGTAATCCTGCTGGTTACAACCAGATCCTTAAACTAGTACAAGGTAATCCTGCTGGTTATAACCAGATCCTATAACTACGTAATCATGCTGGTTATAACCAGATCCTATAACTAGTAGCAGGTCATCCTGCTGGTTATAACCAGATCCTATAACTAGGTAATCCTGTTGGTTATAATCAGATTATATAACTAGTAGCAGGTCATCCTGCTGGTTATAACCAGATCCTATAACTAGTAGCAGGTCATCCTGCTAGTTATGACCAGATTCTATAACTAGGTAATCCTGCTGGTTACAACCAGATCCTTAAACTAGTACAAGGTCATCCTGCTGGTTATAACCAGATCCTATAACTAGGTAATCCAACTGGTTATAACCAGATCCTATAACTAGTAGCAGGTCATCCTGCTGGTTATTACCAGATCTTATAACTAGTCGCAGGTCATCCTGCTGGTTATAACCAGATCCTATAACTAGGTAATCCTGCTGGTTATAATCAGATTTTATAACTAGTAGCAGGTCATCCTGCTGGTTATAACCAGATCCTATAACTAGGTAATCCTGCTGGTTATAACCAGATCCTATAACTAGGTAATCCTGCTGGTTATTACCAGATCCTATAACTAGTAGCAGGTCATCCTTCTGGTTATAACCAGATCCTATAACTAGGTAATCCTGCAGGTTATAACCAGATCCTATAACTAGTAGCAGGTCATCCTGCTGGTTATTAACAGATCTTATAACTAGTCGCAGGTCATCCTGCTGGTTATAACCAGATCCTATAACTAGGTAATCCTGCTGGTTATAATCAGATTTTATAACTAGTAGCAGGTCATCCTGCTGGTTATAACCAGATCCTATAACTAGGTAATCCTGCTGGTTATAACCAGATCCTATAACTAGGTAATCCTGCTGGTTATTACCAGATCCTATAACCAGTAGCAGGTCATCCTTCTGGTTATAACCAGATCCTATAACTAGGTAATCCTGCTGGTTATAACCAGATCCTATAACTAGGTAATCCTGCAGGTTATAACCAGATATTATAACTAGTAGCAGGTCATCCTTCTGGTTATAACCAGATCCTTTAACTAGGTAATCGTGCTGGTTATAATCAGATTATATAACTAGTAGCAGGTCATCCTGCTGGTTATTACCAGATCCTATAACTATGTAATCCTGCAGATTATAACCATATCCTATAACTAGTAGCAGGTCATCCTTCTGGTTATAACCAGATCCTATAACTAGGTAATCCTGCTGGTTATAATCAGATTTTATAACTAGTAGCAGGTCATCCTGCTGGTTATTACCAGATACTATAAGTAGGTAATCCTGCTGGTTCTAACCAGATCCTATAACTAGGTAATCCTGCAGGGTATAACCAGATCCCATAACTAGTAGCAGGTCATCCTTCTGGTTATAACCAGATCCTATAACTAGGTAATCCTGCTGGTTATAATCAGATTTTATAACTAGTAGCAGGTCATCCTGCTTGTTATAACCAGATCCTATAACTAGGTAATCCTGCAGGTTATAACCAGGTCCAAACACAAGGTAATCCTGCTGGTTATAACCAGATTTAATAACTAGTAGCAGGTCATCCTGCTGGTTATAACCAGATCCTATAACTAGGTAATCCTGCTGGTTATAACCAGATCATATAACTAGTAGCAGGTCATCCTGCTGGTTTTAACCAGATCCTATAACTAGGTAATCATGCTGGTTATTACCAGATCCTATAACTAGGTAATCCTGCTGGTTATTACCAGATCCCATAACTAGTAGCAGGTCATCCTGCTGGTTATAACCAGATCCTATAACTAGTAGCAGGTCATCCTGCTGGTTATAACCAGATCCTACAACTAGTAGCAGGTCATCGTTCTGGTTATAACCAGATCCTATGACTAGGTAATCCTGCTGGTTATAATCAGATTTTATAACTAGGTAATCCTGCTGGTTATAACCAGATCCTATAACTAGTAGAAGGTCATCCTGCTGGTTATAACCAGATCCTATAACTAGGTAATCCTGCTGGTTATAAACAGATCCTAAAACTAGTAGCAGGTCATCCTTCTGGTTATAACCAGATCCTATAACTAGGTAATCCTGCTGGTTATAATCAGATTTTATAACTAGTAGCAGGTCATCCTGCTGGTTATAACCAGATCCCATAACTAGTAGCATGTCATCCTGCAGGTTATACCAGATCATATAACTAGGTAATCCTGCTGGTTATAACCAGATCCTATGACTAGGTAATCCTGCAAGTTATAAACAGATCCTAAAACAAGTAGCAAGTCATCCTTCTGGTTATAACCAGATCCTATAACTAGGTAATCCTGCTGGTTATAATCAGATTTTATGACTAGTAGCAGGTCATCCTGCTGGTTATAACCAGATCATATAACTAGGTAATCCTGCTGGTTATAACCAGATCCTATAACTAGGTAATCCTGCAGGTTATAACCAGATCCTATAACTAGGTAATCCTGCTGGTTACAACCAGATCCTTAAACTAGTAGCAGGTCATCCTTCTGGTTATAACCAGATCCTATAACTAGGTAATCCTGTTGGTTATAATCAGATTATATAACTAGTGGCAGGTCATCCTGCCTGTTATAACCAGATCCTATAACTAAGTAATCATGCTGGTTACAACCAGATCCTTAAACTAGTACAAGGTCATCCTGCTGGTTATAACCAGATCCAATAACTAGTAGCATGTCATCCTGCTGGTTATAACCAGATCCTATAACTAGGTAATCCTGCTGGTTATAACCAGATCCCATAACTAGTAGAAGGTCATCCTGCTGGTTATAACCAGATCCTACAACTAGGTAATCCTGCTGGTTATTACCAGATCCTATAAGTAGTCGCAGGTCATCCTGCTGGTTATAACCAGATCCTATAACTAGGTAATCATGCTGGTTATAACCAGATCCTATAACTAGGTAATCCTGCTGGTTTTAACCAGATCCTATAACTAGGTAATCCTGCAGGTTATAACCAGATCCTATAACTAGTAGCATGTCATCCTGCAGGTTATAACCAGATCCCATAACTAGTAGCATGTCATCCTGCTGGTTATACCAGATCCTATAACTAGGTAATCCTGCTGGTTATAACCAGATCCTATAATTGGGTAATCCTGCAGGTCATAAACAGATCCTATAACTAGTAGCAGGTCATCCTTCTGGTTATAACCAGATCCTATAACTAGGTAATCCTGCTGGTTGTAATCAGATTTTATAACTAGTAGCAGGTCATCCTGCTGGTTATAACCAGATCCTATAACTAGGTAATCCTGCTGGTTATAATCAGATTATATAACTAGTAGCAGGTCATCCTGCTGGTTATGACCAGATCCTATAACTAGGTAATCCTGCTGGTTATAACCAGATCCCATAACTAGTAGCAGGTCATCCTGCAGGTTATACCAGATCCTATAACTAGGTAATCCTGCTGGTTATAACCAGATCCTATAACTAGGTAATCCTGCTGGTTATAACCAGATCCTATAACTAGGTAATCCTGCTGGTTATAACCAGATCCTATAACTAGTAGCAGGTCATCCTGCTGGTTATAACCAGATCCCATAACTAGTAGCATGTCATCCTGCTGGTTATACCAGATCCTATAACTAGGTAATCCTGCTGGTTATAACCAGATCCCATAAGTAGTAGCAGGTCATCCTGCAGTTTTTACCAGATCCTATAACTAGGTAATCCTGCTGGTTATAACCAGATCCTATAATTAGGTAATCCTGCAGGCTATAAACAGATCCTAAAACTAGTAGCAGGTCATCCTTCTGGTTATAACCAGATCCCATAACTAGTAGCAGGTCATCCTGCAGGTTACACCAGATCCTATAACTAGGTAATCCTGCTGGTTATAACCAGATCCTATAACTAGGTAATCCTGCAGGTTATAAACAGATCCTAAAACAAGTAGCAGGTCATCCTTCTTGTTATAACCAGATCCTATTACTAGTAGCATGTCATCCTGCTGGTTATAACCAGATCCTATAACTAGGTAATCCTGCTGGTTATAACCAGATTTTATAACTAGTAGCAGGTCATCCTGCTGGTTATAACCAGATCATATAACTAGGTAATCCTGCTGGTTATAACCAGATCCTATAACTAGGTAATCCTGCAGGTTATGACCAGATCCTATAACTAGGTAATCCTGCTGGTTATAACCAGATCATGTAACTAGGTAATCCTGCTGGTTGCAACCAGATCTTTAAACTAGTAGCAGGTCATCCTGCTGGTTATAACCAGATCATATAACTAGGTAATCCTGCTGGTTATAACCAGATCCTATAACTAGGTAATCCTGCTGGTTATAACTAGATCATGTAACTAGGTAATCCTGCTGGTTACAACAAGATCTTTAAACTAGTAGCAGGTCATCCTTCTGGTTATAACCAGATCCTATAACTAGGTAATCCTGCTGGTTATAATCAGATTATATAACTAGTAGCAGGTCATCCTGCTGGTTATAACCAGATCCTATAACTAAGAAATCATGCTGGTTATAACCAGATCCTATAACTAGTAGCAGGTCATCCTGCTGGTTATAACCAGATCCTATAACTAGGTAATCCTGCAGGTTATAAACAGATCCTAAAACTAGTAGCAGGTCATCCTTCTGGTTATAACCAAATCCTATAACTAGGTAATCCTGCTGGTTATAATCAGATTTTATAACTAGTAGCAGGTCATCCTGCTGGTTATAACCAGATCCCATAACTAGTAGCAGGTCATCCTGCAGGTTATACCAGATCCTATAACTAGGTAATCCTGCTGGTTATAACCAGATCCTATAACTAGGTAATCCTGCAGGTTATAAACAGATCCTAAAACAAGTAGCAGGTCATCCTTCTGGTTATAACCAGATCCTATTACTAGTAGCATGTCATCCTGCTGGTTATAACCAGATCCTATAACTAGGTAATCCTGCTGGTTATAACCAGATTTTATAACTAGTAGCAGGTCATCCTGCTGGTTATAACCAGATCATATAACTAGGTAATCCTGCTGGTTATAACCAGATCCTATAACTAGGTCATCCTTCTGGTTATAACCAGATCCTATAACTAGGTAATCCTGCTGGTTATAACCAGATCCTATAACTAGGTAATCCTGCAGGTTATAACCATATCCTATAACTAGGTAATCCTGCTGGTTATAACCAGATCATGTAACTAGGTAATCCTGCTGGTTAAAACCAGATCTTTAAACTAGTAGCAGGTCATCCTTCTGGTTATAACCAGATCCTATAACTAGGTAATCCTGCTGGTTATAACCAGATCCTATAACTAGGTAATCCTGCAGGTTATAACCAGATCCTATAACTAGGTAATCCTGCTGGTTATAACCAGATCATGTAACTAGGTAATCCTGCTGTTACAACCAGATCCTATAACTAGGTAATCCTGCAGGTTATAACCAGATCCTATAACTAGGTAATCCTGCTGGTTATAACCAGATCTTGTAACTAGGTAATCCTGCTGGTTACAACCAGATCCTTAAACTAGTAGCAGGTCATCCTTCTGGTTATAACCAGATCCTATAACTAGGTAATCCTGCAGGTTATAACCAGATCCTATAACTAGTAGCAGGTCATCCTTCTGGTTATAACCAGATCCTATAACTAGGTAATCCTGTTGGTTATAATCAGATTATATAACTAGTAGCAGGTCATCCTGCTGGTTATAACCAGATCCTATAACTAGTAGCAGGTCATCCTGCTAGTTATGACCAGATCCTATAACTAGGTAATCCTGCTGGTTATAACCAGATCCTATAACTAGTAGAAGGTCATCCTTCTGGTTAAAACCAGATCCTATAACTAGGTAATCCTGCTGGTTATAATCAGATCATATAACTAGTAGCAGGTCATCTTGCAGGTTATAACCAGATTCTATATCTAGTAGCAGGCCATTCTTCTGGTTGTAACCAGATCCTATAAGTAGGTAATCCTGCAGGTTATAACCAGATCCTATAACTAGTAGCAGGTCATCCTGCTGGTTATAACCAGATCCTATAACTAGTAGCAGGTCACCCTGCTGGTTATAACCAGATGCTTTAACTAGGTAATCATGCTGGTTATTACCAGATCCTATAACTAGTCGCAGGTCATCCTTCTGGTTATGACCAGATCCTATAACTAGGTAATCATGCAGGTTATAATCTGATTTTATAACTAGTAGCAGGTCATCCTTCTGGTTATAACCAGATCCTATAACTAGGTAATCCTGCTGGTTATAACCAGATCCTATAACTAGGTAATCCTGCAGGTTATAACCAGATCATATAACTAGTAGCAGGTCATCCTGCTGGTTTTAACCAGATCCTATAACTAGGTAATCATGCTGGTTATTACCAGATCCTATAACTAGGTAATCCTGCTGGTTATTACCAGATCCCATAACTAGTAGCAGGTCATCCTGCTGGTTATAACCAGATCCTATAACTAGTAGCAGGTCATCCTGCTGGTTATAACCAGATCCTACAACTAGTAGCAGGTCATCGTTCTGGTTATAACCAGATCCTATGACTAGGTAATCCTGCTGGTTATAATCAGATTTTATAACTAGGTAATCCTGCTGGTTATAACCAGATCCTATAACTAGTAGAAGGTCATCCTGCTGGTTATAACCAGATCCTATAACTAGGTAATCCTGCTGGTTATAAACAGATCCTAAAACTAGTAGCAGGTCATCCTTCTGGTTATAACCAGATCCTATAACTAGGTAATCCTGCTGGTTATAATCAGATTTTATAACTAGTAGCAGGTCATCCTGCTGGTTATAACCAGATCCCATAACTAGTAGCATGTCATCCTGCAGGTTATACCAGATCATATAACTAGGTAATCCTGCTGGTTATAACCAGATCCTATGACTAGGTAATCCTGCAAGTTATAAACAGATCCTAAAACAAGTAGCAAGTCATCCTTCTGGTTATAACCAGATCCTATAACTAGGTAATCCTGCTGGTTATAATCAGATTTTATGACTAGTAGCAGGTCATCCTGCTGGTTATAACCAGATCATATAACTAGGTAATCCTGCTGGTTATAACCAGATCCTATAACTAGGTAATCCTGCAGGTTATAACCAGATCCTATAACTAGGTAATCCTGCTGGTTACAACCAGATCCTTAAACTAGTAGCAGGTCATCCTTCTGGTTATAACCAGATCCTATAACTAGGTAATCCTGTTGGTTATAATCAGATTATATAACTAGTGGCAGGTCATCCTGCCTGTTATAACCAGATCCTATAACTAAGTAATCATGCTGGTTACAACCAGATCCTTAAACTAGTACAAGGTCATCCTGCTGGTTATAACCAGATCCAATAACTAGTAGCATGTCATCCTGCTGGTTATAACCAGATCCTATAACTAGGTAATCCTGCTGGTTATAACCAGATCCCATAACTAGTAGAAGGTCATCCTGCTGGTTATAACCAGATCCTACAACTAGGTAATCCTGCTGGTTATTACCAGATCCTATAAGTAGTCGCAGGTCATCCTGCTGGTTATAACCAGATCCTATAACTAGGTAATCATGCTGGTTATAACCAGATCCTATAACTAGGTAATCCTGCTGGTTTTAACCAGATCCTATAACTAGGTAATCCTGCAGGTTATAACCAGATCCTATAACTAGTAGCATGTCATCCTGCAGGTTATAACCAGATCCCATAACTAGTAGCATGTCATCCTGCTGGTTATACCAGATCCTATAACTAGGTAATCCTGCTGGTTATAACCAGATCCTATAATTGGGTAATCCTGCAGGTCATAAACAGATCCTATAACTAGTAGCAGGTCATCCTTCTGGTTATAACCAGATCCTATAACTAGGTAATCCTGCTGGTTATAATCAGATTTTATAACTAGTAGCAGGTCATCCTGCTGGTTATAACCAGATCCCATAACTAGTAGCATGTCATCCTGCAGGTTATACCAGATCATATAACTAGGTAATCCTGCTGGTTATAACCAGATCCTATGACTAGGTAATCCTGCAAGTCATAAACAGATCCTAAAACAAGTAGCAAGTCATCCTTCTGGTTATAACAAGATCCTATAACTAGGTAATCCTGCTGGTTATAATCAGATTTTATGACTAGTAGCAGGTCATCCTGCTGGTTATAACCAGATCATATAACTAGGTAATCCTGCTGGTTACAACCAGATCCTTAAACTAGTAGCAAGTCATCCTTCTGGTTATAACCAGATCCTATAACTAGGTAATCCTGTTGGTTATAATCAGATTATATAACTAGTGGCAGGTCATCCTGCCTGTTATAACCAGATCCTATAACTAAGTAATCATGCTGGTTACAACCAGATCCTTAAACTAGTACAAGGTCATCCTGCTGGTTATAACCAGATCCAATAACTAGGTAATCCTGCTGGTTATAACCAGATCCTATAACTAGTAGCAGGTCATCCTGCTGGTTATAACTAGATCCCATAACTAATAGCATGTCACCCTGCTGGTTATAACCAGATCCTATAACTAGGTAATCCTGCTGGTTATAACCAGATCCCATAACTAGTAGAAGGTCATCCTGCTGGTTATAACCAGATCCTACAACTAGGTCATCCTGCTGGTTATAACCAGATCCTATAACTAGGTAATCATGCTGGTTATAACCAGATCCTATAACTAGGTAATCCTGCTGGTTTTAACCAGATCCTATAACTAGGTAATCCTGCAGGTTATAACCAGATCCTATAACTAGTAGCATGTCATCCTTCTGGTTATAACCAGATCCTATAACTAGGTAATCATGCTAGTTATGACCAGATCCTATAACTAGGTAATCCTGCTGGTTACAACCAGATCCTTAAACTAGTACAAGGTCATCCTGCTGGTTGTAACCAGATCCTATAACTACTAGAAGGTCATCCTTCTGGTTAAAACAAGCTCCTATAACTAGGTAATCCTGCTGGTTATAACCAGATCCTATAACTAGGTAATCCTGCAGGTTATAACCAGATCCTATAACTAGTAGCAGGTCATCCTACTGGTTATAACCAGATCCTATAACTAGTAGCAGGTCATCCTGCTGGTTATAACCAGATCATATAACTAGGTAATCCTGCTGGTTATAACCAGATCCTATAACTAGGTAATCCTGCAGGTTATAACCAGATCCTATAACTAGTAGCAGGTCATCCTTCTGGTTATAACCAGATCATTTAACTAGGTAATCGTGCTGGTTATAATCAGATTATATAACTAGTAGCAGGTCATCCTGCTGGTTATAACCAGATCCTATAACTAGGTAATCCTGCTGGTTATTACCAGATCCTATAACTAGTAGCAGGTCATCCTTCTGGTTATAACCAGATCTTACAACTAGGTAATCCTGCTGGTTATAATCAGATTATATAACTAGTAGCAGGTCATCCTGCTGGTTATAACCAGATCCTATAACTAGTAGCAGGTCATCCTGCTAGTTATAACCAGATCATGTAACTAGGTAATCCTGCTGGTTACAACCAGATCCTTAAACTAGTACAAGGTAATCCTGCTGGTTATAACCAGATCCTATAACTAGGTAATCCTGCAGGTTATAACTAGATCCTATAACTAGTAGCAGGTCATCCTACTGGTTATAACCAGATCCTATAACTAGTAGCAGGTCATCCTGCTGGTTATAACCAGATCATATAACTAGGTAATCCTGCTGGTTATAACCAGATCCTATAACTAGGTAATCCTGCAGGTTATAACCAGATCCTATAACTAGTAGCAGGTCATCCTTCTGGTTATAACCAGATCCTTTAACTAGGTAATCGTGCTGGTTATAATCAGATTTTATAACTAGGTAATCCTGCTGGTTATAACCAGATCCTATAACTAGTAGAAGGTCATCCTGCTGGTTATAACCAGATCCTATAACTAGGTAATCCTGCTGGTTATAAACAGATCCTAAAACTAGTAGCAGGTCATCCTTCTGGTTATAACCAGATCCTATAACTAGGTAATCCTGCTGGTTATAATCAGATTTTATAACTAGTAGCAGGTCATCCTGCTGGTTATAACCAGATCCCATAACTAGTAGCATGTCATCCTGCAGGTTATACCAGATCATATAACTAGGTAATCCTGCTGGTTATAACCAGATCCTATGACTAGGTAATCCTGCAAGTTATAAACAGATCCTAAAACAAGTAGCAAGTCATCCTTCTGGTTATAACCAGATCCTATAACTAGGTAATCCTGCTGGTTATAATCAGATTTTATGACTAGTAGCAGGTCATCCTGCTGGTTATAACCAGATCATATAACTAGGTAATCCTGCTGGTTATAACCAGATCCTATAACTAGGTAATCCTGCAGGTTATAACCAGATCCTATAACTAGGTAATCCTGCTGGTTACAACCAGATCCTTAAACTAGTAGCAGGTCATCCTTCTGGTTATAACCAGATCCTATAACTAGGTAATCCTGTTGGTTATAATCAGATTATATAACTAGTGGCAGGTCATCCTGCCTGTTATAACCAGATCCTATAACTAAGTAATCATGCTGGTTACAACCAGATCCTTAAACTAGTACAAGGTCATCCTGCTGGTTATAACCAGATCCAATAACTAGTAGCATGTCATCCTGCTGGTTATAACCAGATCCTATAACTAGGTAATCCTGCTGGTTATAACCAGATCCCATAACTAGTAGAAGGTCATCCTGCTGGTTATAACCAGATCCTACAACTAGGTAATCCTGCTGGTTATTACCAGATCCTATAAGTAGTCGCAGGTCATCCTGCTGGTTATAACCAGATCCTATAACTAGGTAATCATGCTGGTTATAACCAGATCCTATAACTAGGTAATCCTGCTGGTTTTAACCAGATCCTATAACTAGGTAATCCTGCAGGTTATAACCAGATCCTATAACTAGTAGCATGTCATCCTGCAGGTTATAACCAGATCCCATAACTAGTAGCATGTCATCCTGCTGGTTATACCAGATCCTATAACTAGGTAATCCTGCTGGTTATAACCAGATCCTATAATTGGGTAATCCTGCAGGTCATAAACAGATCCTATAACTAGTAGCAGGTCATCCTTCTGGTTATAACCAGATCCTATAACTAGGTAATCCTGCTGGTTATAATCAGATTTTATAACTAGTAGCAGGTCATCCTGCTGGTTATAACCAGATCCCATAACTAGTAGCATGTCATCCTGCAGGTTATACCAGATCATATAACTAGGTAATCCTGCTGGTTATAACCAGATCCTATGACTAGGTAATCCTGCAAGTCATAAACAGATCCTAAAACAAGTAGCAAGTCATCCTTCTGGTTATAACAAGATCCTATAACTAGGTAATCCTGCTGGTTATAATCAGATTTTATGACTAGTAGCAGGTCATCCTGCTGGTTATAACCAGATCATATAACTAGGTAATCCTGCTGGTTACAACCAGATCCTTAAACTAGTAGCAAGTCATCCTTCTGGTTATAACCAGATCCTATAACTAGGTAATCCTGTTGGTTATAATCAGATTATATAACTAGTGGCAGGTCATCCTGCCTGTTATAACCAGATCCTATAACTAAGTAATCATGCTGGTTACAACCAGATCCTTAAACTAGTACAAGGTCATCCTGCTGGTTATAACCAGATCCAATAACTAGGTAATCCTGCTGGTTATAACCAGATCCTATAACTAGTAGCAGGTCATCCTGCTGGTTATAACTAGATCCCATAACTAATAGCATGTCACCCTGCTGGTTATAACCAGATCCTATAACTAGGTAATCCTGCTGGTTATAACCAGATCCCATAACTAGTAGAAGGTCATCCTGCTGGTTATAACCAGATCCTACAACTAGGTCATCCTGCTGGTTATAACCAGATCCTATAACTAGGTAATCATGCTGGTTATAACCAGATCCTATAACTAGGTAATCCTGCTGGTTTTAACCAGATCCTATAACTAGGTAATCCTGCAGGTTATAACCAGATCCTATAACTAGTAGCATGTCATCCTTCTGGTTATAACCAGATCCTATAACTAGGTAATCATGCTAGTTATGACCAGATCCTATAACTAGGTAATCCTGCTGGTTACAACCAGATCCTTAAACTAGTACAAGGTCATCCTGCTGGTTGTAACCAGATCCTATAACTACTAGAAGGTCATCCTTCTGGTTAAAACAAGCTCCTATAACTAGGTAATCCTGCTGGTTATAACCAGATCCTATAACTAGGTAATCCTGCAGGTTATAACCAGATCCTATAACTAGTAGCAGGTCATCCTACTGGTTATAACCAGATCCTATAACTAGTAGCAGGTCATCCTGCTGGTTATAACCAGATCATATAACTAGGTAATCCTGCTGGTTATAACCAGATCCTATAACTAGGTAATCCTGCAGGTTATAACCAGATCCTATAACTAGTAGCAGGTCATCCTTCTGGTTATAACCAGATCATTTAACTAGGTAATCGTGCTGGTTATAATCAGATTATATAACTAGTAGCAGGTCATCCTGCTGGTTATAACCAGATCCTATAACTAGGTAATCCTGCTGGTTATTACCAGATCCTATAACTAGTAGCAGGTCATCCTTCTGGTTATAACCAGATCTTACAACTAGGTAATCCTGCTGGTTATAATCAGATTATATAACTAGTAGCAGGTCATCCTGCTGGTTATAACCAGATCCTATAACTAGTAGCAGGTCATCCTGCTAGTTATAACCAGATCATGTAACTAGGTAATCCTGCTGGTTACAACCAGATCCTTAAACTAGTACAAGGTAATCCTGCTGGTTATAACCAGATCCTATAACTAGGTAATCCTGCAGGTTATAACTAGATCCTATAACTAGTAGCAGGTCATCCTACTGGTTATAACCAGATCCTATAACTAGTAGCAGGTCATCCTGCTGGTTATAACCAGATCATATAACTAGGTAATCCTGCTGGTTATAACCAGATCCTATAACTAGGTAATCCTGCAGGTTATAACCAGATCCTATAACTAGTAGCAGGTCATCCTTCTGGTTATAACCAGATCCTTTAACTAGGTAATCGTGCTGGTTATAATCAGATTATATAACTAGTAGCAGGTCATCCTGCTGGTTATAACCAGATCCTATAACTATGTAATCCTGCTGGTTATTACCAGATCCTAAAACAAGTAGCAGGTCATCCTTCTGGTTATAACCAGATCCTATTACTAGTAGCATGTCATCCTGCTGGTTATAACCAGATCCTATAACTAGGTAATCCTGCTGGTTATAACCAGATTTTATAACTAGTAGCAGGTCATCCTGATGGTTATAACCAGATCATATAACTAGGTAATCCTGCTGGTTATAACCAGATCCTATAACTAGTAGCAGGTCATCCTGCTAGTTATAACCAGATCATGTAACTAGGTAATCCTGCTGGTTACAACCAGATCCTTAAACTAGTACAAGGTAATCCTGCTGGTTATAACCAGATCATATAACTACGTAATCATGCTGGTTATAACCAGATCCTATAACTAGGTAATCCTGCAGGTTATAACCAGATCCTATAACTAGTAGCAGGTCATCCTACTGGTTATAACCAGATCCTATAACTAGTAGCAGGTCATCCTGCTGGTTATAACCAGATCCTTTAACTAGGTAATCGTGCTGGTTATAATCAGATTATATAACTAGTAGCAGGTCATCCTGCTGGTTATAACCAGATCCTATAACTAGTAGCAGGTCATCCTGCTGGTTATAACCAGATCCCATAACTAGTAGCAGGTCATCCTGCTGGTTATAACCAGATCCTATAACTAGGTAATCCTGCTGGTTATTACCAGATCCTATAACTAGTCGTAGGTCATCCTGCTGGTTATAACCAGATCCAATAACTAGGTAATCCTGCTGGTTATTACCAGAACCTATAACTAGTAGCAGGTCATCCTTCTGGTTATAACCAGATCCTATAACTAGGTAATCCGGCTGGTTATAACCAGATCCTTAAACTAGTACAAGGTAATCCTGCTGGTTATAACCAGATCCTATAACTACGTAATCATGCTGGTTATAACCAGATCCTATAACTAGGTAATCCGGCTGGTTATAACCAGATCCTTAAACTAGTACAAGGTAATCCTGCTGGTTATAACCAGATCCTATAACTACGTAATCATGCTGGTTATAACCAGATCCTATAACTAGTAGCAGGTCATCCTGCTGGTTATAACTAGATCCTATAACTAGTCGTAGGTCATCCTGCTGGTTATAACCAGATCCTATAAGTAGTAGCAGGTCATCCTGCTGGTTATAACTAGATCCTATAACTAGTAGCAGGTCATCCTGCTGGTTATAACCAGATCCTATAACTAGGTAATCCTGCTGGTTATAACCAGATCCCATAACTAGTAGAAGGTCATCCTGCTGGTTATAACCAGATCCTATAACTAGTAGCAGGTCATCCTGCTGGTTATAACCAGATCCCATAACTAGTAGCAGGTCATCCTGCTGGTTATAACCAGATCCTATAACTAGGTAATCCTGCTGGTTATTACCAGATCCTATAACTAGTAGCAGGTCATCCTTCTGGTTATAACCAGATCCTATACCTAGGTAATCCTGCTGGTTATAACCAGATCCTATAACTAGGTAATCCTGCAGGTTATAACCAGAACCTATAACTAGTAGCAGGTCATCCTTCTGGTTATAACCATATCCTTTAACTAGGTAATCGTGCTGGTTATAATCAGATTATATAACTAGTAGCAGGTCATCCTGCTGGTTATAACCAGATCCTATAACTAGGTAATCCTGCTGGTTATTACCAGATCCTATAACTAGGTAATCCTGCTGGTTCTAACCAGATCCTATAACTAGGTAATCCTGCTGGTTATTACCAGATCTTATAACTAGTCACAGGTCATCCTGTTGGTTATAACCAGATCCTATAACTAGGTAATCCTGCTGGTTATTACCATGTCCTATAACCAGTAGCAGGTCATCCTGCTGGTTATAACCAGATCCTATAACTAGGTAATCCTGCTGGTTATAACCAGATCCCATAACTAGTAGCAGGTCATCCTGCTAGTTATAACCAGATCATGTAACTAGGTAATCCTGCTGGTTACAACCAGATCCTTAAACTAGTACAAGGTAATCCTGCTGGTTATAACCAGATCATATAACTACGTAATCATGCTGGTTATAACCAGATCCTATAACTAGGTAATCCTGCAGGTTATAACCAGATCCTATAACTAGTAGCAGGTCATCCTACTGGTTATAACCAGATCCTATAACTAGTAGCAGGTCATCCTGCTGGTTATAACCAGATCCTTTAACTAGGTAATCGTGCTGGTTATAATCAGATTATATAACTAGTAGCAGGTCATCCTGCTGGTTATAACCAGATCCTATAACTAGTAGCAGGTCATCCTGCTGGTTATAACCAGATCCCATAACTAGTAGCAGGTCATCCTGCTGGTTATAACCAGATCCTATAACTAGGTAATCCTGCTGGTTATTACCAGATCCTATAACTAGTCGTAGGTCATCCTGCTGGTTATAACCAGATCCAATAACTAGGTAATCCTGCTGGTTATTACCAGAACCTATAACTAGTAGCAGGTCATCCTTCTGGTTATAACCAGATCCTATAACTAGGTAATCCGGCTGGTTATAACCAGATCCTTAAACTAGTACAAGGTAATCCTGCTGGTTATAACCAGATCCTATAACTACGTAATCATGCTGGTTATAACCAGATCCTATAACTAGGTAATCCGGCTGGTTATAACCAGATCCTTAAACTAGTACAAGGTAATCCTGCTGGTTATAACCAGATCCTATAACTACGTAATCATGCTGGTTATAACCAGATCCTATAACTAGTAGCAGGTCATCCTGCTGGTTATAACTAGATCCTATAACTAGTCGTAGGTCATCCTGCTGGTTATAACCAGATCCTATAAGTAGTAGCAGGTCATCCTGCTGGTTATAACTAGATCCTATAACTAGTAGCAGGTCATCCTGCTGGTTATAACCAGATCCTATAACTAGGTAATCCTGCTGGTTATAACCAGATCCCATAACTAGTAGAAGGTCATCCTGCTGGTTATAACCAGATCCTATAACTAGTAGCAGGTCATCCTGCTGGTTATAACCAGATCCCATAACTAGTAGCAGGTCATCCTGCTGGTTATAACCAGATCCTATAACTAGGTAATCCTGCTGGTTATTACCAGATCCTATAACTAGTAGCAGGTCATCCTTCTGGTTATAACCAGATCCTATACCTAGGTAATCCTGCTGGTTATAACCAGATCCTATAACTAGGTAATCCTGCAGGTTATAACCAGAACCTATAACTAGTAGCAGGTCATCCTTCTGGTTATAACCATATCCTTTAACTAGGTAATCGTGCTGGTTATAACCAGATCCTATAACTAGGTAATCCTGCAGGTTATAACCAGATCCTATAACTAGTAGCAGGTCATCTTACTGGTTATAACCAGATCCTATAACTAGTAGCAGGTCATCCTGCTGGTTATAACCAGATCATATAACTAGGTAATCCTGCTGGTTATAACCAGATCCTATAACTAGGTAATCCTGCAGGTTATAACCAGATCCTATAACTAGTAGCAGGTCATCCTTCTGGTTATAACCAGATCCTTTAACTAGGTAATCGTGCTGGTTATAATCAGATTATATAACTAGTAGCAGGTCATCCTGCTGGTTATAACCAGATCCAATAACTAGGTAATCCTGCTGGTTATTACCAGATCCTATAACTAGTAGCAGGTCATCCTTCTGGTTATAACCAGATCTTACAACTAGGTAATCCTGCTGGTTATAATCAGATTATATAACTAGTAGCAGGTCATCCTGCTGGTTATAACCAGATCCTATAACTAGTAGCAGGTCATCCTGCTAGTTATAACCAGATCATGTAACTAGGTAATCCTGCTGGTTACAACCAGATCCTTAAACTAGTCCAAGGTAATCCTGCTGGTTATAACCAGATCCTATAACTAGTAGCAGGTCATCCTGCTGGTTATAACTAGATCCTATAACTAGTAGCATGTCATCCTGCTGGTTATAACCAGATCCTATAACTAGGTAATCCTGCTGGTTATAACCAGATCCCATAACTAGTAGAAGGTAATCCTGCTGGTTATAACCAGATCCTATAACTACCTAATCATGCTGGTTATAACCAGATCCTATAACTAGGTAATCCTGCAGGTTATAACCAGATCCTATAACTAGTAGCAGGTCATCCTACTGGTTATAACCAGATCCTATAACTAGTAGCAGGTCATCCTGCTGGTTATAACCAGATCCTTTAACTAGGTAATCGTGCTGGTTATAATCAGATTATATAACTAGTAGCAGGTCATCCTGCTGGTTATAACCAGATCCTATAACTAGTAGCAGGTCATCCTGCTGGTTATAACCAGATCCCATAACTAGTAGCAGGTCATCCTGCTGGTTATAACCAGATCCTATAACTAGGTAATCCTGCTGGTTATTACCAGATCCTATAACTAGTCGTAGGTCATCCTGCTGGTTATAACCAGATCCTATAACTAGGTAATCCTGCTGGTTATTACCAGATCCTATAACTAGTAGCAGGTCATCCTTCTGGTTATAACCAGATCCTATAACTAGGTAATCCGGCTGGTTATAACCAGATCCTTAAACTAGTACAAGGTAATCCTGCTGGTTATAACCAGATCCTATAACTACGTAATCATGCTGGTTATAACCAGATCCTATAACTAGTAGCAGGTCATCCTGCTGGTTATAACTAGATCCTATAACTAGTCGTAGGTCATCCTGCTGGTTATAACCAGATCCTATAAGTAGTAGCAGGTCATCCTGCTGGTTATAACTAGATCCTATAACTAGTAGCATGTCATCCTGCTGGTTATAACCAGATCCTATAACTAGGTAATCCTGCTGGTTATAACCAGATCCCATAACTAGTAGAAGGTCATCCTGCTGGTTATAACCAGATCCTATAACTAGTAGCAGGTCATCCTGCTGGTTATAACCAGATCCTATAACTAGGTAATCCTGCTGGTTATTACCAGATCCTATAACTAGTAGCAGGTCATCCTTCTGGTTATAACCAGATCCTATAACTAGGTAATCCTGCTGGTTATAACCAGATCCTATAACTAGGTAATCCTGCAGGTTATAACCAGAACCTATAACTAGTAGCAGGTCATCCTTCTGGTTATAACCATATCCTTTAACTAGGTAATCGTGCTGGTTATAATCAGATTATATAACTAGTAGCAGGTCATCCTGCTGGTTATAACCAGATCCTATAACTAGGTAATCCTGCTGGTTATTACCAGATCCTATAACTAGGTAATCCTGCTGGTTCTAACCAGATCCTATAACTAGGTAATCCTGCTGGTTATTACCAGATCTTATAACTAGTCACAGGTCATCCTGCTGGTTATAACCAGATCCTATAACTAGGTAATCCTGCTGGTTATTACCATGTCCTATAACCAGTAGCAGGTCATCCTGCTGGTTATAACCAGATCCTATAACTAGGTAATCCTGCTGGTTATAACCAGATCCCATAACTAGTAGCAGGTCATCCTGCTGGTTTTAACCAGATCCTATAACTAGGTAATCCTGCTGGTTATAATCAGATCATATAACTAGGTAATCCTGCTGGTTATAACCAGATCCTATAACTAGGTAATCCTGCAGGTTATAACCAGATCCTATAACTAGTAGCAGGTCATCCTTCTGGTTATAACCAGATCCTATAACTAGGTAATCCTGCTGGTTATAATCACATTATATAACTAGTAGCAGGTCATCCTGCTGGTTATAACCAGATCCTATAACTAGTAGCAGGTCATCCTGCTAGTTATAACCAGATCCTTTAACTAGGTAATCCTGCTGGTTACAACCAGATCCTTAAACTAGTACAAGGTAATCCTGCTGGTTATAACCAGATCCTATAACTACGTAATCATGCTGGTTATAACCAGATCCTATAACTAGGTAATCCTGCAGGTTATAACCAGATCCTATAACTAGTAGCAGGTCATCTTACTGGTTATAACCAGATCCTATAACTAGTAGCAGGTCATCCTGCTGGTTATAACCAGATCATATAACTAGGTAATCCTGCTGGTTATAACCAGATCCTATAACTAGGTAATCCTGCAGGTTATAACCAGATCCTATAACTAGTAGCAGGTCATCCTTCTGGTTATAACCAGATCCTTTAACTAGGTAATCGTGCTGGTTATAATCAGATTATATAACTAGTAGCAGGTCATCCTGCTGGTTATAACCAGATCCAATAACTAGGTAATCCTGCTGGTTATAACCAGATCCTATAACTAGGTAATCCTTCTGGTTATAACCAGATCCTTTAACTAGGTAATCATGCTGGTTATAACCAGATCCTATAACTAGGTACTCCAGCTGGTTATAACCAGATCCTATAACTAGGTAATCCTGCTGGTTCTAACCAGATCATATAACTAGTAGCAGGTCATCCTGCTAGTTATAACCAGATCATGTAACTAGGTAATCCTGCTGGTTACAACCAGATCCTTAAACTAGTACAAGGTAATCCTGCTGGTTATAACCAGATCCTATAACTAGTAGCAGGTCATCCTGCTGGTTATAACTAGATCCTATAACTAGTAGCATGTCATCCTGCTGGTTATAACCAGATCCTATAACTAGGTAATCCTGCTGGTTATTACCAGATCCTATAACTAGTAGCAGGTCATCCTTCTGGTTATAACCAGATCTTACAACTAGGTAATTCTGCTGGTTATAATCAGATTATATAACTAGTAGCAGGTCATCCTGCTGGTTATAACCAGATCCTATAACTAGTAGCAGGTCATCCTGCTAGTTATAACCAGATCATGTAACTAGGTAATCCTGCTGGTTACAACCAGATCCTTAAACTAGTACAAGGTAATCCTGCTGGTTATAACCAGATCCTATAACTAGTAGCAGGTCATCCTGCTGGTTATAACTAGATCCTATAACTAGTAGCATGTCGTCCTGCTCATTATAACCAGATCCTATAACTAGGTAATCCTGCTGGTTATAACCAGATCCCATAATTAGTAGAAGGTCATCCTGCTGGTTATAACCAGATCCTATAACTAGTAGCAGGTCATCCTTCTGGTTATAACCAGATCCTTTAACTAGGTAATCGTGCTGGTTATAATCCGATTATATAACTAGTAGCAGGTCATCCTGCTGGTTATAACCAGATCCTATAACTAGTAGCAGGTCATCCTGCTAGTTATAACCAGATCATGTAACTAGGTAATCCTGCTGGTTACAACCAGATCCTTAAACTCGTACAAGGTAATCCTGCTGGTTATAACCAGATCCTATAACTAGTAGCAGGTCATCCTTCTGGTTATAACTAGATCCTATAACTAGTAGCATGTCATCCTGCTGGTTAAAACCAGATCCTATAACTAGGTAATCCTGCTGGTTATAACCAGATCCCATAACTAGTAGAAGGTAATCCTGCTGGTTATAACCAGATCATATAACTAGTAGCAGGTCATCCTGCTGGTTATAACCAGATCCCATAACTAGTAGCATGTCATCCTGCTGGTTATAACCAGATCCTATAACTAGGTAATCCTGCTGGTTATTACCAGATCCTATAACTAGTAGCAGGTCATCCTTCTGGTTATAACCAGATCTTACAACTAGGTAATCCTGCTGGTTATAATCAGATTATATAACTAGTAGCAGGTCATCCTGCTGGTTATAACCAGATCCTATAACTAGTAGCAGGTCATCCTGCTAGTTATAACCAGATCATGTAACTAGGTAATCCTGCTGGTTACAACCAGATCCTTAAACTAGTACAAGGTAATCCTGCTGGTTATAACCAGATCCTATAACTAGTAGCAGGTCATCCTGCTGGTTATAACTAGATCCTATAACTAGTAGCATGTCGTCCTGCTGGTTATAACCAGATCCTATAACTAGGTAATCCTGCTGGTTATAACCAGATCCCATAATTAGTAGAATGTCATCCTGCTGGTTATAACCAGATCCTATAACTAGTAGCAGGTCATCCTTCTGGTTATAACCAGATCCTTTAACTAGGTAATCGTGCTGGTTATAATCAGAGTATATAACTAGTGGCAGGTCATCCTGCTGGTTATAACCAGATCATATAACTAGTAGCAGGTCATCCTGCTGGTTATAACCAGATCCCATAACTAGTAGCAGGTCATCCTGCTGGTTATAACCAGATCCTTAAACTAGTACAAGGTAACCCTGCTGGTTATAACCAGATCCTATAACTACGTAATCATGCTGGTTATAACCAGATCCTATAACTAGTAGCAGGTCATCCTGCTGGTTATAACTAGATCTTATAACTAGTCGTAGGTCATCCTGCTGGTTATAACCAGATCCTATAACTAGTAGCAGGTCATCCTGCTGGTTATAACTAGATCATATAACTAGTAGCATGTCATCCTGCTGGTTATAACCAGATCCTATAACTAGGTAATCCTGCTGGTTATAACCAGATCCTATAACTAGTAGAAGGTCATCCTGCTGGTTATGACCAGATCCTATAACTAGTAGCAGGTCATCCTGCTGGTTATAACCAGATCCCATAACTAGTAGCAGGTCATCCTGCTGGTTATAACCAGATCCTATAACTAGGTAATCCTGCTGGTTATTACCAGATCCTATAACTAGTCGTAGGTCATCCTGCTGGTTATAACCAGATCCTATAACTAGGTAATCCTGCTGGTTATTACCAGATCCTATAACTAGTAGCAGGTCATCCTTCTGGTCATAACCAGATCCTATAACTAGGTAATCCTGCTGGTTATAACCAGATCCTATAACTAGGTAATCCTGCAGGTTATAACCAGATCCAATAACTAGGTAATCGTGCTGGTTATAATCAGATTATATAACTAGTAGCAGGTCATCCTGCTGGTTATGACCAGATCCTATAACTAGGTAATCCTGCTGGTTATTACCAGATCCTATAACTAGGTAATCCTGCTGGTTCTAACCAGATCCTATAACTAGGTAATCCTGCAGGGTATAACCAGATCCTATAACTAGTAGCAGGTCATCCTTCTGGTTATAACCAGATCCTATAACTAGGTAATCCTGCTGGTTATAATCAGATTTTATAACTAGTAGCAGGTCATCCTGCTTGTTATAACCAGATCCTATAACTAAGTAATCCTGCTGGTTATAACCATATCCAAACACTAGGTAATCCTTCTGGTTATAACCAGATCCTATAACTAGGTAATCCTGCTGGTTATAATCAGATCATATAACTAGTAGCAGGTCATCCTGCTGGTTATAACCAGATCCAATAACTAGGTAATCCTGCTGGTTATAACCAGATCCTATAACTAGGTAATCCTGCGGGTTATAACCAGATCATATAACTAGTAGCAGGTAATCCTGCTGGTTACAACCAGATCCTTAAACTAGTAGAAGGTCATCCTGCTGGTTATAACCAGATCCTATAACTAGGTAATCCTGCGGGTTATAACCAGATCATATAACTAGTAGCAGGTAATCCTGCTGGTTACAACCAGATCCTATAACTAGTAGCAGGTCATCCTGCTGGTTATAAGCAGATCCCATAACTAGTAGAAGGGCATCCTGCAGGTTATAACCAGATCCTATAACTAGGTAATCCTGCGGGTTATAACCAGATCATATAACTACTAGCAGGTAATCCTGCTGGTTACAACCAGATCCTTAAACTAGTAGCAGGTCATCCTGCTGGTTATAACCAGATCCTATAACTAGGTAATCCTGCTGGTTATAACCAGATCCCATAACTAGTAGCATGTCATCCTGCTGGTTATAACCAGATCCTATAACTAGTAGCAGGTCATCCTGCTGGTTATAACCAGATCCCATAACTAGTAGCAGGTCATCCTGCTGGTTATAACCAGTTCCTATAACTAGTCGCAGGTCATCCTGCTGGTTATAACCAGATCCTATAACTAGTAGCAGGTCATCCTTCTGGTTATAACCAGATCCTTTAACTAGGTAATCGTGCTGGTTATAATCCGATTATATAACTAGTAGCAGGTCATCCTGCTGGTTATAACCAGATCCTATAACTAGTAGCAGGTCATCCTGCTAGTTATAACCAGATCATGTAACTAGGTAATCCTGCTGGTTACAACCAGATCCTTAAACTCGTACAAGGTAATCCTGCTGGTTATAACCAGATCCTATAACTAGTAGCAGGTCATCCTTCTGGTTATAACTAGATCCTATAACTAGTAGCATGTCATCCTGCTGGTTAAAACCAGATCCTATAACTAGGTAATCCTGCTGGTTATAACCAGATCCCATAACTAGTAGAAGGTAATCCTGCTGGTTATAACCAGATCATATAACTAGTAGCAGGTCATCCTGCTGGTTATAACCAGATCCCATAACTAGTAGCATGTCATCCTGCTGGTTATAACCAGATCCTATAACTAGGTAATCCTGCTGGTTATTACCAGATCCTATAACTAGTAGCAGGTCATCCTTCTGGTTATAACCAGATCTTACAACTAGGTAATCCTGCTGGTTATAATCAGATTATATAACTAGTAGCAGGTCATCCTGCTGGTTATAACCAGATCCTATAACTAGTAGCAGGTCATCCTGCTAGTTATAACCAGATCATGTAACTAGGTAATCCTGCTGGTTACAACCAGATCCTTAAACTAGTACAAGGTAATCCTGCTGGTTATAACCAGATCCTATAACTAGTAGCAGGTCATCCTGCTGGTTATAACTAGATCCTATAACTAGTAGCATGTCGTCCTGCTGGTTATAACCAGATCCTATAACTAGGTAATCCTGCTGGTTATAACCAGATCCCATAATTAGTAGAATGTCATCCTGCTGGTTATAACCAGATCCTATAACTAGTAGCAGGTCATCCTTCTGGTTATAACCAGATCCTTTAACTAGGTAATCGTGCTGGTTATAATCAGAGTATATAACTAGTGGCAGGTCATCCTGCTGGTTATAACCAGATCATATAACTAGTAGCAGGTCATCCTGCTGGTTATAACCAGATCCCATAACTAGTAGCAGGTCATCCTGCTGGTTATAACCAGATCCTATAACTAGGTAATCCGGCTGGTTATAACCAGATCCTTAAACTAGTACAAGGTAACCCTGCTGGTTATAACCAGATCCTATAACTACGTAATCATGCTGGTTATAACCAGATCCTTAAACTAGTACAAGGTAACCCTGCTGGTTATAACCAGATCCTATAACTACGTAATCATGCTGGTTATAACCAGATCCTATAACTAGTAGCAGGTCATCCTGCTGGTTATAACTAGATCTTATAACTAGTCGTAGGTCATCCTGCTGGTTATAACCAGATCCTATAACTAGTAGCAGGTCATCCTGCTGGTTATAACTAGATCATATAACTAGTAGCATGTCATCCTGCTGGTTATAACCAGATCCTATAACTAGGTAATCCTGCTGGTTATAACCAGATCCTATAACTAGTAGAAGGTCATCCTGCTGGTTATGACCAGATCCTATAACTAGTAGCAGGTCATCCTGCTGGTTATAACCAGATCCCATAACTAGTAGCAGGTCATCCTGCCGGTTATAACCAGATCCTATAACTAGGTAATCCTGCTGGTTATTACCAGATCCTATAACTAGTCGTAGGTCATCCTGCTGGTTATAACCAGATCCTATAACTAGGTAATCCTGCTGGTTATTACCAGATCCTATAACTAGTAGCAGGTCATCCTTCTGGTCATAACCAGATCCTATAACTAGGTAATCCTGCTGGTTATAACCAGATCCTATAACTAGGTAATCCTGCAGGTTATAACCAGATCCAATAACTAGGTAATCGTGCTGGTTATAATCAGATTATATAACTAGTAGCAGGTCATCCTGCTGGTTATGACCAGATCCTATAACTAGGTAATCCTGCTGGTTATTACCAGATCCTATAACTAGGTAATCCTGCTGGTTCTAACCAGATCCTATAACTAGGTAATCCTGCAGGGTATAACCAGATCCTATAACTAGTAGCAGGTCATCCTTCTGGTTATAACCAGATCCTATAACTAGGTAATCCTGCTGGTTATAATCAGATTTTATAACTAGTAGCAGGTCATCCTGCTTGTTATAACCAGATCCTATAACTAAGTAATCCTGCTGGTTATAACCATATCCAAACACTAGGTAATCCTTCTGGTTATAACCAGATCCTATAACTAGGTAATCCTGCTGGTTATAATCAGATCATATAACTAGTAGCAGGTCATCCTGCTGGTTATAACCAGATCCAATAACTAGGTAATCCTGCTGGTTATAACCAGATCCTATAACTAGGTAATCCTGCGGGTTATAACCAGATCATATAACTAGTAGCAGGTAATCCTGCTGGTTACAACCAGATCCTTAAACTAGTAGAAGGTCATCCTGCTGGTTATAACCAGATCCTATAACTAGGTAATCCTGCGGGTTATAACCAGATCATATAACTAGTAGCAGGTAATCCTGCTGGTTACAACCAGATCCTATAACTAGTAGCAGGTCATCCTGCTGGTTATAAGCAGATCCCATAACTAGTAGAAGGGCATCCTGCAGGTTATAACCAGATCCTATAACTAGGTAATCCTGCGGGTTATAACCAGATCATATAACTACTAGCAGGTAATCCTGCTGGTTACAACCAGATCCTTAAACTAGTAGCAGGTCATCCTGCTGGTTATAACCAGATCCTATAACTAGGTAATCCTGCTGGTTATAACCAGATCCCATAACTAGTAGCATGTCATCCTGCTGGTTATAACCAGATCCTATAACTAGTAGCAGGTCATCCTGCTGGTTATAACCAGATCCCATAACTAGTAGCAGGTCATCCTGCTGGTTATAACCAGTTCCTATAACTAGTCGCAGGTCATCCTGCTGGTTATAACCAGATCCTATAACTAGGTAATACTGCTGGTTATTACCAGATCCTATAACTAGTAGCAGGTCATCCTTCTGATTATAACCAGATCCTATAACTAGGTAATCCTGCTGGTTATAACCAGATCCTATAACTAGGTAATCCTGCAGGTTATAACCAGATCCTATAACTAGTAGCAGGTCATCATTCTGGTTATAACCAGATCCTATAACTAGGTAATCCTGCTGGTTATAACCAGATCCTATAACTAGGTAATCCTGCAGGTTATAACCAGATCCCATAACTAGTAGCAGGTCATCCTTCTGGTTATAACCAGATCCTTTAACTAGGTAATCGTGCTGGTTTTAATCAGATTATATAACTAGTAGCAGGTCATCCTGCTGGTTATTACCAGATCCTATAACTAGGTAATCCTGCTGGTTCTAACCAGATCCTATAACTAGGTAATCCTGCAGGTTATAACCATATCCTATTACTAGTAGCAGGTCATCCTTCTGGTTATAACCAGATCCTATAACTAGGTAATCCTGCTGGTTATAATCAGATTTTATAACTAGTAGCAGGTCATCCTGCTGGTTATAACCAGATCCTATAACTAGGTAATCCTGCTGGCTATAACCAGATCCTATAACTAGGTAATCCTGCAGGGTATAACCAGATCCTATAACTAGTAGCAGGTCATCCTTCTGGTTATAACCAGATCCTATAACTAGGTAATCCTGCTGGTTATAATCAGAATTTATAACTAGTAGCAGGTCATCCTGCTGGTTATAACCAGATCCTATAACTAGGTAATCCTGCTGGTTATACCCAGATCCTTAAACTAGTACAAGGTAATCCTGCTGGTTATAACCAGATCCTATAACTACGTAATCATGCTGGTTATAACCAGATCCTAAGACTAGTAGCAGGTCATCCTGCTGGTTATAACTAGATCCTATAACTAGTAGCATATCATCCTGCTGGTTATAACCAGATCCTATAACTAGGTAATCCTGCTGGTTATAACCAGATCCCATAACTAGTAGAAGGTCATCCTGCTGGTTATAACCAGATCCCATAACTAGTAGCAGGTAATCATGCTGGTTATAATCAGATCATATAACTAGTAGCAGGTCATCTTGCAGGTAATAACCAGATCCTATTACTAGTAGCAGGTCATCCTTCCGGTTATAACCAGATGCTATAACTAGGTAATCCTGCTGGTTATAATCAGATCATATAATTAGTAGCAGGTCATCCTGCTGGTTATAACCAGATCCTATAACTAGGTAATCCTGCAGGTTATAACCAGATCCTATAACTAGTAGCAGGTCATCCTTCTGGTTATAACCAGATCCTTTAACTAGGTAATCATGCTGGTCATAATCAGATTATATAACTAGTAGCAGGTCATCCTGCTGGTTATAGCCAGATCCTATAACTAGGTAATCCTGCTGGTTATTACCAGATCCTATAACTAGTAGCAGGTCATCCTTCTGGTTATAACCAGATCTTACAACTAGGTAATCCTGCTGGTTATAATCAGATTATATATCTAGTAGCAGGTCATCCTGCTAGTTATAACCAGATCATGTAACTAGGTAATCCTGCTGGTTACAACCAGATCCTTAAACTAGTACAAGGTAATCCTGCTGGTTATAACCAGATCCTATAACTAGTAGCAGGTCATCCTGCTGGTTATAACTAGATCCTATAACTAGTAGCATGTCATCCTGCTGGTTATAACCAGATCCTATAACTAGGTAATCCTGCTGGTTATTACCAGATCCTATAACTAGTAGCAGGTCATCCTTCTGGTTATAACCAGATCTTACAACTAGGTAATTCTGCTGGTTATAATCAGATTATATAACTAGTAGCAGGTCATCCTGCTGGTTATAACCAGATCCTATAACTAGTAGCAGGTCATCCTGCTAGTTATAACCAGATCATGTAACTAGGTAATCCTGCTGGTTACAACCAGATCCTTAAACTAGTACAAGGTAATCCTGCTGGTTATAACCAGATCCTATAACTAGTAGCAGGTCATCCTGCTGGTTATAACTAGATCCTATAACTAGTAGCATGTCGTCCTGCTGGTTATAACCAGATCCTATAACTAGGTAATCCTGCTGGTTATAACCAGATCCCATAATTAGTAGAAGGTCATCCTGCTGGTTTTAACCAGATCATATAACTAGTAGCAGGTCATCCTTCTGGTTATAACCAGATCCTTTAACTAGGTAATCGTGCTGGTTATAATCCGATTATATAACTAGTAGCAGGTCATCCTGCTGGTTATAACCAGATCCTATAACTAGTAGCAGGTCATCCTGCTAGTTATAACCAGATCATGTAACTAGGTAATCCTGCTGGTTACAACCAGATCCTTAAACTCGTACAAGGTAATCCTGCTGGTTATAACCAGATCCTATAACTAGTAGCAGGTCATCCTTCTGGTTATAACTAGATCCTATAACTAGTAGCATGTCATCCTGCTGGTTAAAACCAGATCCTATAACTAGGTAATCCTGCTGGTTATAACCAGATCCCATAACTAGTAGAAGGTAATCCTGCTGGTTATAACCAGATCATATAACTAGTAGCAGGTCATCCTGCTGGTTATAACCAGATCCCATAACTAGTAGCATGTCATCCTGCTGGTTATAACCAGATCCTATAACTAGGTAATCCTGCTGGTTATTACCAGATCCTATAACTAGTAGCAGGTCATCCTTCTGGTTATAACCAGATCTTACAACTAGGTAATCCTGCTGGTTATAATCAGATTATATAACTAGTAGCAGGTCATCCTGCTAGTTATAACCAGATCATGTAACTAGGTAATCCTGCTGGTTACAACCAGATCCTTAAACTAGTACAAGGTAATCCTGCTGGTTATAACCAGATCCTATAACTAGTAGCAGGTCATCCTGCTGGTTATAACTAGATCCTATAACTAGTAGCATGTCGTCCTGCTGGTTATAACCAGATCCTATAACTAGGTAATCCTGCTGGTTATAACCAGATCCCATAATTAGTAGAATGTCATCCTGCTGGTTATAACCAGATCCTATAACTAGTAGCAGGTCATCCTTCTGGTTATAACCAGATCCTTTAACTAGGTAATCGTGCTGGTTATAATCAGAGTATATAACTAGTAGCAGGTCATCCTGCTGGTTATAACCAGATCATATAACTAGAGCAGGTCATCCTGCTGGTTATAACCAGATCCCATAACTAGTAGCAGGTCATCCTGCTGGTTATAACCAGATCCTATAACTAGGTAATCCGGCTGGTTATAACCAGATCCTTAAACTAGTACAAGGTAACCCTGCTGGTTATAACCAGATCCTATAACTACGTAATCATGCTGGTTATAACCAGATCCTATAACTAGTAGCAGGTCATCCTGCTGGTTATAACTAGATCTTATAACTAGTCGTAGGTCATCCTGCTGGTTATAACCAGATCCTATAACTAGTAGCAGGTCATCCTGCTGGTTATAACTAGATCATATAACTAGTAGCATGTCATCCTGCTGGTTATAACCAGATCCTATAACTAGGTAATCCTGCTGGTTATAACCAGATCCTATAACTAGTAGAAGGTCATCCTGCTGGTTATGACCAGATCCTATAACTAGTAGCAGGTCATCCTGCTGGTTATAACCAGATCCCATAACTAGTAGCAGGTCATCCTGCAAGTTATAACCAGATCCTATAACTAGGTAATCCTGCTGGTTATTACCAGATCCTATAACTAGTCGTAGGTCATCCTGCTGGTTATAACCAGTTCCTATAACTATGTAATCCTGCTGGTTATTACCAGATCCTATAACTAGTAGCAGGTCATCCTTCTGGTCATAACCAGATCCTATAACTAGGTAATCCTGCTGGTTATAACCAGATCCTATAACTAGGTAATCCTGCAGGTTATAACCAGATCCAATAACTAGGTAATCGTGCTGGTTATAATCAGATTATATAACTAGTAGCAGGTCATCCTGCTGGTTATGACCAGATCCTATAACTAGGTAATCCTGCTGGTTATTACCAGATCCTATAACTAGGTAATCCTGCTGGTTCTAACCAGATCCTATAACTAGGTAATCCTGCAGGGTATAACCAGATCCTATAACTAGTAGCAGGTCATCCTTCTGGTTATAACCAGATCCTATAACTAGGTAATCCTGCTGGTTATAATCAGATTTTATAACTAGTAGCAGGTCATCCTGCTTGTTATAACCAGATCCTATAACTAAGTAATCCTGCTGGTTATAACCATATCCAAACACTAGGTAATCCTGCTGGTTATAACCAGATCCTATAACTAGGTAATCCTGCAGCTTATAACCAGATCATATAACTAGTAGCAGGTCATCCTTCTGGTTATAACTAGATCCTATAACTAGGTAATCCTGCTGGTTATAATCAGATCATATAACTAGTAGCAGGTCATCCTGCTGGTTATAACCAGATCCAATAACTAGGTAATCCTGCTGGTTATAACCAGATCATATAACTAGGTAATCCTGCGGGTTATAACCAGATCATATAACTAGTAGCAGGTAATCCTGCTGGTTACAACCAGATCCTTAAACTAGTAGAAGGTCATCCTGCTGGTTATAACCAGATCCTATAACTAGGTAATCCTGCGGGTTATAACCAGATCATATAACTAGTAGCAGGTAATCCTGCTGGTTACAACCAGATCCTATAACTAGTAGCAGGTCATCCTGCTGGTTATAAGCAGATCCCATAACTAGTAGAAGGGCATCCTGCAGGTTATAACCAGATCCTATAACTAGGTAATCCTGCGGGTTATAACCAGATCATATAACTACTAGCAGGTAATCCTGCTGGTTACAACCAGATCCTTAAACTAGTAGCAGGTCATCCTGCTGGTTATAACCAGATCCTATAACTAGGTAATCCTGCTGGTTATAACCAGATCCCATAACTAGTAGCATGTCATCCTGCTGTTTATAACCAGATCCTATAACTAGTAGCAGGTCATCCTGCTGGTTATAACCAGATCCCATAACTAGTAGCAGGTCATCCTGCTGGTTATAACCAGTTCCTATAACTAGTCGCAGGTCATCCTGCTGGTTATAACCAGATCCTATAACTAGGTAATACTGCTGGTTATTACCAGATCCTATAACTAGTAGCAGGTCATCCTTCTGATTATAACCAGATCCTATAACTAGGTAATCCTGCTGGTTATAACCAGATCCTATAACTAGGTAATCCTGCAGGTTATAACCAGATCCTATAACTAGTAGCAGGTCATCATTCTGGTTATAACCAGATCCTATAACTAGGTAATCCTGCTGGTTATAACCAGATCCTATAACTAGGTAATCCTGCAGGTTATAACCAGATCCCATAACTAGTAGCAGGTCATCCTTCTGGTTATAACCAGATCCTTTAACTAGGTAATCGTGCTGGTTTTAATCAGATTATATAACTAGTAGCAGGTAATCCTGCAGGGTATTACCAGATCCTATAACTAGGTAATCCTGCTGGTTCTAAGCAGATCCTATAACTAGGTAATCCTGCAGGTTATAACCATATCCTATTACTAGTAGCAGGTCATCCTTCTGGTTATAACCAGATCCTATAACTAGGTAATCCTGCTGGTTATAATCAGATTTTATAACTAGTAGCAGGTCATCCTGCTGGTTATAACCAGATCCTATAACTAGGTAATCCTGCTGGCTATAACCAGATCCTATAACTAGGTAATCCTGCAGGGTATAACCAGATCCTATAACTAGTAGCAGGTCATCCTTCTGGTTATAACCAGATCCTATAACTAGGTAATCCTGCTGGTTATAATCAGAATTTATAACTAGTAGCAGGTCATCCTGCTGGTTATAACCAGATCCTATAACTAGGTAATCCTGCTGGTTATACCCAGATCCTTAAACTAGTACAAGGTAATCCTGCTGGTTATAACCAGATCCTATAACTACGTAATCATGCTGGTTATAACCAGATCCTATGACTAGTAGCAGGTCATCCTGCTGGTTATAACTAGATCCTATAACTAGTAGCATGTCATCCTGCTGGTTATAACCAGATCCTATAACTAGGTAATCCTGCTGGTTATAACCAGATCACATAACTAGTAGAAGGTCATCCTGCTGGTTATAACCAGATCCCATAACTAGTAGCAGGTCATCCTGCTGGTTATAACCAGATCCCATAACTAGTAGCAGGTCATCCTGCTGGTTATAACCAGATCCTATAACTGGGTAATCCTGCTGGTTATTACCAGAACCTATAACTAGTCGTATGTCATCCTGCTGGTTATAACCAGATCCTATAACTAGGTAATCCTGCTGGTTATTACCAGATCCTATAACTAGTAGCAGGTCATCCTTCTGGTTATAACCAGATCCTATAACTAGGTAATCCTGCTGGTTATAACCAGATCCTATAACTAGGTAATCCTGCAGGTTATAACCAGATCCTATAACTAGGTAATCCTGCTGGTTATAATCAGATCATATAACTAGTAGCAGGTCATCCTGCTGGTTATAACCAGATCCAATAACTAGGTAATCCCGCTGGTTATAACCAGATCCTATAACTAGGTAATCCTGCTGGTTATAATCAGATTTTATAACTAGTAGCAGGTCATCCTGCTGGTTGTAACCAGATCCTATAACTAGGTAATCCTGCTGGTTATAACCAGATCATATAACTAGGTAATCCTGCTGGTTACAACCAGATCCTTAAACTAGTACATGGTAATCCTGCTGGTTATAACCAGATCCTATAACTACGTAATCATGCTTGTTATAACCAGATCCTATAACTAGTAGCAGGTCATCCTGCTGGTTATAACCAGATCCCATAACTAGTAGCAGGTCATCCTGCTCGTTATAACCAGTTCCTATAACTAGTCGCAGGTCATCCTGCTGGTTATAACCAGATCCTATAACAAGTAGCAGGTCATCCTTCTGATTATAACCAGATCCTATAACTAGGTAATCCTGCTGGTTATAACCAGATCCTATAACTAGGTAATCCTGCAGGTTACAACCAGATCCTAAAACTAGTAGCAGGTCATCCTTCTGGTTATAACCAGATCCTTTAACTAGGTAATCATGCTGGTTATAATCAGATCATATAACTAGTAGCAGGTCATCTTGCAGGTAATAACCAGATCCTATTACTAGTAGCAGGTCATCCTTCCGGTTATAACCAGATGCTATAACTAGGTAATCCTGCTGGTTATAATCAGATCATATAATTAGTAGCAGGTCATCCTGCTGGTTATAACCAGATCCTATAACTAGGTAATCCTGCAGGTTATAACCAGATCCTATAACTAGTAGCAGGTCATCCTGCTGGTTATAACCAGATCCCATAACTAGTAGAAGGGCATCCTGCTGGTTATAACCAGATCCTATAACTAGGTAATCCTGCTGGTTATAACCAGATCATATAACTAGGTAATCCTGCTGGTTATAACCAGATCCTATAACTAGGTAATCCTGCAGGTTATAACCAGATCCTATAACTAGTAGCAGGTCATCCTTCTGGTTATAACCAGAACCTTTAACTAGGTAATCGTGCTGGTTATAATCAGATTATATAACTAGTAGCAGGTCATCCTGCTGGTTATAACCAGATCCTATAACTAGGTAATCCTGCTGGTTATAACCAGATCCTATAACTACGTAATCATGCTGGTTATAACCAGATCCTATAACTAGTAGCAGGTCATCCTGCTGGTTATAACTAGATCCTATAACTAGTCGTAGGTCATCCTGCTGGTTATAACCAGATCCTATAACTAGTAGCAGGTCATCCTGCTGGTTATAACTAGATCCTATAACTAGTAGCATGTCATCCTGCTGGTTATAACCAGATCCTATAACTAGGTAATCCTGCTGGTTATAACCAGATCCCATAACTAGTAGAAGGTCATCCTGCTGGTTATAACCAGATCCTATAACTAGTAGCAGGTCATCCTGCTGGTTATAACCAGATCCCATAACTAGTAGCAGGTCATCCTGCTGGTTATAACCAGATCCTATAACTAGGTAATCCTGCTGGTTATTACCAGATCCTATAACTAGTAGCAGGTCATCCTGCTGGTTATAACTAGATCCTATAACTTGTAGCATGTCATCCTGCTGGTTATAACCTGATCCTATAACTAGTAGCAGGTCATCCTGCTGGTTATAACTAGATCCTATAACTAGTAGCATGTCATCCTGCTGGTTATAACCAGATCCTATAACTAGGTAATCCTGCTGGTTATAACCAGATCCCATAACTAGTAGAAGGTCATCCTGCTGGTTATAACCAGATCCTATAACTAGTAGCAGGTCATCCTGCTGGTTATAACCAGATCCCATAACTAGTAGCAGGTCATCCTGCTGGTTATAACCAGATCCTAAAACTAGGTAATCCTGCTGGTTATTGCCAGATCCTATAACTAGTCGTAGGTCATCCTGCTGGTTATAACCAGATCCTATAACTAGGTAATCCTGCCGGTTATTACCAGATCCTATAACTAGTAGCAGGTCATCCTTCTGGTTATGACCAGACCCTATAACTAGGTAATCCTGCTGGTTATAACCAGATCCTATAACTAGGTAATCCTGCAGGTTATAACCAGATCCTATAACTAGTAGCAGGTCATCCTTCTGGTTATAACCAGATCCTTTAACTAGGTAATCGTGCTGGTTATAATCAGATTATATAACTAGTAGCAGTTCATCCTTCTGGTTATAACCAGATCCTATAACTAGGTAATCCTGCTGGTTATTACCAGATCCTATAACTAGGTAATCCTGCTGGTTATTACCAGATCCTATAACTAGGTAATCCTGCTGGTTATAACCAGATCCCATAACTAGTAGCAGGTCATCCTGCAGGTTATACCAGATCCTATAACTAGGTAATCCTGCTGGTTATAACCAGATCCTATAACTAGGTAATCCTGCTGGTTATAACCAGATCCTATAACTAGGTAATCCTGCAGGTTATAACCAGATCCCATAACTAGTAGCAGGTCATCCTGCTGGTTATAACCAGATCCTATAACTAGTACCAGGTCATACTGCTGGTTACAACCAGATCCCATAACTAGTAGCAGGTCATCCTGCTGGTTATAACCAGATCCTATAACTAGGTAATCCTGCTGGTTATAACCAGATCCTATAACTAGGTAATCCTGCTGGTTATAACCAGATCCTATAACTAGGTAATCCTGCAGGTTATAACCAGATCCTATAACTAGTAGCAGGTCATCCTTCTGGTTATAACCAGATCCTATAACTAGGTAATCCTGCTGGTTACAATCAGATTATATAACTAGTAGCAGGTCATCCTGCTGGTTTTAACTAGATCCTATAACTAGTAGCATGTCATCCTGCTGGTTATAACTAGATCCTATAACTAGTAGCATGTCATCCTGCTGGTTATAACCAGATCCTATAACTAGTAGCAGGTCATCCTGCTGGTTATAACCAGATCCCATAACTAGTAGCAGGTCATCCTGCTGGTTATAACCAGTTCCTATAACTAGTCGCAGGTCATCCTGCTGGTTATAACCAGATCCTATATATAGGTAATCCTGCTGGTTATAACCAAATCCTATAACTAGGTAATCCTGCAGGTTATAACCAGATCCTATAACTAGTAGCAGGTCATTCTTCTGGTTATAACCAGATCCTTTAACTAGGTAATCGTGCAGGTTATAACCAGATCCCATAACTAGTAGCAGGTCATCCTGCTGGTTATAACCAGATCCTATAACAAGGTAATCCTGCTGGTTATAACCAGATCCTATAACTAGGTAATCCTGCTGGTTATAACCAGATCCTATAACTAGGTAATCCTGCAGGTTATAACCAGATCCTATAACTAGTAGCAGGTCATCCTTCTGGTTATAACCAGATCCTATAACTAGGTAATCCTGCTGGTTACAATCAGATTATATAACTAGTAGCAGGTCACCCTGCTGGTTATAACTAGATCCTATAACTAGTAGCATGTCATCCTGCTGGTTATAACTAGATCCTATAACTAGTAGAAGGGCATCCTGCAGGTTATAACCAGATCCTATAACTAGGTAATCCTGCGGGTTATAACCAGATCCAAACACTAGGTAATCCTGCTGGTTATAACCAGATCCTATAACTAGGTAATCCTGCAGGTTATAACCAGATCATATAACTAGTAGCAGGTCATCCTTCTGGTTATAACCAGATCCTATAACTAGGTAATCCTGCTGGTTATAATCAGATCATATAACTAGTAGCAGGTCATCCTGCTGGTTATAACCAGATCCAATAACTAGGTAATCCTGCAGGTTATAACCAGATCATATAACTAGTAGCAGGTCATCCTTCTGGTTATAACCAGATCCTATAACTAGGTAATCCTGCTGGTTATAATCAGATCATATAACTAGTAGCAGGTCATCCTGCTGGTTATAACCAGATCCAATAACTAGGTAATCCTGCTGGTTATAACCAGATCATATAACTAGTAGCAGGTAATCCTGCTGGTTACAACCAGATCCTTAAACTAGTAGAAGGTCATCCTGCTGGTTATAACCAGATCCTATAACTAGGTAATCCTGCGGGTTATAACCAGATCATATAACTAGTAGCAGGTAATCCTGCTGGTTACAACCAGATCCTATAACTAGTAGCAGGTCATCCTGCTGGTTATAAGCAGATCCCATAACTAGTAGAAGGGCATCCTGCAGGTTATAACCAGATCCTATAACTAGGTAATCCTGCGGGTTATAACCAGATCATATAACTAGTAGCAGGTAATCCTGCTGGTTACAACCAGATCCTTAAACTAGTAGCAGGTCATCCTGCTGGTTATAACCAGATCCTATAACTAGGTAATCCTGCTGGTTATAACCAGATCCTATAACTAGGTAATCCTGCTGGTTATAATCAGATTTTATAACTAGTAGCAGGTCATCCTGCTGGTTATAACCAGATCCTATAACTAGGTAATCCTGCTGGTTATAACCAGATCATATAACTAGGTAATCCTGCTGGTTACAACCAGATCCTTAAACTAGTACAAGGTAATCCTGCTGGTTATAACCAGATCCTATAACTACGTAATCATGCTTGTTATAACCAGATTCTATAACTAGTAGCAGGTCATCCTGCTGGTTATAACTAGATCCTATAACTAGTAGCATGTCATCCTGCTGGTTATAACCAGATCCTATAACTAGTAGCAGGTCATCCTGCTGGTTATAACCAGATCCCATAACTAGTAGCAGGTCATCCTGCTGGTTATAACCAGTTCCTATAACTAGTCGCAGGTCATCCTGCTGGTTATAACCAGATCCTATAACTAGGTAATACTGCTGGTTATTACCAGATCCTATAACTAGTAGCAGGTCATCCTTCTGATTATAACCAGATCCTATAACTAGGTAATCCTGCTGGTTATAACCAGATCCTATAACTAGGTAATCCTGCAGGTTATAACCAGATCCTATGACTAGTAGCAGGTCATCCTTCTGGTTATAACCAGATCCTTTAACTAGGTAATCATGCTGGTTATAACCAGATCCTATAACTAGGTAATCCTGCTGGTTATAATCAGATCCCATAACTAGTAGCAGGTCATCCTGCTGGTTATAACCAGATCCTATAACTAGTACCGGGTCATACTGCTGGTTACAACCAGATCCCATAACTAGTAGCAGGTCATCCTGCTGGTTATAACCAGATCCTATAACTAGGTAATCCTGCTGGTTATAACCAGATCCTATAACTAGGTAATCCTGCTGGTTATAACCAGATCCTATAACTAGGTAATCCTGCAGGTTATAACCAGATCCTATAACTAGTAGCAGGTCATCCTTCTGGTTATAACCAGATCCTATAACTAGGTAATCCTGCTGGTTACAATCAGATTATATAACTAGTAGCAGGTCATCCTGCTGGTTTTAACCAGATCCCATAACTAGTAGCAGGTCATCCTGCAGGTTATACCAGATCCTATAACTAGGTAATCCTGCTGGTTATAACCAGATCCTATAACTAGGTAATCCTGCTGGTTATAACCAGATCCTATAACTAGGTAATCCTGCAGGTTATAACCAGATCCCATAACTAGTAGCAGGTCATCCTGCTGGTTATAACCAGATCCTATAACTAGTACCAGGTCATACTGCTGGTTACAACCAGATCCCATAACTAGTAGCAGGTCATCCTGCTGGTTATAACCAGATCCTATAACTAGGTAATCCTGCTGGTTATAACCAGATCCTATAACTAGGTAATCCTGCTGGTTATAACCAGATCCTATAACTAGGTAATCCTGCAGGTTATAACCAGATCCTATAACTAGTAGCAGGTCATCCTTCTGGTTATAACCAGATCCTATAACTAGGTAATCCTGCTGGGTACAATCAGATTATATAACTAGTAGCAGGTCATCCTGCTGGTTTTAACTAGATCCTATAACTAGTAGCATGTCATCCTGCTGGTTATAACTAGATCCTATAACTAGTAGCATGTCATCCTGCTGGTTATAACCAGATCCTATAACTAGTAGCAGGTCATCCTGCTGGTTATAACCAGATCCCATAACTAGTAGCAGGTCATCCTGCTGGTTATAACCAGTTCCTATAACTAGTCGCAGGTCATCCTGCTGGTTATAACCAGATCCTATAAATAGGTAATCCTGCTGGTTATAACCAAATCCTATAACTAGGTAATCCTGCAGGTTATAACCAGATCCTATAACTAGTAGCAGGTCATCCTTCTGGTTATAACCAGATCCTATAACTAGGTAATCCTGCTGGTTACAATCAGATTATATAACTAGTAGCAGGTCACCCTGCTGGTTATAACTAGATCCTATAACTAGTAGCATGTCATCCTGCTGGTTATAACTAGATCCTATAACTAGTAGAAGGGCATCCTGCAGGTTATAACCAGATCCTATAACTAGGTAATCCTGCGGGTTATAACCAGATCCAAACACTAGGTAATCCTGCTGGTTATAACCAGATCCTATAACTAGGTAATCCTGCAGGTTATAACCAGATCATATAACTAGTAGCAGGTCATCCTTCTGGTTATAACCAGATCCTATAACTAGGTAATCCTGCTGGTTATAATCAGATCATATAACTAGTAGCAGGTCATCCTGCTGGTTATAACCAGATCCAATAACTAGGTAATCCTGCTGGTTATAACCAGATCCTATAACTAGGTAGTCCTGCGGGTTATAACCAGATCATATAACTAGTAGCAGGTAATCCTGCTGGTTACAACCAGATCCTTAAACTAGTAGAAGGTCATCCTGCTGGTTATAACCAGATCCTATAACTAGGTAATCCTGCGGGTTATAACCAGATCATATAACTAGTAGCAGGTAATCCTGCTGGTTACAACCAGATCCTATAACTAGTAGCAGGTCATCCTGCTGGTTATAAGCAGATCCCATAACTAGTAGAAGGGCATCCTGCAGGTTATAACCAGATCCTATAACTAGGTAATCCTGCGGGTTATAACCAGATCATATAACTAGTAGCAGGTAATCCTGCTGGTTACAACCAGATCCTTAAACTAGTAGCAGGTCATCCTGCTGGTTATAACCAGATCCTATAACTAGGTAATCCTGCTGGTTATAACCAGATCCTATAACTAGGTAATCCTGCTGGTTATAATCAGATTTTATAACTAGTAGCAGGTCATCCTGCTGGTTGTAACCAGATCCTATAACTAGGTAATCCTGCTGGTTATAACCAGATCATATAACTAGGTAATCCTGCTGGTTACAACCAGATCCTTAAACTAGTACAAGGTAATCCTGCTGGTTATAACCAGATCCTATAACTACGTAATCATGCTTGTTATAACCAGATTCTATAACTAGTAGCAGGTCATCCTGCTGGTTATAACTAGATCCTATAACTAGTAGCATGTCATCCTGCTGGTTATAACCAGATCCTATAACTAGTAGCAGGTCATCCTGCTGGTTATAACCAGATCCCATAACTAGTAGCAGGTCATCCTGCTGGTTATAACCAGTTCCTATAACTAGTCGCAGGTCATCCTGCTGGTTATAACCAGATCCTATAACTAGGTAATACTGCTGGTTATTACCAGATCCTATAACTAGTAGCAGGTCATCCTTCTGATTATAACCAGATCCTATAACTAGGTAATCCTGCTGGTTATAACCAGATCCTATAACTAGGTAATCCTGCAGGTTATAACCAGATCCTATGACTAGTAGCAGGTCATCCTTCTGGTTATAACCAGATCCTTTAACTAGGTAATCCTGCTGGTTATAACCAGATCCTATAACTAGGTAATCCTGCTGGTTATAACCAGATCCTATAACTAGGTAATCCTGCAGGTTATAACCAGATCCTATAACTAGTAGCAGGTCATCCTTCTGGTTATAACCAGATCCTATAACTAGGTAATCCTGCTGGTTACAATCAGATTATATAACTAGTAGCAGGTCATCCTGCTGGTTTTAACCAGATCCCATAACTAGTAGCAGGTCATCCTGCAGGTTATACCAGATCCTATAACTAGGTAATCCTGCTGGTTATAACCAGATCCTATAACTAGGTAATCCTGCTGGTTATAACCAGATCCTATAACTAGGTAATCCTGCAGGTTATAACCAGATCCCATAACTAGTAGCAGGTCATCCTGCTGGTTATAACCAGATCCTATAACTAGTACCAGGTCATACTGCTGGTTACAACCAGATCCCATAACTAGTAGCAGGTCATCCTGCTGGTTATAACCAGTTCCTATAACTAGTCGCAGGTCATCCTGCTGGTTATAACCAGATCCTATAACTAGGTAATACTGCTGGTTATCACCAGATCCTATAACTAGTAGCAGGTCATCCTTCTGATTATAACCAGATCCTATAACTAGGTAATCCTGCTGGTTATAACCAGATCCTATAACTAGGTAATCCTGCAGGTTATAACCAGATCCTATGACTAGTAGCAGGTCATCCTTCTGGTTATAACCAGATCCTTTAACTAGGTAATCATGCTGGTTATAACCAGATCCTATAACTAGGTAATCCTGCTGGTTATAATCAGATCCCATAACTAGTAGCAGGTCATCCTGCTGGTTATAACCAGATCCTATAACTAGTACCAGGTCATACTGCTGGTTACAACCAGATCCCATAACTAGTAGCAGGTCATCCTGCTGGTTATAACCAGATCCTATAACTAGGTAATCCTGCTGGTTATAACCAGATCCTATAACTAGGTAATCCTGCTGGTTATAACCAGATCCTATAACTAGGTAATCCTGCAGGTTATAACCAGATCCTATAACTAGTAGCAGGTCATCCTTCTGGTTATAACCAGATCCTATAACTAGGTAATCCTGCTGGTTACAATCAGATTATATAACTAGTAGCAGGTCATCCTGCTGGTTTTAACCAGATCCCATAACTAGTAGCAGGTCATCCTGCAGGTTATACCAGATCCTATAACTAGGTAATCCTGCTGGTTATAACCAGATCCTATAACTAGGTAATCCTGCTGGTTATAACCAGATCCTATAACTAGGTAATCCTGCAGGTTATAACCAGATCCCATAACTAGTAGCAGGTCATCCTGCTGGTTATAACCAGATCCTATAACTAGTACCAGGTCATACTGCTGGTTACAACCAGATCCCATAACTAGTAGCAGGTCATCCTGCTGGTTATAACCAGATCCTATAACTAGGTAATCCTGCTGGTTATAACCAGATCCTATAACTAGGTAATCCTGCTGGTTATAACCAGATCCTATAACTAGGTAATCCTGCAGGTTATAACCAGATCCTATAACTAGTAGCAGGTCATCCTTCTGGTTATAACCAGATCCTATAACTAGGTAATCCTGCTGGGTACAATCAGATTATATAACTAGTAGCAGGTCATCCTGCTGGTTTTAACTAGATCCTATAACTAGTAGCATGTCATCCTGCTGGTTATAACTAGATCCTATAACTAGTAGCATGTCATCCTGCTGGTTATAACCAGATCCTATAACTAGTAGCAGGTCATCCTGCTGGTTATAACCAGATCCCATAACTAGTAGCAGGTCATCCTGCTGGTTATAACCAGTTCCTATAACTAGTCGCAGGTCATCCTGCTGGTTATAACCAGATCCTATAAATAGGTAATCCTGCTGGTTATAACCAGATCCTATAACTAGGTAATCCTGCAGGTTATAACCAGATCCTATAACTAGTAGCAGGTCATCCTTCTGGTTATAACCAGATCCTATAACTAGGTAATCCTGCTGGTTACAATCAGATTATATAACTAGTAGCAGGTCACCCTGCTGGTTATAACTAGATCCTATAACTAGTAGCATGTCATCCTTCTGGTTATAACTAGATCCTATAACTAGTAGAAGGGCATCCTGCAGGTTATAACCAGATCCTATAACTAGGTAATCCTGCGGGTTATAACCAGATCCAAACACTAGGTAATCCTGCTGGTTATAACCAGATCCTATAACTAGGTAATCCTGCAGGTTATAACCAGATCATATAACTAGTAGCAGGTCATCCTTCTGGTTATAACCAGATCCTATAACTAGGTAATCCTGCTGGTTATAATCAGATCATATAACTAGTAGCAGGTCATCCTGCTGGTTATAACCAGATCCAATAACTAGGTAATCCTGCTGGTTATAACCAGATCCTATAACTAGGTAGTCCTGCGGGTTATAACCAGATCATATAACTAGTAGCAGGTAATCCTGCTGGTTACAACCAGATCCTTAAACTAGTAGAAGGTCATCCTGCTGGTTATAACCAGATCCTATAACTAGGTAATCCTGCGGGTTATAACCAGATCATATAACTAGTAGCAGGTAATCCTGCTGGTTACAACCAGATCCTATAACTAGTAGCAGGTCATCCTGCTGGTTATAAGCAGATCCCATAACTAGTAGAAGGGCATCCTGCAGGTTATAACCAGATCCTATAACTAGGTAATCCTGCGGGTTATAACCAGATCATATAACTAGTAGCAGGTAATCCTGCTGGTTACAACCAGATCCTTAAACTAGTAGCAGGTCATCCTGCTGGTTATAACCAGATCCTATAACTAGGTAATCCTGCTGGTTATAACCAGATCCTATAACTAGGTAATCCTGCTGGTTATAATCAGATTTTATAACTAGTAGCAGGTCATCCTGCTGGTTGTAACCAGATCCTATAACTAGGTAATCCTGCTGGTTATAACCAGATCATATAACTAGGTAATCCTGCTGGTTACAACCAGATCCTTAAACTAGTACAAGGTAATCCTGCTGGTTATAACCAGATCCTATAACTACGTAATCATGCTTGTTATAACCAGATTCTATAACTAGTAGCAGGTCATCCTGCTGGTTATAACTAGATCCTATAACTAGTAGCATGTCATCCTGCTGGTTATAACCAGATCCTATAACTAGTAGCAGGTCATCCTGCTGGTTATAACCAGATCCCATAACTAGTAGCAGGTCATCCTGCTGGTTATAACCAGTTCCTATAACTAGTCGCAGGTCATCCTGCTGGTTATAACCAGATCCTATAACTAGGTAATACTGCTGGTTATTACCAGATCCTATAACTAGTAGCAGGTCATCCTTCTGATTATAACCAGATCCTATAACTAGGTAATCCTGCTGGTTATAACCAGATCCTATAACTAGGTAATCCTGCAGGTTATAACCAGATCCTATGACTAGTAGCAGGTCATCCTTCTGGTTATAACCAGATCCTTTAACTAGGTAATCATGCTGGTTATAACCAGATCCTATAACTAGGTAATCCTGCTGGTTATAATCAGATCATATAATTAGTAGCAGGTCATCCTGCTGGTTATAACCAGATCCTATAACTAGGTAATCCTGCAGGTTATAACCAGATCCTATAACTAGTAGCAGGTCATCCTACTGGTTAAAACCAGATCCTATAACTAGTAGCAGGTCATCCTGCTGGTTATAACCAGATCCCATAACAAGTAGAAGGGCATCCTGCTGGTTATAACCAGATCCTATAACTAGGTAATCCTGCTGGTTATAACCAGATCATATAACTAGGTAATCCTGCTGGTTATAACCAGATCCTATAACTAGGTAATCCTGCAGGTTATAACCAGATCCCATAACTAGTAGCAGGTCATCCTTCTGGTTATAACCAGATCCTTTAACTAGGTAATCGTGCTGGTTATAATCAGATTATATAACTAGTAGCAGGTCATCCTGCTGGTTATAACCAGATCCTATAACTAGGTAATCCTGCTGGTTATAACCAGATCCTATAACTACGTAATCATGCTGGTTATAACCAGATCCTATAACTAGTAGCAGGTCATCCTGCTGGTTATAACTAGATCCTATAACTAGTCGTAGGTCATCCTGCTGGTTATAACCAGATCCTATAACTAGTAGCAGGTCATCCTGCTGGTTATAACTAGATCCTATAACTAGTAGCATGTCATCCTGCTGGTTATAACCAGATCCTATAATTAGGTAATCCTGCTGGTTATAACCAGATCCCATAACTAGTAGAAGGTCATCCTGCTGGTTATAACCAGATCCTATAACTAGGTAATCCTGCTGGTTATTACCAGATCCTTTAACTAGTCGTAGGTCATCCTGCTGGTTATAACCAGATCCTATAACTAGGTAATCCTGCTGGTTATTACCAGATCCTATAACTAGTAGCAGGTCATCCTTCTGGTTATAACCAGACCCTATAACTAGGTAATCCTGCTGGTTATAACCAGATCCTATAACTAGGTAATCCTGCAGGTTATAACCAGATCCTATAACTAGTAGCAGGTCATCCTTCTGGTTATAACCAGATCCTTTAACTAGGTAATCGTGCTGGTTATAATCAGATTATATAACTAGTAGCAGGTCATCCTGCTGGTTATAACCAGATCCTATAACTAGGTAATCCTGCTGGTTATTACCAGATCCTATAACTAGGTAATCCTGCTGGTTCTAACCAGATCCTATAACTAGGTAATCCTGCAGGGTATAACCAGATCCTATAACTTGTAGCAGGTCATCCTTCTCGTTATAACCAGATCATATAACTAGTAGCAGGTCATCGTGCTGGTTATAACCAGATCCCATAACTAGTAGCAGGTCATCCTGCTGGTTATAAGCAGATCCCATAACTAGTAGAAGGGCATCCTGCTGGTTATAACCAGATCCTATAACTAGGTAATCCTGCTGGTTATAATCAGATCATATAACTAGGTAATCCTGCTGGTTATAACCAGATCCTATAACTAGGTAATCCTGCAGGTTATAACCAGATCCTATAACTACTAGCAGGTCATCCTTCTGGTTATAACCAGATCCTATAACTAGGTAATCCTGCTGGTTATAATCAGATTATATAACTAGTAGCAGGTCATCCTGCTGGTTATAACCAGATCCTATAACTAGTAGCAGGTCATCCTGCTAGTTATAACCAGATCATGTAACTAGGAAATCCTGCTGGTTACAACCAGATCCTTAAACTAGTACAAGGTAATCCTGCTGGTTATAACCAGATCCTATAACTACTTAATCATGCTGGTTATAACCAGATCCTATAACTAGTAGCAGGACATCCTGCTGGTTATAACTACATCCTATAACTAGTAGCATGTCATCCTGCTGGTTATAACCAGATCCTATAACTAGGTCATACTGCTGGTTACAACCAGATCCCATAACTAGTAGCAGGTCATCCTGCTGGTTATAACCAGATCCTATAACTAGGTAATCCTGCTGGTTATAACCAGATCCTATAACTAGTAGCAGGTCATCCTACTGGTTATTACCAGATCCTATAACTAGTAGCAGGTCATCCTGCTGGTTATAACCAGATCCCATAACTAGTAGAAGGGTATCCTGCTGGTTATAACCAGATCCTATAACTAGGTAATCCTGCTGGTTATAACCAGATCATATAACTAGGTAATCCTGCTGGTTATAACCAGATCCTATAACTAGGTAATCTTGCTGGTTATAACCAGATCATATAACTAGGTAATCCTGCTGGTTATAACCAGATCCTATAACTAGTCGTAGGTCATCCTGCTGGTTATAACCAGATCCTATAACTAGGTAATCCTGCTGGTTATTACCAGATCCTATAACTAGTAGCAGGTCATCCTTCTGGTTATAACCAGATCCTATAACTAGGTAATCCTGCTGGTTATAACCAGATCCTATAACTAGGTAATCCTGCAGGGTATAACCAGGTCCTATAACTAGTAGCAGGTCATTATTCTGGTTATAACCAGATCCTATAACTAGGTAATCCTGGCGGTTATAATCAGATTTTATAACTAGTAGCAGGTCATCCTGCTTGTTATAACCAGATCCTATAACTAGGTAATCCTGCTGGTTATAACCAGATCCTTAAACTAGTACAAGGTAATCCTGCTGGTTATAACCAGATCCTATAACTACGTAATCATGCTGGTTATAACCAGATCCTATAACTAGTAGCAGGCCATCCTGCTGGTTATAACCAGATCCCATAACTAGTAGAAGGGCATCCTGCTGGTTATAACCAGATCCTATAACTAGGTAATCCTGCTGGTTATAACCAGATCATATAACTAGGTAATCCTGCTGGTTATAACCAGATCCTATAACTAGGTAATCCTGCAGGTTATAACCAGATCCTATAACTAGTAGCAGGTCATCCTTCTGGTTATAACCAGATCCTTTAACTAGGTAATCGTGCTGGTTATAATCAGATTATATAACTAGTAGCAGGTCATCCTGCTGGTTATAACCAGATCCTATAACTAGGTAATCCTGCTGGTTATAACCAGATCCTATAACTACGTAATCATGCTGGTTATAACCAGATCCTATAACTAGTAGCAGGTCATCCTGCTGGTTATAACTAGATCCTATAACTAGTCGTAGGTCATCCTGCTTGTTATAACCAGATCCTATAACTAGTAGCAGGTCATCCTGCTGGTTATAACTAGATCCTATAACTAGTAGCATGTCATCCTGCTGGTTATAACCAGATCCTATAACTAGGTAATCCTGCTGGTTATAACCAGATCCCATAACTAGTAGAAGGTCATCCTGCTGGTTATAACCAGATCCTATAACTAGTAGCAGGTCATCCTGCTGGTTATAACCAGATCCCATAACTAGTAGCAGGTCATCCTGCTGGTTATAACCAGATCCTATAACTAGGTAATCCTGCTGGTTATTACCAGATCCTATAACTAGTCGTAGGTCATCCTGCTGGTTATAACCAGATCCTATAACTAGGTAATCCTGCTGGTTATTACCAGATCCTATAACTAGTAGCAGGTCATCCTTCTGGTTATAACCAGACCCTATAACTAGGTAATCCTGCTGGTTATAACCAGATCCTATAACTAGGTAATCCTGCAGGTTATAACCAGATCCTATAACTAGTAGCAGGTCATCCTTCTGGTTATAACCAGATCCTTTAACTAGGTAATCGTGCTGGTTATAATCAGATTATATAACTAGTAGCAGGTCATCCTGCAGGTTATAACCAGATCCTATAACTACTAGCAGGTCATCCTTCTGGTTATAACCAGATCCTATAACTAGGTAATCCTGCTGGTTATAATCAGATTATATAACTAGTAGCAGGTCATCCTGCTGGTTATAACCAGATCCTATAACTAGTAGCAGGTCATCCTGCTAGTTATAACCAGATCATGTAACTAGGAAATCCTGCTGGTTACAACCAGATCCTTAAACTAGTACAAGGTAATCCTGCTGGTTATAACCAGATCCTATAACTACGTAATCATGCTGGTTATAACCAGATCCTATAACTAGTAGCAGGACATCCTGCTGGTTATAACTACATCCTATAAATAGTAGCATGTCATCCTGCTGGTTATAACCAGATCCTATAACTAGGTAATCCTGCTGGTTATAACCAGATCCCATAACTAGTAGCAGGTCATCCTGCTGGTTATAACCAGATCCTATAACTAGTACCAGGTCATATTGCTGGTTACAACCAGATCCCATAACTAGTGGCAGGTCATCCTGCAGGTTATAACCAGATCCTATAACTAGTAGCAGGTCATCCTACTGGTTATTACCAGATCCTATAACTAGTAGCAGGTCATCCTGCTGGTTATAACCAGATCCCATAACTAGTAGAAGGGTATCCTGCTGGTTATAACCAGATCCTATAACTAGGTAATCCTGCTGGTTATAACCAGATCCTATAACTAGGTAATCCTGCAGGGTATAACCAGGTCCTATAACTAGTAGCAGGTCATTATTCTGGTTATAACCAGATCCTATAACTAGGTAATCCTGCTGGTTATAATCAGATTTTATAACTAGTAGCAGGTCATCCTGCTTGTTATAACCAGATCCTATAACTAGGTAATCCTGCTGGTTCTAACCAGATCCTTAAACTAGTACAAGGTAATCCTGCTGGTTATAACCAGATCCTATAACTACGTAATCATGCTGGTTATAACCAGATCCTATAACTAGTAGCAGGCCATCCTGCTGGTTATAACCAGATCCCATAACTAGTAGAAGGGCATCCTGCTGGTTATAACCAGATCCTATAACTAGGTAATCCTGCTGGTTATAACCAGATCATATAACTAGGTAATCCTGCTGGTTACAACCAGATCCTTAAACTAGTACAAGGTAATCCTGCTGGTTATAACCAGATCCTATAACTACGTAATCATGCTTGTTATAACCAGATTCTATAACTAGTAGCAGGTCATCCTGCTGGTTATAACTAGATCCTATAACTAGTAGCATGTCATCCTGCTGGTTATAACCAGATCCTATAACTAGTAGCAGGTCATCCTGCTGGTTATAACCAGATCCCATAACTAGTAGCAGGTCATCCTGCTGGTTATAACCAGTTCCTATAACTAGTCGCAGGTCATCCTGCTGGTTATAACCAGATCCTATAACTAGGTAATACTGCTGGTTATTACCAGATCCTATAACTAGTAGCAGGTCATCCTTCTGATTATAACCAGATCCTATAACTAGGTAATCCTGCTGGTTATAACCAGATCCTATAACTAGGTAATCCTGCAGGTTATAACCAGATCCTATGACTAGTAGCAGGTCATCCTTCTGGTTATAACCAGATCCTTTAACTAGGTAATCATGCTGGTTATAACCAGATCCTATAACTAGGTAATCCTGCTGGTTATAATCAGATCATATAATTAGTAGCAGGTCATCCTGCTGGTTATAACCAGATCCTATAACTAGGTAATCCTGCAGGTTATAACCAGATCCTATAACTAGTAGCAGGTCATCCTACTGGTTAAAACCAGATCCTATAACTAGTAGCAGGTCATCCTGCTGGTTATAACCAGATCCCATAACAAGTAGAAGGGCATCCTGCTGGTTATAACCAGATCCTATAACTAGGTAATCCTGCTGGTTATAACCAGATCATATAACTAGGTAATCCTGCTGGTTATAACCAGATCCTATAACTAGGTAATCCTGCAGGTTATAACCAGATCCCATAACTAGTAGCAGGTCATCCTTCTGGTTATAACCAGATCCTTTAACTAGGTAATCGTGCTGGTTATAATCAGATTATATAACTAGTAGCAGGTCATCCTGCTGGTTATAACCAGATCCTATAACTAGGTAATCCTGCTGGTTATAACCAGATCCTATAACTACGTAATCATGCTGGTTATAACCAGATCCTATAACTAGTAGCAGGTCATCCTGCTGGTTATAACTAGATCCTATAACTAGTCGTAGGTCATCCTGCTGGTTATAACCAGATCCTATAACTAGTAGCAGGTCATCCTGCTGGTTATAACTAGATCCTATAACTAGTAGCATGTCATCCTGCTGGTTATAACCAGATCCTATAATTAGGTAATCCTGCTGGTTATAACCAGATCCCATAACTAGTAGAAGGTCATCCTGCTGGTTATAACCAGATCCTATAACTAGGTAATCCTGCTGGTTATTACCAGATCCTTTAACTAGTCGTAGGTCATCCTGCTGGTTATAACCAGATCCTATAACTAGGTAATCCTGCTGGTTATTACCAGATCCTATAACTAGTAGCAGGTCATCCTTCTGGTTATAACCAGACCCTATAACTAGGTAATCCTGCTGGTTATAACCAGATCCTATAACTAGGTAATCCTGCAGGTTATAACCAGATCCTATAACTAGTAGCAGGTCATCCTTCTGGTTATAACCAGATCCTTTAACTAGGTAATCGTGCTGGTTATAATCAGATTATATAACTAGTAGCAGGTCATCCTGCTGGTTATAACCAGATCCTATAACTAGGTAATCCTTCTGGTTATTACCAGATCCTATAACTAGGTAATCCTGCTGGTTCTAACCAGATCCTATAACTAGGTAATCCTGCAGGGTATAACCAGATCCTATAACTTGTAGCAGGTCATCCTTCTCGTTATAACCAGATCATATAACTAGTAGCAGGTCATCGTGCTGGTTATAACCAGATCCCATAACTAGTAGCAGGTCATCCTGCTGGTTATAAGCAGATCCCATAACTAGTAGAAGGGCATCCTGCTGGTTATAACCAGATCCTATAACTAGGTAATCCTGCTGGTTATAATCAGATCATATAACTAGGTAATCCTGCTGGTTATAACCAGATCCTATAACTAGGTAATCCTGCAGGTTATAACCAGATCCTATAACTACTAGCAGGTCATCCTTCTGGTTATAACCAGATCCTATAACAAGGTAATCCTGCTGGTTATAATCAGATTATATAACTAGTAGCAGGTCATCCTGCTGGTTATAACCAGATCCTATAACTAGTAGCAGGTCATCCTGCTAGTTATAACCAGATCATGTAACTAGGAAATCCTGCTGGTTACAACCAGATCCTTAAACTAGTACAAGGTAATCCTGCTGGTTATAACCAGATCCTATAACTACTTAATCATGCTGGTTATAACCAGATCCTATAACTAGTAGCAGGACATCCTGCTGGTTATAACTACATCCTATAACTAGTAGCATGTCATCCTGCTGGTTATAACCAGATCCTATAACTAGGTCATACTGCTGGTTACAACCAGATCCCATAACTAGTAGCAGGTCATCCTGCTGGTTATAACCAGATCCTATAACTAGGTAATCCTGCTGGTTATAACCAGATCCTATAACTAGTAGCAGGTCATCCTACTGGTTATTACCAGATCCTATAACTAGTAGCAGGTCATCCTGCTGGTTATAACCAGATCCCATAACTAGTAGAAGGGTATCCTGCTGGTTATAACCAGATCCTATAACTAGGTAATCCTGCTGGTTATAACCAGATCATATAACTAGGTAATCCTGCTGGTTATAACCAGATCCTATAACTAGGTAATCTTGCTGGTTATAACCAGATCATATAACTAGGTAATCCTGCTGGTTATAACCAGATCCTATAACTAGTCGTAGGTCATCCTGCTGGTTATAACCAGATCCTATAACTAGGTAATCCTGCTGGTTATTACCAGATCCTATAACTAGTAGCAGGTCATCCTTCTGGTTATAACCAGATCCTATAACTAGGTAATCCTGCTGGTTATAACCAGATCCTATAACTAGGTAATCCTGCAGGGTATAACCAGGTCCTATAACTAGTAGCAGGTCATTATTCTGGTTATAACCAGATCCTATAACTAGGTAATCCTGGCGGTTATAATCAGATTTTATAACTAGTAGCAGGTCATCCTGCTTGTTATAACCAGATCCTATAACTAGGTAATCCTGCTGGTTATAACCAGATCCTTAAACTAGTACAAGGTAATCCTGCTGGTTATAACCAGATCCTATAACTACGTAATCATGCTGGTTATAACCAGATCCTATAACTAGTAGCAGGCCATCCTGCTGGTTATAACCAGATCCCATAACTAGTAGAAGGGCATCCTGCTGGTTATAACCAGATCCTATAACTAGGTAATCCTGCTGGTTATAACCAGATCATATAACTAGGTAATCCTGCTGGTTATAACCAGATCCTATAACTAGGTAATCCTGCAGGTTATAACCAGATCCTATAACTAGTAGCAGGTCATCCTTCTGGTTATAACCAGATCCTTTAACTAGGTAATCGTGCTGGTTATAATCAGATTATATAACTAGTAGCAGGTCATCCTGCTGGTTATAACCAGATCCTATAACTAGGTAATCCTGCTGGTTATAACCAGATCCTATAACTACGTAATCATGCTGGTTATAACCAGATCCTATAACTAGTAGCAGGTCATCCTGCTGGTTATAACTAGATCCTATAACTAGTCGTAGGTCATCCTGCTTGTTATAACCAGATCCTATAACTAGTAGCAGGTCATCCTGCTGGTTATAACTAGATCCTATAACTAGTAGCATGTCATCCTGCTGGTTATAACCAGATCCTATAACTAGGTAATCCTGCTGGTTATAACCAGATCCCATAACTAGTAGAAGGTCATCCTGCTGGTTATAACCAGATCCTATAACTAGTAGCAGGTCATCCTGCTGGTTATAACCAGATCCCATAACTAGTAGCAGGTCATCCTGCTGGTTATAACCAGATCCTATAACTAGGTAATCCTGCTGGTTATTACCAGATCCTATAACTAGTCGTAGGTCATCCTGCTGGTTATAACCAGATCCTATAACTAGGTAATCCTGCTGGTTATTACCAGATCCTATAACTAGTAGCAGGTCATCCTTCTGGTTATAACCAGACCCTATAACTAGGTAATCCTGCTGGTTATAACCAGATCCTATAACTAGGTAATCCTGCAGGTTATAACCAGATCCTATAACTAGTAGCAGGTCATCCTTCTGGTTATAACCAGATCCTTTAACTAGGTAATCGTGCTGGTTATAATCAGATTATATAACTAGTAGCAGGTCATCCTGCAGGTTATAACCAGATCCTATAACTACTAGCAGGTCATCCTTCTGGTTATAACCAGATCCTATAACTAGGTAATCCTGCTGGTTATAATCAGATTATATAACTAGTAGCAGGTCATCCTGCTGGTTATAACCAGATCCTATAACTAGTAGCAGGTCATCCTGCTAGTTATAACCAGATCATGTAACTAGGAAATCCTGCTGGTTACAACCAGATCCTTAAACTAGTACAAGGTAATCCTGCTGGTTATAACCAGATCCTATAACTACGTAACCATGCTGGTTATAACCAGATCCTATAACTAGTAGCAGGACATCCTGCTGGTTATAAATACATCCTATAAATAGTAGCATGTCATCCTGCTGGTTATAACCAGATCCTATAACTAGGTAATCCTGCTGGTTATAACCAGATCCCATAACTAGTAGCAGGTCATCCTGCTGGTTATAACCAGATCCTATAACTAGTACCAGGTCATATTGCTGGTTACAACCAGATCCCATAACTAGTGGCAGGTCATCCTGCAGGTTATAACCAGATCCTATAACTAGTAGCAGGTCATCCTACTGGTTATTACCAGATCCTATAACTAGTAGCAGGTCATCCTGCTGGTTATAACCAGATCCCATAACTAGTAGAAGGGTATCCTGCTGGTTATAACCAGATCCTATAACTAGGTAATCCTGCTGGTTATAACCAGATCCTATAACTAGGTAATCCTGCAGGGTATAACCAGGTCCTATAACTAGTAGCAGGTCATTATTCTGGTTATAACCAGATCCTATAACTAGGTAATCCTGCTGGTTATAATCAGATTTTATAACTAGTAGCAGGTCATCCTGCTTGTTATAACCAGATCCTATAACTAGGTAATCCTGCTGGTTATAACCAGATCCTTAAACTAGTACAAGGTAATCCTGCTGGTTATAACCAGATCCTATAACTACGTAATCATGCTGGTTATAACCAGATCCTATAACTAGTAGCAGGCCATCCTGCTGGTTATAACCAGATCCCATAACTAGTAGAAGGGCATCCTGCTGGTTATAACCAGATCCTATAACTAGGTAATCCTGCTGGTTATAACCAGATCATATAACTAGGTAATCCTGCTGGTTATAACCAGATCCTATAACTAGGTAATCCTGCAGGTTATAACCAGATCCTATAACTAGTAGCAGGTCATCCTTCTGGTTATAACCAGATCCTTTAACTAGGTAATCGTGCTGGTTATAATCAGATTATATAACTAGTAGCAGGTCATCCTGCTGGTTATAACCAGATCCTATAACTAGGTAATCCTGCTGGTTATAACCAGATCCTATAACTACGTAATCATGCTGGTTATAACCAGATCCTATAACTAGTAGCAGGTCATCCTGCTGGTTATAACTAGATCCTATAACTAGTCGTAGGTCATCCTGCTTGTTATAACCAGATCCTATAACTAGTAGCAGGTCATCCTGCTGGTTATAACTAGATCCTATAACTAGTAGCATGTCATCCTGCTGGTTGTAACCAGATCCTATAACTAGGTAATCCTGCTGGTTATAACCAGATCCCATAACTAGTAGAAGGTCATCCTGCTGGTTATAACCAGATCCTATAACTAGTAGCAGGTCATCCTGCTGGTTATAACCAGATCCCATAACTAGTAGCAGGTCATCCTGCTGGTTATAACCAGATCCTATAACTAGGTAATCCTGCTGGTTATTACCAGATCATATAACTAGTCGTAGGTCATCCTGCTGGTTATAACCAGATCCTATAACTAGGTTATCCTGCTGGTTATTACCAGATCCTATAACTAATAGCAGGTCATCCTTCTGGTTATAACCAGACCCTATAACTAGGTAATCCTGCTGGTTATAACCAGATCCTATAACTAGGTAATCCTGCAGGTTATAACCAGATCCTATAACTAGTAGCAGGTCATCCTTCTGGTTATAACCAGATCCTTTAACTAGGTAATCGTGCTGGTTATAATCAGATTATATAACTAGTAGCAGGTCATCCTGCAGGTTATAACCAGATCCTATAACTACTAGCAGGTCATCCTTCTGGTTATAACCAGATCCTATAACTAGGTAATCCTGCTGGTTATAATCAGATTATATAACTAGTAGCAGGTCATCCTGCTGGTTATAACCAGATCCTATAACTAGTAGCAGGTCATCCTGCTAGTTATAACCAGATCATGTAACTAGGAAATCCTGCTGGTTACAACCAGATCCTTAAACTAGTACAAGGTAATCCTGCTGGTTATAACCAGATCCTATAACTACGTAATCATGCTGGTTATAACCAGATCCTATAACTAGTAGCAGGACATCCTGCTGGTTATAACTACATCCTATAAATAGTAGCATGTCATCCTGCTGGTTATAACCAGATCCTATAACTAGGTAATCCTGCTGGTTATAACCAGATCCCATAACTAGTAGCAGGTCATCCTGCTGGTTATAACCAGATCCTATAACTAGTACCAGGTCATATTGCTGGTTACAACCAGATCCCATAACTAGTGGCAGGTCATCCTGCAGGTTATAACCAGATCCTATAACTAGTAGCAGGTCATCCTACTGGTTATTACCAGATCCTATAACTAGTAGCAGGTCATCCTGCTGGTTATAACCAGATCCCATAACTAGTAGAAGGGTATCCTGCTGGTTATAACCAGATCCTATAACTAGGTAATCCTGCTGGTTATAACAAGATCATATAACTAGGTAATCCTGCTGGTTATAACCAGATCCTATAACTACGTAATCATGCTGGTTATAACCAGATCCTATAACTAGTAGCAGGACATCCTGCTGGTTATAACTACATCCTATAACTAGTAGCATGTCATCCTGCTGGTTATAACCAGATCCTATAACTAGGTCATACTGCTGGTTACAACCAGATCCCATAACTAGTAGCAGGTCATCCTGCTGGTTATAACCAGATCCTATAACTAGGTAATCCTGCTGGTTATAACCAGATCCTATAACTAGTAGCAGGTCATCCTACTGGTTATTACCAGATCCTATAACTAGTAGCAGGTCATCCTGCTGGTTATAACCAGATCCCATAACTAGTAGAAGGGTATCCTGCTGGTTATAACCAGATCCTATAACTAGGTAATCCTGCTGGTTATAACCAGATCATATAACTAGGTAATCCTGCTGGTTATAACCAGATCCTATAACTAGGTAATCTTGCTGGTTATAACCAGATCATATAACTAGGTAATCCTGCTGGTTATAACCAGATCCTATAACTAGTCGTAGGTCATCCTGCTGGTTATAACCAGATCCTATAACTAGGTAATCCTGCTGGTTATTACCAGATCCTATAACTAGTAGCAGGTCATCCTTCTGGTTATAACCAGATCCTATAACTAGGTAATCCTGCTGGTTATAACCAGATCCTATAACTAGGTAATCCTGCAGGGTATAACCAGGTCCTATAACTAGTAGCAGGTCATTATTCTGGTTATAACCAGATCCTATAACTAGGTAATCCTGGCGGTTATAATCAGATTTTATAACTAGTAGCAGGTCATCCTGCTTGTTATAACCAGATCCTATAACTAGGTAATCCTGCTGGTTATAACCAGATCCTTAAACTAGTACAAGGTAATCCTGCTGGTTATAACCAGATCCTATAACTACGTAATCATGCTGGTTATAACCAGATCCTATAACTAGTAGCAGGCCATCCTGCTGGTTATAACCAGATCCCATAACTAGTAGAAGGGCATCCTGCTGGTTATAACCAGATCCTATAACTAGGTAATCCTGCTGGTTATAACCAGATCATATAACTAGGTAATCCTGCTGGTTATAACCAGATCCTATAACTAGGTAATCCTGCAGGTTATAACCATATCCTATAACTAGTAGCAGGTCATCCTTCTGGTTATAACCAGATCCTTTAACTAGGTAATCGTGCTGGTTATAATCAGATTATATAACTAGTAGCAGGTCATCCTGCTGGTTATAACCAGATCCTATAACTAGGTAATCCTGCTGGTTATAACCAGATCCTATAACTACGTAATCATGCTGGTTATAACCAGATCCTATAACTAGTAGCAGGTCATCCTGCTGGTTATAACTAGATCCTATAACTAGTCGTAGGTCATCCTGCTTGTTATAACCAGATCCTATAACTAGTAGCAGGTCATCCTGCTGGTTATAACTAGATCCTATAACTAGTAGCATGTCATCCTGCTGGTTATAACCAGATCCTATAACTAGGTAATCCTGCTGGTTATAACCAGATCCCATAACTAGTAGAAGGTCATCCTGCTGGTTATAACCAGATCCTATAACTAGTAGCAGGTCATCCTGCTGGTTATAACCAGATCCCATAACTAGTAGCAGGTCATCCTGCTGGTTATAACCAGATCCTATAACTAGGTAATCCTGCTGGTTATTACCAGATCCTATAACTAGTCGTAGGTCATCCTGCTGGTTATAACCAGATCCTATAACTAGGTAATCCTGCTGGTTATTACCAGATCCTATAACTAGTAGCAGGTCATCCTTCTGGTTATAACCAGACCCTATAACTAGGTAATCCTGCTGGTTATAACCAGATCCTATAACTAGGTAATCCTGCAGGTTATAACCAGATCCTATAACTAGTAGCAGGTCATCCTTCTGGTTATAACCAGATCCTTTAACTAGGTAATCGTGCTGGTTATAATCAGATTATATAACTAGTAGCAGGTCATCCTGCAGGTTATAACCAGATCCTATAACTACTAGCAGGTCATCCTTCTGGTTATAACCAGATCCTATAACTAGGTAATCCTGCTGGTTATAATCAGATTATATAACTAGTAGCAGGTCATCCTGCTGGTTATAACCAGATCCTATAACTAGTAGCAGGTCATCCTGCTAGTTATAACCAGATCATGTAACTAGGAAATCCTGCTGGTTACAACCAGATCCTTAAACTAGTACAAGGTAATCCTGCTGGTTATAACCAGATCCTATAACTACGTAATCATGCTGGTTATAACCAGATCCTATAACTAGTAGCAGGACATCCTGCTGGTTATAACTACATCCTATAAATAGTAGCATGTCATCCTGCTGGTTATAACCAGATCCTATAACTAGGTAATCCTGCTGGTTATAACCAGATCCCATAACTAGTAGCAGGTCATCCTGCTGGTTATAACCAGATCCTATAACTAGTACCAGGTCATATTGCTGGTTACAACCAGATCCCATAACTAGTGGCAGGTCATCCTGCAGGTTATAACCAGATCCTATAACTAGTAGCAGGTCATCCTACTGGTTATTACCAGATCCTATAACTAGTAGCAGGTCATCCTGCTGGTTATAACCAGATCCCATAACTAGTAGAAGGGTATCCTGCTGGTTATAACCAGATCCTATAACTAGGTAATCCTGCTGGTTATAACCAGATCCTATAACTAGGTAATCCTGCAGGGTATAACCAGGTCCTATAACTAGTAGCAGGTCATTATTCTGGTTATAACCAGATCCTATAACTAGGTAATCCTGCTGGTTATAATCAGATTTTATAACTAGTAGCAGGTCATCCTGCTTGTTATAACCAGATCCTATAACTAGGTAATCCTGCTGGTTATAACCAGATCCTTAAACTAGTACAAGGTAATCCTGCTGGTTATAACCAGATCCTATAACTACGTAATCATGCTGGTTATAACCAGATCCTATAACTAGTAGCAGGCCATCCTGCTGGTTATAACCAGATCCCATAACTAGTAGAAGGGCATCCTGCTGGTTATAACCAGATCCTATAACTAGGTAATCCTGCTGGTTATAACCAGATCATATAACTAGGTAATCCTGCTGGTTACAACCAGATCCTTAAACTAGTACAAGGTAATCCTGCTGGTTATAACCAGATCCTATAACTACGTAATCATGCTTGTTATAACCAGATTCTATAACTAGTAGCAGGTCATCCTGCTGGTTATAACTAGATCCTATAACTAGTAGCATGTCATCCTGCTGGTTATAACCAGATCCTATAACTAGTAGCAGGTCATCCTGCTGGTTATAACCAGATCCCATAACTAGTAGCAGGTCATCCTGCTGGTTATAACCAGTTCCTATAACTAGTCGCAGGTCATCCTGCTGGTTATAACCAGATCCTATAACTAGGTAATACTGCTGGGTATTACCAGATCCTATAACTAGTAGCAGGTCATCCTTCTGATTATAACCAGATCCTATAACTAGGTAATCCTGCTGGTTATAACCAGATCCTATAACTAGGTAATCCTGCAGGTTATAACCAGATCCTATGACTAGTAGCAGGTCATCCTTCTGGTTATAACCAGATCCTTTAACTAGGTAATCATGCTGGTTATAACCAGATCCTATAACTAGGTAATCCTGCTGGTTATAATCAGATCATATAATTAGTAGCAGGTCATCCTGCTGGTTATAACCAGATCCTATAACTAGGTAATCCTGCAGGTTATAACCAGATCCTATAACTAGTAGCAGGTCATCCTACTGGTTAAAACCAGATCCTATAACTAGTAGCAGGTCATCCTGCTGGTTATAACCAGATCCCATAACAAGTAGAAGGGCATCCTGCTGGTTATAACCAGATCCTATAACTAGGTAATCCTGCTGGTTATAACCAGATCATATAACTACGTAATCATGCTGGTTATAACCAGATCCTATAACTAGTAGCAGGTCATCCTGCTGGTTATAACTAGATCCTATAACTAGTCGTAGGTCATCCTGCTGGTTATAACCAGATCCTATAACTAGGTAATCCTGCAGGTTATAACCAGATCCTATAACTAGTAGCAGGTCATCCTACTGGTTAAAACCAGATCCTATAACTAGTAGCAGGTCATCCTGCTGGTTATAACCAGATCCCATAACAAGTAGAAGGGCATCCTGCTGGTTATAACCAGATCCTATAACTAGGTAATCCTGCTGGTTATAACCAGATCATATAACTAGGTAATCCTGCTGGTTATAACCAGATCCTATAACTAGGTAATCCTGCAGGTTATAACCAGATCCCATAACTAGTAGCAGGTCATCCTTCTGGTTATAACCAGATCCTTTAACTAGGTAATCGTGCTGGTTATAATCAGATTATATAACTAGTAGCAGGTCATCCTGCTGGTTATAACCAGATCCTATAACTAGGTAATCCTGCTGGTTATAACCAGATCCTATAACTACGTAATCATGCTGGTTATAACCAGATCCTATAACTAGTAGCAGGTCATCCTGCTGGTTATAACTAGATCCTATAACTAGTCGTAGGTCATCCTGCTGGTTATAACCAGATCCTATAACTAGTAGCAGGTCATCCTGCTGGTTATAACTAGATCCTATAACTAGTAGCATGTCATCCTGCTGGTTATAACCAGATCCTATAATTAGGTAATCCTGCTGGTTATAACCAGATCCCATAACTAGTAGAAGGTCATCCTGCTGGTTATAACCAGATCCTATAACTAGGTAATCCTGCTGGTTATTACCAGATCCTTTAACTAGTCGTAGGTCATCCTGCTGGTTATAACCAGATCCTATAACTAGGTAATCCTGCTGGTTATTACCAGATCCTATAACTAGTAGCAGGTCATCCTTCTGGTTATAACCAGACCCTATAACTAGGTAATCCTGCTGGTTATAACCAGATCCTATAACTAGGTAATCCTGCAGGTTATAACCAGATCCTATAACTAGTAGCAGGTCATCCTTCTGGTTATAACCAGATCCTTTAACTAGGTAATCGTGCTGGTTATAATCAGATTATATAACTAGTAGCAGGTCATCCTGCTGGTTATAACCAGATCCTATAACTAGGTAATCCTGCTGGTTATTACCAGATCCTATAACTAGGTAATCCTGCTGGTTCTAACCAGATCCTATAACTAGGTAATCCTGCAGGGTATAACCAGATCCTATAACTTGTAGCAGGTCATCCTTCTCGTTATAACCAGATCATATAACTAGTAGCAGGTCATCGTGCTGGTTATAACCAGATCCCATAACTAGTAGCAGGTCATCCTGCTGGTTATAAGCAGATCCCATAACTAGTAGAAGGGCATCCTGCTGGTTATAACCAGATCCTATAACAAGGTAATCCTGCTGGTTATAATCAGATCATATAACTAGGTAATCCTGCTGGTTATAACCAGATCCTATAACTAGGTAATCCTGCAGGTTATAACCAGATCCTATAACTACTAGCAGGTCATCCTTCTGGTTATAACCAGATCCTATAACTAGGTAATCCTGCTGGTTATAATCAGATTATATAACTAGTAGCAGGTCATCCTGCTGGTTATAACCAGATCCTATAACTAGTAGCAGGTCATCCTGCTAGTTATAACCAGATCATGTAACTAGGAAATCCTGCTGGTTACAACCAGATCCTTAAACTAGTACAAGGTAATCCTGCTGGTTATAACCAGATCCTATAACTACTTAATCATGCTGGTTATAACCAGATCCTATAACTAGTAGCAGGACATCCTGCTGGTTATAACTACATCCTATAACTAGTAGCATGTCATCCTGCTGGTTATAACCAGATCCTATAACTAGGTCATACTGCTGGTTACAACCAGATCCCATAACTAGTAGCAGGTCATCCTGCTGGTTATAACCAGATCCTATAACTCGGTAATCCTGCTGGTTATAACCAGATCCTATAACTAGTAGCAGGTCATCCTACTGGTTATTACCAGATCCTATAACTAGTAGCAGGTCATCCTGCTGGTTATAACCAGATCCCATAACTAGTAGAAGGGTATCCTGCTGGTTATAACCAGATCCTATAACTAGGTAATCCTGCTGGTTATAACCAGATCATATAACTAGGTAATCCTGCTGGTTATAACCAGATCCTATAACTAGGTAATCTTGCTGGTTATAACCAGATCATATAACTAGGTAATCCTGCTGGTTATAACCAGATCCTATAACTAGTCGTAGGTCATCCTGCTGGTTATAACCAGATCCTATAACTAGGTAATCCTGCTGGTTATTACCAGATCCTATAACTAGTAGCAGGTCATCCTTCTGGTTATAACCAGATCCTATAACTAGGTAATCCTGCTGGTTATAACCAGATCCTATAACTAGGTAATCCTGCAGGGTATAACCAGGTCCTATAACTAGTAGCAGGTCATTATTCTGGTTATAACCAGATCCTATAACTAGGTAATCCTGGCGGTTATAATCAGATTTTATAACTAGTAGCAGGTCATCCTGCTTGTTATAACCAGATCCTATAACTAGGTAATCCTGCTGGTTATAACCAGATCCTTAAACTAGTACAAGGTAATCCTGCTGGTTATAACCAGATCCTATAACTACGTAATCATGCTGGTTATAACCAGATCCTATAACTAGTAGCAGGCCATCCTGCTGGTTATAACCAGATCCCATAACTAGTAGAAGGGCATCCTGCTGGTTATAACCAGATCCTATAACTAGGTAATCCTGCTGGTTATAACCAGATCATATAACTAGGTAATCCTGCTGGTTATAACCAGATCCTATAACTAGGTAATCCTGCAGGTTATAACCAGATCCTATAACTAGTAGCAGGTCATCCTTCTGGTTATAACCAGATCCTTTAACTAGGTAATCGTGCTGGTTATAATCAGATTATATAACTAGTAGCAGGTCATCCTGCTGGTTATAACCAGATCCTATAACTAGGTAATCCTGCTGGTTATAACCAGATCCTATAACTACGTAATCATGCTGGTTATAACCAGATCCTATAACTAGTAGCAGGTCATCCTGCTGGTTATAACTAGATCCTATAACTAGTCGTAGGTCATCCTGCTTGTTATAACCAGATCCTATAACTAGTAGCAGGTCATCCTGCTGGTTATAACTAGATCCTATAACTAGTAGCATGTCATCCTGCTGGTTATAACCAGATCCTATAACTAGGTAATCCTGCTGGTTATAACCAGATCCCATAACTAGTAGAAGGTCATCCTGCTGGTTATAACCAGATCCTATAACTAGTAGCAGGTCATCCTGCTGGTTATAACCAGATCCCATAACTAGTAGCAGGTCATCCTGCTGGTTATAACCAGATCCTATAACTAGGTAATCCTGCTGGTTATTACCAGATCCTATAACTAGTCGTAGGTCATCCTGCTGGTTATAACCAGATCCTATAACTAGGTAATCCTGCTGGTTATTACCAGATCCTATAACTAGTAGCAGGTCATCCTTCTGGTTATAACCAGACCCTATAACTAGGTAATCCTGCTGGTTATAACCAGATCCTATAACTAGGTAATCCTGCAGGTTATAACCAGATCCTATAACTAGTAGCAGGTCATCCTTCTGGTTATAACCAGATCCTTTAACTAGGTAATCGTGCTGGTTATAATCAGATTATATAACTAGTAGCAGGTCATCCTGCAGGTTATAACCAGATCCTATAACTACTAGCAGGTCATCCTTCTGGTTATAACCAGATCCTATAACTAGGTAATCCTGCTGGTTATAATCAGATTATATAACTAGTAGCAGGTCATCCTGCTGGTTATAACCAGATCCTATAACTAGTAGCAGGTCATCCTGCTAGTTATAACCAGATCATGTAACTAGGAAATCCTGCTGGTTACAACCAGATCCTTAAACTAGTACAAGGTAATCCTGCTGGTTATAACCAGATCCTATAACTACGTAATCATGCTGGTTATAACCAGATCCTATAACTAGTAGCAGGACATCCTGCTGGTTATAACTACATCCTATAAATAGTAGCATGTCATCCTGCTGGTTATAACCAGATCCTATAACTAGGTAATCCTGCTGGTTATAACCAGATCCCATAACTAGTAGCAGGTCATCCTGCTGGTTATAACCAGATCCTATAACTAGTACCAGGTCATATTGCTGGTTACAACCAGATCCCATAACTAGTGGCAGGTCATCCTGCAGGTTATAACCAGATCCTATAACTAGTAGCAGGTCATCCTACTGGTTATTACCAGATCCTATAACTAGTAGCAGGTCATCCTGCTGGTTATAACCAGATCCCATAACTAGTAGAAGGGTATCCTGCTGGTTATAACCAGATCCTATAACTAGGTAATCCTGCTGGTTATAACCAGATCCTATAACTAGGTAATCCTGCAGGGTATAACCAGGTCCTATAACTAGTAGCAGGTCATTATTCTGGTTATAACCAGATCCTATAACTAGGTAATCCTGCTGGTTATAATCAGATTTTATAACTAGTAGCAGGTCATCCTGCTTGTTATAACCAGATCCTATAACTAGGTAATCCTGCTGGTTATAACCAGATCCTTAAACTAGTACAAGGTAATCCTGCTGGTTATAACCAGATCCTATAACTACGTAATCATGCTGGTTATAACCAGATCCTATAACTAGTAGCAGGCCATCCTGCTGGTTATAACCAGATCCCATAACTAGTAGAAGGGCATCCTGCTGGTTATAACCAGATCCTATAACTAGGTAATCCTGCTGGTTATAACCAGATCATATAACTAGGTAATCCTGCTGGTTATAACCAGATCCTATAACTAGGTAATCCTGCAGGTTATAACCAGATCCTATAACTAGTAGCAGGTCATCCTTCTGGTTATAACCAGATCCTTTAACTAGGTAATCGTGCTGGTTATAATCAGATTATATAACTAGTAGCAGGTCATCCTGCTGGTTATAACCAGATCCTATAACTAGGTAATCCTGCTGGTTATAACCAGATCCTATAACTACGTAATCATGCTGGTTATAACCAGATCCTATAACTAGTAGCAGGTCATCCTGCTGGTTATAACTAGATCCTATAACTAGTCGTAGGTCATCCTGCTTGTTATAACCAGATCCTATAACTAGTAGCAGGTCATCCTGCTGGTTATAACTAGATCCTATAACTAGTAGCATGTCATCCTGCTGGTTGTAACCAGATCCTATAACTAGGTAATCCTGCTGGTTATAACCAGATCCCATAACTAGTAGAAGGTCATCCTGCTGGTTATAACCAGATCCTATAACTAGTAGCAGGTCATCCTGCTGGTTATAACCAGATCCCATAACTAGTAGCAGGTCATCCTGCTGGTTATAACCAGATCCTATAACTAGGTAATCCTGCTGGTTATTACCAGATCATATAACTAGTCGTAGGTCATCCTGCTGGTTATAACCAGATCCTATAACTAGGTTATCCTGCTGGTTATTACCAGATCCTATAACTAATAGCAGGTCATCCTTCTGGTTATAACCAGACCCTATAACTAGGTAATCCTGCTGGTTATAACCAGATCCTATAACTAGGTAATCCTGCAGGTTATAACCAGATCCTATAACTAGTAGCAGGTCATCCTTCTGGTTATAACCAGATCCTTTAACTAGGTAATCGTGCTGGTTATAATCAGATTATATAACTAGTAGCAGGTCATCCTGCAGGTTATAACCAGATCCTATAACTACTAGCAGGTCATCCTTCTGGTTATAACCAGATCCTATAACTAGGTAATCCTGCTGGTTATAATCAGATTATATAACTAGTAGCAGGTCATCCTGCTGGTTATAACCAGATCCTATAACTAGTAGCAGGTCATCCTGCTAGTTATAACCAGATCATGTAACTAGGAAATCCTGCTGGTTACAACCAGATCCTTAAACTAGTACAAGGTAATCCTGCTGGTTATAACCAGATCCTATAACTACGTAATCATGCTGGTTATAACCAGATCCTATAACTAGTAGCAGGACATCCTGCTGGTTATAACTACATCCTATAAATAGTAGCATGTCATCCTGCTGGTTATAACCAGATCCTATAACTAGGTAATCCTGCTGGTTATAACCAGATCCCATAACTAGTAGCAGGTCATCCTGCTGGTTATAACCAGATCCTATAACTAGTACCAGGTCATATTGCTGGTTACAACCAGATCCCATAACTAGTGGCAGGTCATCCTGCAGGTTATAACCAGATCCTATAACTAGTAGCAGGTCATCCTTCTGGTTATAACCAGATCCTATAACTAGTAGCAGGCCATCCTGCTGGTTATAACCAGATCCCATAACTAGTAGAAGGGCATCCTGCTGGTTATAACCAGATCCTATAACTAGGTAATCCTGCTGGTTATAACCAGATCATATAACTAGGTAATCCTGCTGGTTATAACCAGATCCTATAACTAGGTAATCCTGCAGGTTATAACCAGATCCTATAACTAGTAGCAGGTCATCCTTCTGGTTATAACCAGATCCTTTAACTAGGTAATCGTGCTGGTTATAATCAGATTATATAACTAGTAGCAGGTCATCCTGCTGGTTATAACCAGATCCTATAACTAGGTAATCATGCTGGTTATAACCAGATCCTATAACTACGTAATCATGCTGGTTATAACCAGATCCTATAACTAGTAGCAGGTCATCCTGCTGGTTATAACTAGATCCTATAACTAGTCGTAGGTCATCCTGCTTGTTATAACCAGATCCTATAACTAGTAGCAGGTCATCCTGCTGGTTATAACTAGATCCTATAACTAGTAGCATGTCATCCTGCTGGTTATAACCAGATCCTATAACTAGGTAATCCTGCTGGTTATAACCAGATCCCATAACTAGTAGAAGGTCATCCTGCTGGTTATAACCAGATCCTATAACTAGGTAATCCTGCTGGTTATAACCAGATCATATAACTAGGTAATCCTGCTGGTTATAACCAGATCCTATAACTAGGTAATCTTGCTGGTTATAACCAGATCATATAACTAGGTAATCCTGCTGGTTATAACCAGATCCTATAACTAGTCGTAGGTCATCCTGCTGGTTATAACCAGATCCTATAACTAGGTAATCCTGCTGGTTATTACCAGATCCTATAACTAGTAGCAGGTCATCCTTCTGGTTATAACCAGATCCTATAACTAGGTAATCCTGCTGGTTATAACCAGATCCTATAACTAGGTAATCCTGCAGGGTATAACCAGGTCCTATAACTAGTAGCAGGTCATTATTCTGGTTATAACCAGATCCTATAACTAGGTAATCCTGCTGGTTATAATCAGATTTTATAACTAGTAGCAGGTCATCCTGCTTGTTATAACCAGATACTATAACTAGGTAATCCTGCTGGTTATAACCAGATCCTTAAACTAGTACAAGGTAATCCTGCTGGTTATAACCAGATCCTATAACTACGTAATCATGCTGGTTATAACCAGATCCTATAACTAGTAGCAGGCCATCCTGCTGGTTATAACCAGATCCCATAACTAGTAGAAGGGCATCCTGCTGGTTATAACCAGATCCTATAACTAGGTAATCCTGCTGGTTATAACCAGATCATATAACTAGGTAATCCTGCTGGTTATAACCAGATCCTATAACTAGGTAATCCTGCAGGTTATAACCAGATCCTATAACTAGTAGCAGGTCATCCTTCTGGTTATAACCAGATCCTTTAACTAGGTAATCGTGCTGGTTATAATCAGATTATATAACTAGTAGCAGGTCATCCTGCTGGTTATAACCAGATCCTATAACTAGGTAATCATGCTGGTTATAACCAGATCCTATAACTACGTAATCATGCTGGTTATAACCAGATCCTATAACTAGTAGCAGGTCATCCTGCTGGTTATAACTAGATCCTATAACTAGTCGTAGGTCATCCTGCTTGTTATAACCAGATCCTATAACTAGTAGCAGGTCATCCTGCTGGTTATAACTAGATCCTATAACTAGTAGCATGTCATCCTGCTGGTTATAACCAGATCCTATAACTAGGTAATCCTGCTGGTTATAACCAGATCCCATAACTAGTAGAAGGTCATCCTGCTGGTTATAACCAGATCCTATAACTAGTAGCAGGTCATCCTGCAGGTTATAACCAGATCCCATAACTAGTAGCAGGTCATCCTGCTGGTTATAACCAGATCCTATAACTAGGTAATCCTGCTGGTTATTACCAGATCCTATAACTAGTCGTAGGTCATCCTGCTGGTTATAACCAGATCCTATAACTAGGTAATCCTGCTGGTTATTACCAGATCCTATAACTAGTAGCAGGTCATCCTTCTGGTTATAACCAGACCCTATAACTAGGTAATCCTGCTGGTTATAACCAGATCCTATAACTAGGTAATCCTGCAGGTTATAACCAGATCCTATAACTAGGTAATCCTGCTGGTTATAATCAGATTATATAACTAGTAGCAGGTCATCCTGCTGGTTATAACCAGATCCTATAACTAGTAGCAGGTCATCCTGCTAGTTATAACCAGATCATGTAACTAGGAAATCCTGCTGGTTACAACCAGATCCTTAAACTAGTACAAGGTAATCCTGCTGGTTATAACCAGATCCTATAACTACGTAATCATGCTGGTTATAACCAGATCCTATAACTAGTAGCAGGACATCCTGCTGGTTATAACCAGATCCTATAACTAGGTAATCCTGCTGGTTATAACCAGATCCCATAACTAGTGGCAGGTCATCCTGCTGGTTATAACCAGATCCTATAACTAGTACCATGTCATATTGCTGGTTACAACCAGATCCCATAACTAGTGGCAGGTCATCCTGCAGGTTATAACCAGATCCTATAACTAGGTAATCCTGCTGGTTATAACCAGATCCTATAACTAGGTAATCCTGCTGGTTAAAACCAGATCCTATAACTAGGTAATCCTGCAGGTTATAACCAGATCCTATAACTAGTAGCAGGTCATACTTCTGGTTATAACCAGATCCTATAACTAGGTAATCCTGCTGGTTACAATCAGATTATATAACTAGTAGCAGGTCATCCTGCTGGTTATAACTAGATCCTATAACTAGTAGCATGTCATCCTGCTGGTTATAACTAGATCCTATAACTAGTAGCATGTCATCCTGCTGGTTCTAACCAGATCATATAACTAGGTAATCCTGCAGGTTATAACCAGATCCCATAACTAGTAGAAGGTCATCCTTCTGGTTAAAACCAGATCCTATAATTAGGTAATCCTGCTGGTTATAATCAGATCATATAACTAGTAGCAAGTCATCTTGCAGGTTATAACCAGATCCTATAACTAGTAGCAGGTCATCCTTCTGGTTATAACCAGATGCTATAACTAGGTAATCCTGCTGGTTATAATCAGATCATATAATTAGTAGCAGGTCATCCTGCTGGTTATAACCAGATCCTATAACTAGGTAATCCTGCAGGTTATAACCAGATCCTATAACTAGTAGCAGGTCATCCTACTGGTTATTACCAGATCCTATAACTAGTAGCAGGTCATCCTGCTGGTTATAACCAGATCCCATAACTAGTAGAAGGGTATCCTGCTGGTTATAACCAGATCATATAACTAGGTAATCCTGCTGGTTATAACCAGATCCTATAACTAGGTAATCTTGCTGGTTATAACCAGATCATATAACTAGGTAATCCTGCTGGTTATAACCAGATCCTATAACTAGTCGTAGGTCATCCTGCTGGTTATAACCAGATCCTATAACTAGGAAATCCTGCTGGTTATTACCAGATCCTATAACTAGTACCAGGTCATCCTTCTGGTTATAACCAGATCCTATAACTAGGTAATCCTGCTGGTTATAACCAGATCCTATAACTAGGTAATCCTGCAGGGTATAACCAGATCCTATAACTAGTAGCAGGTCATTATTCTGGTTATAACCAGATCCTATAACTAGGTAATCCTGCTGGTTATAATCAGATTTTATAACTAGTAGCAGGTCATCCTGCTTGTTATAACCAGATCCTATAACTAGGTAATCCTGCTGGTTATAACCAGATCCTTAAACTAGTACAAGGTAATCCTGCTGGTTATAACCAGATCCTATAACTACGTAATCATGCTGGTTATAACCAGATCCTATAACTAGTAGCAGGTCATCCTGCTGGTTATAACTAGATCCTATAACTAGTAGCATGTCATCCTGCTGGTTATAACCAGATCCCATAACTAGGTAATCCTGCTGGTTATAACCAGATCCCATAACTAGTAGAAGGTCATCCTGCTGGTTATAACCAGATCCTATAACTAGTAGCAGGTCATCCTGCTGGTTATAACCAGATCCCATAACTAGTAGCAGGTCATCCTGCTGGTTATAACCAGATCCTATAACTAGGTAATCCTGCTGGTTATTACCAGATCCTATAACTAGTCGTAGGTAATCCGGCTGGTTATAACCAGATCCTATAACTAGGTAATCCTGTGGGTTATAACCATATCCTATAACTAGTAGCAGGTAATCCTTCTGGTTACAACCAGATCCTTTAACTAGGTAATCGTGCTAGTTATAATCAGATTATATAACTAGTAGCAGGTCATCCTGCTGGTTATAACCAGATCCTATAACTAGGTAATCCTGCTGGTTATTACCAGATCCTATAACTAGGTAATCCTTCTGGTTCTAACCAGATCCTATAACTAGGTAATCCTGCAGGGTATAACAAGATCCTATAACTAGTAGCAGGTCATCCTTCTGGTTATAACCAGATCCTATAACTAGGTAATCCTGCTGGTTATAATCAGATTTTATAACTAGTAGCAGGTCATCCTGCTTGTTATAACCAGATCCTATAACTAGGTAATCCTGCAGGTTTTAACCAGATCCTATAACTAGTAGCAGGTAATCCTTCTGGTTACAACCAGATCCTTTAACTAGGTAATCGTGCTGGTTATAATCAGATTATATAACTAGTAGCAGGTCATCCTGCTGGTTATAACCAGATCCTATAACTAGGTAATCCTGCTGGTTATTACCAGATCCTATTACTAGGTAATCCTTCTGGTTCTAACCAGATCCTATAACTAGGTAATCCTGCAGGGTATAACAAGATCCTATAACTAGTAGCAGGTCATCCTTCTGGTTATAACCAGATCCTATAACTAGGTAATCCTGCTGGTTATAATCAGATTTTATAACTAGTAGCAGGTCATCCTGCTTGTTATAACCAGATCCTATAACTAGGTAATCCTGCAGGTTTTAACCAGATCCTATAACTAGTAGCAGGTCATCCTTCTGGTTACAACCAGATCCTTTAACTAGGTAATCGTGCTGGTTATAATCAGATTATATAACTAGTAGCAGGTCATCCTGCTGGTTATAACCAGATCCTATAACTAGGTAATCCTGCTGGTTATTACCAGATCCTATAACTAGGTAATCCTGCTGGTTATAACCAGATCCTATAACTAGGTAATCCTGCTGGTTATAACCAGATCATATAACTAGGTAATCCTGCTGGTTATAACCAGATCCTAAAACTAGGTAATCCTGCAGGTTATAACCAGATCCTATAACTAGTAGCAGGTCATCCTTCTGGTTATAACCAGATCCTTTAACTAGGTAATCGTGCTGGTTATAATCAGATTATATAACTAGTAGCAGGTCATCCTGCTGGTTATAACCAGATCCTATAACTAGGTAATCCTGCTGGTTATAACCAGATCCTATAACTAGGTAATCCTGCAGGTTATAACCAGATCCTATAACTAGTAGCAGGTCATCCTTCTGGTTATAACCAGATCCTATAACTAGGTAATCCTGCTGGTTACAATCAGATTATATAACTAGTAGCAGGTCATCCTGCTGGTTATAACTAGATCCTATAACTAGTAGCATGTCATCCTGCTGGTTATAACTAGATCCTATAACTAGTAGCATGTCATCCTGCTGGTTCTAACCAGATCATATAACTAGGTAATCCTGCAGGTTATAACCAGATCCCATAACTAGTAGAAGGTCATCCTTCTGGTTAAAACCAGATCCTATAATTAGGTAATCCTGCTGGTTATAATCAGATCATATAACTAGTAGCAAGTCATCTTGCAGGTTATAACCAGATCATATAACTAGTAGCAGGTCATCCTTCTGGTTATAACCAGATGCTATAACTAGGTAATCCTGCTGGTTATAATCAGATCATATAATTAGTAGCAGGTCATCCTGCTGGTTATAACCAGATCCTATAACTAGGTAATCCTGCAGGTTATAACCAGATCCTATAACTAGTAGCAGGTCATCCTACTGGTTATTACCAGATCCTATAACTAGTAGCAGGTCATCCTGCTGGTTATAACCAGATCCCATAACTAGTAGAAGGGTATCCTGCTGGTTATAACCGAATCATATAACTAGGTAATCCTGCTGGTTATAACCAGATCCTATAACTAGGTACTCTTGCTGGTTATAACCAGATCATATAACTAGGTAATCCTGCTGGTTATAACCAGATCCTATAACTAGTCGTAGGTCATCCTGCTGGTTATAACCAGATCCTATAACTAGGTAATCCTGCTGGTTATTACCAGATCCTATAACTAGTACCAGGTCATCCTTCTGGTTATAACCAGATCCTATAACTAGGTAATCCTGCTGGTTATAACCAGATCCTATAACTAGGTAATCCTGCAGGGTATAACCAGATCCTATAACTAGTAGCAGGTCATTATTCTGGTTATAACCAGATCCTATAACTAGGTAATCCTGCTGGTTATAATCAGATTTTATAACTAGTAGCAGGTCATCCTGCTTGTTATAACCAGATCCTATAACTAGGTAATCCTGCTGGTTATAACCAGATCCTTAAACTAGTACAAGGTAATCCTGCTGGTTATAACCAGATCCTATAACTACGTAATCATGCTGGTTATAACCAGATCCTATAACTAGTAGCAGGTCATCCTGCTGGTTATAACTAGATCCTATAACTAGTAGCATGTCATCCTGCTGGTTATAACCAGATCCCATAACTAGGTAATCCTGCTGGTTATAACCAGATCCCATAACTAGTAGAAGGTCATCCTGCTGGTTATAACCAGATCCTATAACTAGTAGCAGGTCATCCTGCTGGTTATAACCAGATCCCATAACTAGTAGCAGGTCATCCTGCTGGTTATAACCAGATCCTATAACTAGGTAATCCTGCTGGTTATAACCAGATCCTATAACTAGTCGTAGGTAATCCGGCTGGTTATAACCAGATCCTATAACTAGGTAATCCTGCAGGTTATAACCATATCCTATAACTAGTAGCAGGTAATCCTTCTGGTTACAACCAGATCCTTTAACTAGGTAATCGTGCTGGTTATAATCAGATTATATAACTAGTAGCAGGTCATCCTGCTGGTTATAACCAGATCCTATAACTAGGTAATCCTGCTGGTTATTACCAGATCCTATAACTAGGTAATCCTTCTGGTTCTAACCAGATCCTATAACTAGGTAATCCTGCAGGGTATAACAAGATCCTATAACTAGTAGCAGGTCATCCTTCTGGTTATAACCAGATCCTATAACTAGGTAATCCCGCTGGTTATAATCAGATTTTATAACTAGTAGCAGGTCATCCTGCTTGTTATAACCAGATCCTATAACTAGGTAATCCTGCAGGTTTTAACCAGATCCTATAACTAGTAGCAGGTCATCCTTCTGGTTACAACCAGATCCTTTAACTAGGTAATCGTGCTGGTTATAATCAGATTATATAACTAGTAGCAGGTCATCCTGCTGGTTATAACCAGATCCTATAACTAGGTAATCCTGCTGGTTATTACCAGATCCTATAACTAGGTAATCCTGCTGGTTATAACCAGATCCTATAACTAGGTAATCCTGCTGGTTATAACCAGATCATATAACTAGGTAATCCTGCTGGTTATAACCAGATCCTATAACTAGGTAATCCTGCAGGTTATAACCAGATCCTATAACTAGTAGCAGGTCATCCTTATGGTTATAACCAGATCCTTTAACTAGGTAATCGTGCTGGTTATAAACAGATTATATAACTAGTAGCAGGTCATCCTGCTGGTTATAACCAGATCGTATAACTAGGTAATCATGCTGGTTATAACCAGATCCTATAACTACGTAATCATGCTGGTTATAACCAGATCCTATAACTAGTAGCAGGTCATCCTGCTGGTTATAACTAGATCCTATAACTAGTCGTAGGTCATCCTGCTTGTTATAACCAGATCCTATAACTAGTAGCAGGTCATCCTGCTGGTTATAACTAGATCCTATAACTAGTAGCATGTCATCCTGCTGGTTATAACCAGATCCCATAACTAGGTAATCCTGCTGGTTATAACCAGATCCCATAACTAGTAGAAGGTCATCCTGCTGGTTATAACCAGATCCTATAACTAGTAGCAGGTCATCCTGCTGGTTATAACCAGATCCCATAACTAGTAGCAGGTCATCCTGCTGGTTATAACCAGATCCTATAACTAGGTAATCCTGCTGGTTATTACCATATCCTATAACTAGTCGTAGGTCATCCTGCTGGTTATAACCAGATCCTATAACTAGGTAATCCTGCTGGTTATTACCAGATCCTATAACTAGTAGCAGGTCATCCTTCTGGTTATAACCAGACCCTATAACTAGGTAATCCTGCTGGTTATAACCAGATCCTATAACTAGGTAATCCTGCAGGTTATAACCAGATCCTATAACTAGTAGCAGGTCATCCTTCTGGTTATAACCAGATCCTTTAACTAGGTAATCGTGCTGGTTATAATCAGATTATATAACTAGTAGCAGGTCAACCTGCTGGTTATAACCAGATCCTATAACTAGGTAATCCTGCTGGTTATTACCAGATCCTATAACTAGGTAATCCTGCTGGTTCTAACCAGATCCTATAACTAGGTAATCCTGCAGGGTATAACCAGATCCTATAACTAGTAGCAGGTCATCCTTCTGGTTATAACCAGATCATATAACTAGTAGCAGGTCATCGTGCTGGTTATAACCAGATCCCATAACTAGCAGCAGGTCATCCTGCTGGTTATAAGCAGATCCCATAACTAGTAGAAGGGCATCCTGCTGGTTATAATCAGATCATAAAACTAGGTAATCCTGCTGGTTATAACCAGATCCTATAACTAGGTAATCCTGCAGGTTATAACCAGATCCTATAACTACTAGCAGGTCATCCTTCTGGTTATAACCAGATCCTATAACTAGGTAATCCTGCTGGTTATAATCAGATTATATAACTAGTAGCAGGTCATCCTGCTGGTTATAACCAGATCCTATAACTAGTAGCAGGTCATCCTGCTAGTTATAACCAGATCATGTAACTAGGAAATCCTGCTGGTTACAACCAGATCCTTAAACTAGTACAAGGTAATCCTGCTGGTTATAACCAGATCCTATAACTACGTAATCATGCTGGTTATAACCAGATCCTATAACTAGTAGCAGGACATCCTGCTGGTTATAACTACATCCTATAACTAGTAGCATGTCATCCTGCTGGTTATAACCAGATCCTATAACAAGGTAATCCTGCTGGTTATAACCAGATCCCATAACTAGTAGCAGGTCATCCTGCTGGTTATAACCAGATCCTATAACTAGTACCAGGTCATACTGCTGGTTACAACCAGATCCCATAACTAGTGGCAGGTCATCCTGCAGGTTATAACCAGATCCTATAACTAGGTAATCCTGCTGGTTATAACCAGATCCTATAACTAGGTAATCCTGCTGGTTATAACCAGATCCTATAACTAGGTAATCCTGCAGGTTATAACCAGATCCTATAACTAGTAGCAGGTCATCCTTCTGGTTATAACCAGATCCTATAACTAGGTAATCCTGCTGGTTACAATCAGATTATATAACTAGTAGCAGGTCATCCTGCTGGTTATAACTAGATCCTATAACTAGTAGCGTGTCATCCTGCTGGTTATAACTAGATCCTATAACTAGTAGCATGTCATCCTGCTGGTTATAACCAGATCCTATAACTAGTAGCAGGTCATCCTGCTGGTTATAACCAGATCCCATAACTAGTAGCAGGTCATCCTGCTGGTTATAACCAGATCCTATAACTAGTCGCAGGTCATCCTGCTGGTTATAACCAGATCCTATAACTAGGTCATCCTTCTGATTATAACCAGATCCTATAAATAGGTAATCCTGCTGGTTATAACCAAATCCTATAACTAGGTAATCCTGCAGGTTATAACCAGATCCTATAACTAGTAGCAGGTCATTCTTCTGGTTATAACCAGATCCTTTAACTAGGTAATCGTGCTGGTTATAACCAGATCCTATAACTAGGTAATCCTGCTGGTTCTAACCAGATCCTATAACTAGGTAATCCTGCTGGTTCTAACCAGATCATATAACTAGGTAATCCTGCAGGTTATAACCAGATCCCATAACTAGTAGAAGGTCATCCTTCTGGTTAAAACCAGATCCTATAATTAGGTAATCCTGCTGGTTATAATCAGATCATATAACTAGTAGCAAGTCATCTTGCAGGTTATAACCAGATCCTATAACTAGTAGCAGGTCATCCTTCTGGTTATAACCAGATGCTATAACTAGGTAATCCTGCTGGTTATAATCAGATCATATAATTAGTAGCAGGTCATCCTGCTGGTTATAACCAGATCCTATAACTAGGTAATCCTGCAGGTTATAACCAGATCCTGTAACTAGTAGCAGGTCATCCTACTGGTTATTACCAGATCCTATAACTAGTAGCAGGTCATCCTGCTGGTTATAACCAGATCCCATAACTAGTAGAAGGGTATCCTGCTGGTTATAACCAGATCATATAACTAGGTAATCCTGCTGGTTATAACCAGATCCTATAACTAGGTAATCTTGCTGGTTATAACCAGATCATATAACTAGGTAATCCTGCTGGTTATAACCAGATCCTATAACTAGTCGTAGGTCATCCTTCTGGTTATAACCAGTTCCTATAACTAGGTAATCCTGCTGGTTATAACCAGATCCTATAACTAGGTAATCCTGCAGGGTATAACCAGATCCTATAACTAGTAGCAGGTCATTATTCTGGTTATAACCAGATCCTATAACTAGGTAATCCTGCTGGTTATAATCAGATTTTATAACTAGTAGCAGGTCATCCTGCTTGTTATAACCAGATCCTATAACTAGGTAATCCTGCTGGTTATAACCAGATCCTTAAACTAGTACAAGGTAATCCTGCTGGTTATAACCAGATCCTATAACTACGTAATCATGCTGGTTATAACCAGATCCTATAACTAGTAGCAGGTCATCCTGCTGGTTATAACTAGATCCTATAACTAGTAGCATGTCATCCTGCTGGTTATAACCAGATCCCATAACTAGGTAATCCTGCTGGTTATAACCAGATCCCATAACTAGTAGAAGGTCATCCTGCTGGTTATAACCAGATCCTATAACTAGTAGCAGGTCATCCTGCTGGTTATAACCAGATCCCATAACTAGTCGTAGGTCATCCTGCTGGTTATAACCAGATCCTATAACTAGGTAATCCTGCTGGTTATTACCAGATCCTATAACTAGTAGCAGGTCATCCTTCTGGTTATAACCAGATTCTATAACTAGGTAATCCGGCTGGTTATAACCAGATCCTATAACTAGGTAATCCTGCAGGTTATAACCATATCCTATAACTAGTAGCAGGTAATCCTTCTGGTTACAACCAGATCCTTTAACTAGGTAATCGTGCTGGTTATAATCAGATTATATAACTAGTAGCAGGTCATCCTGCTGGTTATAACCAGATCCTATAACTAGGTAATCCTGCTGGTTATTACCAGATCCTATAACTCGGAAATCCTTCTGGTTCTAACCAGATCCTATAACTAGGTAATCCTGCAGGGTATAACAAGATCCTATAACTAGTAGCAGGTCATCCTTCTGGTTAATACCAGATCCTATACTTAGGTAATCCTGCTGGTTATAATCAGATCATATAACTAGTAGCAGGTCATCTTGCAGGTAATAACCAGATCCTATTACTAGTAGCAGGTCATCCTTCCGGTTATAACGAGATGCTATAACTAGGTAATCCTGCTGGTTATAATCAGATCATATAATTAGTAGCAGGTCATCCTGCTGGTTATAACCAGATCCTATAACTAGGTAATCCTGCAGGTTATAACCAGATCCTATAACTAGTAGCAGGTCATCCTACTGGTTATAACCAGATCCTATAACTAGGTAATCCTGCAGGTTATAACCAGATCCTATAACTAGTAGCAGGTCATCCTTCTGGTTATAACCAGATCCTTTAACTAGGTAATCGTGCTGGTTATAATCAGATTATATAACTAGTAGCAGGTCATCCTGCTGGTTATAACCAGATCCTATAACTAGTACCAGGTCATCCTTCTGGTTATAACCAGATCATGTAACTAGGAAATCATGCTGGTTATAACCAGATCCTATAACTAGTAGCAGGACATCCTGCTGGTTATAACTACATCCTATAACTAGTACCAGGTCATACTGCTGGTTACAACCAGATCCCATAACTAGTAGCAGGTCATCCTGCTGGTTATAACTAGATCCTATAACTAGTAGCATGTCATCCTGCTGGTTATAACCAGATCCTATAACTAGTAGGAGGTCATCCTGCTGGTTATAACCAGATCCCATAACTAGTAGCAGGTCATCCTGCTGGTTATAACCAGTTCCTATAACTAGTCGCAGGTCATCCTGCTGGTTATAACCAGATCCTATAACTAGGTCATCCTTCTGGTTATAACCAGATCCTATAACTAGGTAATCCTGCTGGTTATAACCAGATCCTATAACTAGGTAATCCTGCAGGGTATAACCAGATCCTATAACTAGTAGCAGGTGCTTTTTTCTGGTTATAACCAGATCCTATAACTAGGTAATCCTGCTGGTTATAATCAGATTTTATAACTAGTAGCAGGTCATCCTGCTTGTTATAACCAGATACTATAACTAGGTAATCCTGCTGGTTATAACCAGATCCTTAAACTAGTACAAGGTAATCCTGCTGGTTATAACCAGATCCTATAACTACGTAATCATGCTGGTTATAACCAGATCCTATAACTAGTAGCAGGTCATCCTGCTGGTTATAACTAGATCCTATAACTAGTAGCATGTCATCCTGCTGGTTATAACCAGATCCCATAACTAGGTAATCCTGCTGGTTATAACCAGATCCCATAACTAGTAGAAGGTCATCCTGCTGGTTATAACCAGATCCTATAACTAGTAGCAGGTCATCCTGCTGGTTATAACCAGATCCCATAACTAGTAGCAGGTCATCCTGCTGGTTATAACCATATCCTATAACTAGTCGTAGGTCATCCTGCTGGTTATAACCAGATCCTATAACTAGGTAATCCTGCTGGTTATTACCAGATCCTATAACTAGTAGCAGGTCATCCTTCTGGTTATAACCAGATCCTATAACTAGGTAATCCTGCTGGTTATAACCAGATCCTATAACTAGGTAATCCTGCAGGTTATAACCAGATCATATAACTAGTAGCAGGTCATCCTTCTGGTTACAACCAGATCCTATAACTAGGTAATCCTGCTGGTTATTACCAGATCCTATAACTAGTAGCAGGTCATCCTTCTGGTTATAACCAGATCCTATAACTAGGTAATCCTGCTGGTTATAACCAGATCCTATAACTAGGTAATCCTGCTGGTTATAACCAGATCCTATAACTAGGTAATCCTGCAGGTTATAACCAGATCCTATAACTAGTAGCAGGTCATCCTTCTGGTTATAACCAGATCCTTTAACTAGGTAATCGTGCTGGTTATAAACAGATTATATAACTAGTAGCAGGTCATCCTGCTGGTTATAACCAGATCCTATAACTAGGTAATCCTGCTGGTTATAACCAGATCCTATAACTACGTAATCATGCTGGTTATAACCAGATCCTATAACTAGTAGCAGGTCATCCTGTTGGTTATAACTAGATCCTATAACTAGTCGTAGGTCATCCTGCTTGTTATAACCAGATCCTATAACTAGTAGCAGGTCATCCTGCTGGTTATAACTAGATCCTATAACTAGTAGCATGTCATCCTGCTGGTTATAACCAGATCCCATAACTAGGTAATCCTGCTGGTTATAACCAGATCCCATAACTAGTAGAAGGTCATCCTGCTGGTTATAACCAGATCCTATAACTAGTAGCAGGTCATCCTGCTGGTTATAACCAGATCCCATAACTAGTAGCAGGTCATCCTGCTGGTTATAACCAGATCCTATAACTAGGTAATCCTGCTGGTTATTACCAGATCCTATAACTAGTCGTAGGTCATCCTGCTGGTTATAACCAGATCCTATAACTAGGTAATCCTGCTGGTTATTACCAGATCCTATAACTAGTAGCAGGTCATCCTTCTGGTTATAACCAGACCCTATAACTAGGTAATCCTGCTGGTTATAACCAGATCCTATAACTAGGTAATCCTGCAGGTTATAACCAGATCCTATAACTAGTAGCAGGTCATCCTTCTGGTTATAACCAGATCCTTTAACTAGGTAATCGTGCTGGTTATAATCAGATTATATAACTAGTAGCAGGTCAACCTGCTGGTTATAACCAGATCCTATAACTAGGTAATCCTGCTGGTTATTACCAGATCCTATAACTAGGTAATCCTGCTGGTTCTAACCAGATCCTATAACTAGGTAATCCTGCAGGGTATAACCAGATCCTATAACTAGTAGCAGGTCATCCTTCTGGTTATAACCAGATCATATAACTAGTAGCAGGTCATCGTGCTGGTTATAACCAGATCCCATAACTAGCAGCAGGTCATCCTGCTGGTTATAAGCAGATCCCATAACTAGTAGAAGGGCATCCTGCTGGTTATAATCAGATCATAAAACTAGGTAATCCTGCTGGTTATAACCAGATCCTATAACTAGGTAATCCTGCAGGTTATAACCAGATCCTATAACTACTAGCAGGTCATCCTTCTGGTTATAACCAGATCCTATAACTAGGTAATCCTGCTGGTTATAATCAGATTATATAACTAGTAGCAGGTCATCCTGCTGGTTATAACCAGATCCTATAACTAGTAGCAGGTCATCCTGCTAGTTATAACCAGATCATGTAACTAGGAAATCCTGCTGGTTACAACCAGATCCTTAAACTAGTACAAGGTAATCCTGCTGGTTATAACCAGATCCTATAACTACGTAATCATGCTGGTTATAACCAGATCCTATAACTAGTAGCAGGATATCCTGCTGGTTATAACTACATCCTATAACTAGTAGCATGTCATCCTGCTGGTTATAACCAGATCCTATAACAAGGTAATCCTGCTGGTTATAACCAGATCCCATAACTAGTAGCAGGTCATCCTGCTGGTTATAACCAGATCCTATAACTAGTACCAGGTCATACTGCTGGTTACAACCAGATCCCATAACTAGTGGCAGGTCATCCTGCAGGTTATAACCAGATCCTATAACTAGGTAATCCTGCTGGTTATAACCAGATCCTATAACTAGGTAATCCTGCTGGTTATAACCAGATCCTATAACTAGGTAATCCTGCAGGTTATAACCAGATCCTATAACTAGTAGCAGGTCATCCTTCTGGTTATAACCAGATCCTATAACTAGGTAATCCTGCTGGTTACAATCAGATTATATAACTAGTAGCAGGTCATCCTGCTGGTTATAACTAGATCCTATAACTAGTAGCGTGTCATCCTGCTGGTTATAACTAGATCCTATAACTAGTAGCATGTCATCCTGCTGGTTATAACCAGATCCTATAACTAGTAGCAGGTCATCCTGCTGGTTATAACCAGATCCCATAACTAGTAGCAGGTCATCCTGCTGGTTATAACCAGTTCCTATAACTATTCGCAGGTCATCCTGCTGGTTATAACCAGATCCTATAACTAGGTCATCCTTCTGATTATAACCAGATCCTATAAATAGGTAATCCTGCTGGTTATAACCAAATCCTATAACTAGGTAATCCTGCAGGTTATAACCAGATCCTATAACTAGTAGCAGGTCATTCTTCTGGTTATAACCAGATCCTTTAACTAGGTAATCGTGCTGGTTATAACCAGATCCTATAACTAGGTAATCCTGCTGGTTATAACCAGATCCTATAACTAGTAGCAGGTCATCCTTCTGGTTATAACCAGATCCTATAACTAGGTAATCCTGCTGGTTACAATCAGATTATATAACTAGTAGCAGGTCATCCTGCTGGTTATAACTAGATCCTATAACTAGTAGCATGTCATCCTGCTGGTTATAACCAGATCCTATAACTAGTAGGAGGTCATCCTGCTGGTTATAACCAGATCCCATAACTAGTAGCAGGTCATCCTGCTGGTTATGACCAGTTCCTATAACTAGTCGCAGGTCATCCTGCTGGTTATAACCAGATCCTATAACTAGGTCATCCTTCTGGTTATAACCAGATCCTATAACTAGGTAATCCTGCTGGTTATAACCAGATCCTATAACTAGGTAATCCTGCAGGGTATAACCAGATCCTATAACTAGTAGCAGGTGCTTTTTTCTGGTTATAACCAGATCCTATAACTAGGTAATCCTGCTGGTTATGATCAGATTTTATAACTAGTAGCAGGTCATCCTGCTTGTTATAACCAGATACTATAACTAGGTAATCCTGCTGGTTATAACCAGATCCTATAACTACGTAATCATGCTGGTTATAACCAGATCCTATAACTAGTAGCAGGTCATCCTGCTGGTTATAACTAGATCCTATAACTAGTAGCATGTCATCCTGCTGGTTATAACCAGATCCCATAACTAGGTAATCCTGCTGGTTATAACCAGATCCCATAACTAGTACAAGGTAATCCTGCTGGTTATAACCAGATCCTATAACTACGTAATCATGCTGGTTATAACCAGATCCTATAACTAGTAGCAGGTCATCCTGCTGGTTATAACCAGATCCTATAACTAGTAGCATGTCATCCTGCTGGTTATAACCAGATCCCATAACTAGGTAATCCTGCTGGTTATAACCAGATCCCATAACTAGTAGAAGGTCATCCTGCTGGTTATAACCAGATCCTATAACTAGTAGCAGGTCATCCTGCTGGTTATAACCAGATCCCATAACTAGTAGCAGGTCATCCTGCTGGTTATAACCAGATCCTATAACTAGGTAATCCTGCTGGTTATTACCATATCCTATAACTAGTCGTAAGTCATCCTGCTGGTTATAACCAGATCCTATAACTAGGTAATCCTGCTGGTTATTACCAGATCCTATAACTAGTAGCAGGTCATCCTTCTGGTTATAACCAGATCCTATAACTAGGTAATCCTGCTGGTTATAACCAGATCCTATAACTAGGTAATCCTGCAGGTTATAACCAGATCATATAACTAGTAGCAGGTCATCCTTCTGGTTACAACCAGATCCTTTAACTAGGTAATCGTGCTGGTTATAATCAGATTATATAACTAGTAGCAGGTCATCCTGCTGGTTATAACCAGATCCTATAACTAGGTAATCCTGCTGGTTATTACCAGATCCTATAACTAGGTAATCCTGCTGGTTCTAACCAGATCCTATAACTAGGTAATCCTGCAGGGTATAACAAGATCCTATAACTAGTAGCAGGTCATCCTTCTGGTTATAACCAGATCCTATAACTAGGTAATCCTGCTGGTTATAATCAGATTTTATAACTAGTAGCAGGTCATCCTGCTGGTTATAACCAGATCCAATAACTAGGTAATCCTGCTGGTTATAACCAGATCCTATAACTAGGTAATCTTGCTGGTTATAATCAGATTATATAACTAGTAGCAGGTCATCCTGCTGGTTATAACCAGATCCTATAACTAGTAGCAGGTCATCCTGCTAGTTATAACCAGATCATGTAACTAGGTAATCCTGCTGGTTACAACCAGATCCTTAAACTAGTACAAGGTAATCCTGCTGGTTATAACCAGATCCTATAACTACGTAATCATGCTGGTTATAACCAGATCCTATAACTAGTAGCAGGTCATCCTGCTGGTTATAACCAGATCCCATAACTAGTAGCAGGTCATCCTGCTGGTTATAACCAGTTCCTATAACTAGTCGCAGGTCATCCTGCTGGTTATAACCAGATCCTATAACTAGGTAATACTGCTGCTTATTACCAGATCCTATAACTAGTAGCAGGTCATCCTTCTGATTATAACCAGATCCTATAACTAGGTAATCCTGCTGGTTATAACCAGATCCTATAACTAGGTAATCCTGCAGGTTATAACCAGATCCTATAACTAGTAGCAGGTCATCCTTCTGGTTATAACCAGATCCTTTAACTAGGTAATCATGCTGGTTATAACCAGATCCTATAACTAGGTAATCCTGCTGGTTATAACCAGATCCTATAACTAGGTAATCCTGCTGGTTCTAACCAGATCATATAACTAGGTAATCCTGCAGGTTATAACCAGATCCCATAACTAGTAGATGGTCATCCTTCTGGTTAAAACCAGATCCTATAATTAAGTAATCCTGCTGGTTATAATCAGATCATATAACTAGTAGCAGGTCATCTTGCAGGTAAAAACCAGATCCTATAACTAGTAGCAGGTCATCCTTCCGGTTATAACCAGATGCTTTAACTAGGTAATCCTGCTGGTTATAATCAGATCATATAATTAGTAGCAGGTCATCCTGCTGGTTATAACCAGATCCTATGACTAGGTAATCCTGCAGGTTATAACCAGATCCTATAACTAGTAGCAGGTCATCCTACTGGTTATAACCAGATCCTATAACTAGGTAATCCTACTGGTTATTACCAGATCTTATAACTAGTCACAGGTCATCCTGCTGGTTATAACCAGATCCTATAACTAGGTCATCCTACTGGTTATAACCAGATCCTATAACTAGGTAATCCTGCTGGTTATAATCAGATTTTATAACTAGTAGAAGGTCATCCTGCTGGTTGTAACCAGATCCTATAACTAGGTAATCCTGCTGGTTATAACCAGATCATATAACTAGGTAATCCTGCTGGTTATAACCAGATCCTATAACTAGGTAATCCTGCAGGTTATAACCAGATCCTATAACTAGTAGCAGGTCATCCTTCTGGTTATAACCAGATCCTATAACTAGGTAATCCTGCTGGTTATAATCAGATTATATAACTAGTAGCAGGTCATCCTGCTGGTTATAACCAGATCCTATAACTAGTAGCAGGTCATCCTGCTAGTTATAACCAGATCATGTAACTAGGTAATCCTGCTGGTTACAACCAGATCCTTAAACTAGTACAAGGTAATCCTGCTGGTTATAACCAGATCCTATAACTACGTAATCATGCTGGTTATAACCAGATCCTATAACTAGTAGCAGGTCATCCTGCTGGTTATAACCAGATCCTATAACTAGTAGATGGTCATCCTTCTGGTTAAAACCAGATCCTATAATTAAGTAATCCTGCTGGTTATAATCAGATCATATAACTAGTAGCAGGTCATCTTGCAGGTAATAACCAGATCCTATAACTAGTAGCAGGTCATCCTTCCGGTTATAACCAGATGCTATAACTAGGTAATCCTGCTGGTTATAATCAGATCATATAATTAGTAGCAGGTCATCCTGCTGGTTAAAACCAGATCCTATAACTAGGTAATCCTGCAGGTTATAACCAGATCCTATAACTAGTAGCAGGTCATCCTTCTGGTTAAAACCAGATCCTATAATTAAGTAATCCTGCTGGTTATAATCAGATCATATAACTAGTAGCAGGTCATCTTGCAGGTAATAACCAGATCCTATAACTAGTAGCAGGTCATCCTTCCGGTTATAACCAGATGCTATAACTAGGTAATCCTGCTGGTTATAATCAGATCATATAATTAGTAGCAGGTCATCCTGCTGGTTATAACCAGATCCTATAACTAGGTAATCCTGCAGGTTATAACCAGATCCTATAACTAGTAGCAGGTCATCCTACTGGTTATAACCAGATCCTATAACTAGTAGCAGGTCATCCTGCTGGTTATAACCAGATCCCATAACTAGTAGAAGGGCATCCTGCTGGTTATAACCAGATCATATAACTAGGTAATCCTGCTGGTTATAACCAGATCCTATAACTAGGTAATCCTGCAGGTTATAACCAGATCCTATAACTAGTAGCAGGTCATCCTTCTGGTTATAACCAGATCCTTTAACTAGGTAATCATGCTGGTTATAATCAGATTATATAACTAGTAGCAGGTCATCCTGCTGGTTATAACCAGATCCTATAACTAGGTAATCCTGCTGGTTATTACCAGATCCTATAACTAGTAGCAGGTCATCCTTCTGGTTATAACCAGATCTTACAACTAGGTAATCCTGCTGGTTATAATCCGATTATATAACTAGTAGCAGGTCATCCTGCTGGTTATAACCAGATCCTATAACTAGTAGCAGGTCATCCTGCTAGTTATAACCAGATCCTGTAACTAGGTAATCCTGCTGGTTACAACCAGATCCTTAAACTAGTACAAGGTAATCCTGCTGGTTATAACCAGATCCTATAACTAGTAGCAGGGCATCCTGCTGGTTATAACTAGATCCTATAACTAGTAGCATGTCATCCTGCTGGTTATAACCAGATCCTATAACTAGGTAATCCTGCTGGTTATAACCAGATCCCATAACTAGTAGAAGGTCATCCTGCTGGTTATAACCAGATCCTATAACTAGTAGCAGGTCATCCTTCTGGTTATAACCAGATCCTTTAACTAGGTAATCGTGCTGGTTATAATCAGATTATATAACTAGTAGCAGGTCATCCTGCTGGTTATAACCAGATCCTATAACTAGGTAATCCTGCTGGTTATTACCAGATCCTATAACTAGTAGCAGGTCATCCTTCTGGTTATAACCAGATCTTACAACTAGGTAATCCTGCTGGTTATAATCCGATTATATAACTAGTAGCAGGTCATCCTGCTGGTTATAACCAGATCCTATAACTAGTAGCAGGTCATCCTGCTAGTTATAACCAGATCATGTAACTAGGTAATCCTGCTGGTTACAACCAGATCCTTAAACTAGTACAAGGTAATACTGCTGGTTATAACCAGATCCTATAACTACGTAATCATGCTGGTTATAACCAGATCCTATAACTAGTAGCAGGTCATCCTGCTGGTTATAACTAGATCCTATAACTAGTAGCATGTCATCCTGCTGGTTATAACCAGATCCCATAACTCGTAGCAGGTCATCCTTCTGGTTATAACCAGATCCTTTAACTAGGTAATCATGCTGGTTATAACCAGATCCTATAACTAGGTAATCCTGCTGGTTCTAACCAGATCATATAACTAGGTAATCCTGCAGGTTATAACCAGATCCCATAACTAGTAGATGGCCATCCTTCTGGTTAAAACCAGATCCTATAATTAAGTAATCCTGCTGGTTATAATCAGATCATATAACTAGTAGCAGGTCATCTTGCAGGTAAAAACCAGATCCTATAACTAGTAGCAGGTCATCCTTCCGGTTATAACCAGATGCTATAACTAGGTAATCCTGCTGGTTATAATCAGATCATATAATTAGTAGCAGGTCATCCTGCTGGTTATAACCAGATCCTATGACTAGGTAATCCTGCAGGTTATAACCAGATCCTATAACTAGTAGCAGGTCATCCTACTGGTTATAACCAGATCCTATAACTAGGTAATCCTGCTGGTTATTACCAGATCTTATAACTAGTCACAGGTCATCCTGCTGGTTATAACCAGATCCTATAACTAGGTCATCCTGCTGGTTATAACCAGATCCTATAACTAGGTAATCCTGCTGGTTATAATCAGATTTTATAACTAGTAGAAGGTCATCCTGCTGGTTGTAACCAGATCCTATAACTAGGTAATCCTGCTGGTTATAACCAGATCATATAACTAGGTAATCCTGCTGGTTATAACCAGATCCTATAACTAGGTAATCCTGCAGGTTATAACCAGATCCTATAACTAGTAGCAGGTCATCCTTCCGGTTATAACCAGATGCTATAACTAGGTAATCCTGCTGGTTATAATCAGTTCATATAATTAGTAGCAGGTCATCCTGCTGGTTATAACCAGATCCTATGACTAGGTAATCCTGCAGGTTATAACCAGATCCTATAACTAGTAGCAGGTCATCCTACTGGTTATAACCAGATCCTATAACTAGGTAATCCTGCTGGTTATTACCAGATCTTATAACTAGTCACAGGTCATCCTGCTGGTTATAACCAGATCCTATAACTAGGTCATCCTGCTGGTTATAACCAGATCCTATAACTAGGTAATCCTGCTGGTTATAATCAGATTTTATAACTAGTAGAAGGTCATCCTGCTGGTTGTAACCAGATCCTATAACTAGGTAATCCTGCTGGTTATAACCAGATCATATAACTAGGTAATCCTGCTGGTTATAACCAGATCCTATAACTAGGTAATCCTGCAGGTTATAACCAGATCCTATAACTAGTAGCAGGTCATCCTTCTGGTTATAACCAGATCCTATAACTAGGTAATCCTGCTGGTTATAATCAGATTATATAACTAGTAGCAGGTCATCCTGCTGGTTATAACCAGATCCTATAACTAGTAGCAGGTCATCCTGCTAGTTATAACCAGATCATGTAACTAGGTAATCCTGCTGGTTACAACCAGATCCTTAAACTAGTACAAGGTAATCCTGCTGGTTATAACCAGATCCTATAACTACGTAATCATGCTGGTTATAACCAGATCCTATAACTAGTAGCAGGTCATCCTGCTGGTTATAACCAGATCCTATAACTAGTAGATGGTCATCCTTCTGGTTAAAACCAGATCCTATAATTAAGTAATCCTGCTGGTTATAATCAGATCATATAACTAGTAGCAGGTCATCTTGCAGGTAATAACCAGATCCTATAACTAGTAGCAGGTCATCCTTCCGGTTATAACCAGATGCTATAACTAGGTAATCCTGCTGGTTATAATCAGATCATATAATTAGTAGCAGGTCATCCTGCTGGTTATAACCAGATCCTATAACTAGGTAATCCTGCTGGTTATAACCAGATCCTATAACTAGTAGCAGGTCATCCTACTGGTTATAACCAGATCCTATAACTAGTAGCAGGTCATCCTGCTGGTTATAACCAGATCCCATAACTAGTAGAAGGGCATCCTGCTGGTTATAACCAGATCATATAACTAGGTAATCCTGCTGGTTATAACCAGATCCTATAACTAGGTAATCCTGCAGGTTATAACCAGATCCTATAACTAGTAGCAGGTCATCCTTCTGGTTATAACCAGATCCTTTAACTAGGTAATCATGCTGGTTATAATCAGATTATATAACTAGTAGCAGGTCATCCTGCTGGTTATAACCAGATCCTATAACTAGGTAATCCTGCAGGTTATAACCAGATCCTATAACTAGTAGCAGGTCATGCTTCTGGTTTTAACCAGATCCTATAACTAGGTAATCCTGCTGGTTATAATCAGATTATATAACTAGTAGCAGGTCATCCTGCTGGTTATAACCAGATCCAATAACTAGGTAATCATGCTGGTTATAACCAGATCCTATAACTAGGTAATCCTGCTGGTTATAACCAGATCCTATAACTAGGTAATCCTGCTGGTTCTAACCAGATCATATAACTAGGTAATCCTGCAGGTTATAACCAGATCCCATAACTAGTAGATGGTCATCCTTCTGGTTAAAACCAGATCCTATAATTAAGTAATCCTGCTGGTTATAATCAGATCATATAACTAGTAGCAGGTCATCTTGCAGGTAAAAACCAGATCCTATAACTAGTAGCAGGTCATCCTTCCGGTTATAACCAGATGCTATAACTAGGTAATCCTGCTGGTTATAATCAGATCATATAATTAGTAGCAGGTCATCCTGCTGGTTATAACCAGATCCTATGACTAGGTAATCCTGCAGGTTATAACCAGATCCTATAACTAGTAGCAGGTCATCCTACTGGTTATAACCAGATCCTATAACTAGGTAATCCTGCTGGTTATTACCAGATCTTATAACTAGTCACAGGTCATCCTGCTGGTTATAACCAGATCCTATAACTAGGTCATCCTGCTGGTTATAACCAGATCCTATAACTAGGTAATCCTGCTGGTTATAATCAGATTTTATAACTAGTAGAAGGTCATCCTGCTGGTTGTAACCAGATCCTATAACTAGGTAATCCTGCTGGTTATAACCAGATCATATAACTAGGTAATCCTGCTGGTTATAACCAGATCCTATAACTAGGTAATCCTGCAGGTTATAACCAGATCCTATAACTAGTAGCAGGTCATCCTTCTGGTTATAACCAGATCCTATAACTAGGTAATCCTGCTGGTTATAATCCGATTATATAACTAGTAGCAGGTCATCCTGCTGGTTATAACCAGATCCTATAACTAGTAGCAGGTCATCCTGCTAGTTATAACCAGATCATGTAACTAGGTAATCCTGCTGGTTACAACCAGATCCTTAAACTAGTACAAGGTAATCCTGCTGGTTATAACCAGATCCTATAACTACGTAATCATGCTGGTTATAACCAGATCCTATAACTAGTAGCAGGTCATCCTGCTGGTTATAACCAGATCCTATAACTAGTAGCATGTCATCCTGCTGGTTATAACCAGATCCCATAACTAGTAGCAGGTCATCCTTCTGGTTATAACCAGATCCTTTAACTAGGTAATCATGCTGGTTATAACCAGATCCTATAACTAGGTAATCCTGCTGGTTATAACCAGATCCTATAACTAGTATCAGGTCATCTTGCAGGTAAAAACCAGATCCTATAACTAGTAGCAGGTCATCCTTCCGGTTATAACCAGATGCTATAACTAGGTAATCCTGCTGGTTATAATCAGATCATATAATTAGTAGCAGGTCATCCTGCTGGTTATAACCAGATCCTATGACTAGGTAATCCTGCAGGTTATAACCAGATCCTATAACTAGTAGCAGGTCATCCTACTGGTTATAACCAGATCCTATAACTAGGTAATCCTGCTGGTTATTACCAGATCTTATAACTAGTCACAGGTCATCCTGCTGGGTATAACCAGATCCTATAACTAGGTCATCCTGCTGGTTATAACCAGATCCTATAACTAGGTAATCCTGCTGGTTATAATCAGATTTTATAACTAGTAGAAGGTCATCCTGCTGGTTGTAACCAGATCCTATAACCAGGTAATCCTGCTGGTTATAACCAGATCATATAACTAGGTAATCCTGCTGGTTATAACCAGATCCTATAACTAGGTAATCCTGCAGGTTATAACCAGATCCTATAACTAGTAGATGGTCATCCTTCTGGTTAAAACCAGATCCTATAATTAAGTAATCCTGCTGGTTATAATCAGATCATATAACTAGTAGCAGGTCATCTTGCAGGTAATAACCAGATCCTATAACTAGTAGCAGGTCATCCTTCCGGTTATAACCAGATGCTATAACTAGGTAATCCTGCTGGTTATAATCAGATCATATAATTAGTAGCAGGTCATCCTGCTGGTTATAACCAGATCCTATAACTAGGTAATCCTGCAGGTTATAACCAGATCCTATAACTAGTAGCAGGTCATCCTACTGGTTATAACCAGATCCTATAACTAGTAGCAGGTCATCCTGCTGGTTATAACCAGATCCCATAACTAGTAGAAGGGCATCCTGCTGGTTATAACCAGATCATATAACTAGGTAATCCTGCTGGTTATAACCAGATCCTATAACTAGGTAATCCTGCAGGTTATAACCAGATCCTATAACTAGTAGCAGGTCATCCTTCTGGTTATAACCAGATCCTTTAACTAGGTAATCATGCTGGTTATAATCAGATTATATAACTAGTAGCAGGTCATCCTGCTGGTTATAACCAGATCCTATAACTAGGTAATCCTGCTGGTTATTACCAGATCCTATAACTAGTAGCAGGTCATCCTTCTGGTTACAACCAGATCTTACAACTAGGTAATCCTGCTGGTTATAATCAGATTATATAACTAGTAGCAGGTCATCCTGCTGGTTATAACCAGATCCTATAACTAGTAGCAGGTCATCCTGCTAGTTATAACCAGATCCTGTAACTAGGTAATCCTGCTGGTTACAACCAGATCCTTAAACTAGTACAAGGTAATCCTGCTGGTTATAACCAGATCCTATAACTAGTAGCAGGTCATCCTGCTGGTTATAACTAGATCCTATAACTAGTAGCATGTCATCCTGCTGGTTATAACCAGATCCTATAACTAGGTAATCCTGCTGGTTATAACCAGATCCCATAACTAGTAGAAGGTCATCCTGCTGGTTATAACCAGATCCTATAACTAGTAGCAGGTCATCCTTCTGGTTATAACCAGATCCTTTAACTAGGTAATCGTGCTGGTTATAATCAGATTATATAACTAGTAGCAGGTCATCCTGCTGGTTATAACCAGATCCTATAACTATGTAATCCTGCTGGTTATTACCAGATCCTATAACTAGTAGCAGGTCATCCTTCTGGTTATAACCAGATCTTACAACTAGGTAATCCTGCTGGTTATAATCCGATTATATAACTAGTAGCAGGTCATCCTGCTGGTTATAACCAGATCCTATAACTAGTAGCAGGTCATCCTGCTAGTTATAACCAGATCATGTAACTAGGTAATCCTGCTGGTTACAACCAGATCCTTAAACTAGTACAAGGTAATCCTGCTGGTTATAACCAGATCCTATAACTACGTAATCATGCTGGTTATAACCAGATCCTATAACTAGTAGCAGGTCATCCTGCTGGTTATAACTAGATCCTATAACTAGTAGCATGTCATCCTGCTGGTTATAACCAGATCCCATAACTAGTAGCAGGTCATCCTGCTGGTTATAACCAGTTCCTATAACTAGTCGCAGTTCATCCTGCTGGTTATAACCAGATCCTATAACTAGGTAATACTGCTGGTTATTACCAGATCCTATAACTAGTAGCAGGTCATCCTTCTGATTATAACCAGATCCTATAACTAGGTAATCCTGCTGGTTATAACCAGATCCTATAACTAGGTAATCCTGCAGGTTATAACCAGATCCTATAACTAGTAGTAGGTCATCCTGCTGGTTATAACCAGATCCTTTAACTAGGTAATCATGCTGGTTATAACCAGATCCTATAACTAGGTAATCCTGCTGGTTATAACCAGATCCTATAACTAGGTAATCCTGCTGGTTCTAACCAGATCATATAACTAGGTAATCCTGCAGGTTATAACCAGATCCCATAACTAGTAGATGGTCATCCTTCTGGTTAAAACCAGATCCTATAATTAAGTAATCCTGCTGGTTATAATCAGATCATATAACTAGTAGCAGGTCATCTTGCAGGTAATAACCAGATCCTATAACTAGTAGCAGGTCATCCTGCTGGTTATAACTAGATCCTATAACTAGTAGCATGTCATCCTGCTGGTTATAACCAGATCCTATAACTAGGTAATCCTGCTGGTTATAACCAGATCCCATAACTAGTAGAAGGTCATCCTGCTGGTTATAACCAGATCTTACAACTAGGTAATCCTGCTGGTTATAATCCGATTATATAACTAGTAGCAGGTCATCCTGCTGGTTATAACCAGATCCTATAACTAGTAGCAGGTCATCCTGCTGGTTATAACTAGATCCTATAACTAGTAGCAGGTCATCCTTCTGGTTATAACCAGATCTTACAACTAGGTAATCCTGCTGGTTATAATCCGATTATATAACTAGTAGCAGGTCATCCTGCTGGTTATAACCAGATCCTATAACTAGTAGCAGGTCATCCTGCTAGTTATAACCAGATCATCTAACTAGGTAATCCTGCTGGTTACAACCAGATCCTTAAACTAGTACAAGGTAATCCTGCTGGTTATAACCAGATCCTATAACTACGTAATCATGCTGGTTATAACCAGATCCTATAACTAGTAGCAGGTCATCCTGCTGGTTATAACTAGATCCTATAACTAGTAGCATGTCATCCTGCTGGTTATAACCAGATTCCATAACTAGTAGCAGGTCATCCTGCTGGTTATAACCAGTTCCTATAACTAGTCGCAGTTCATCCTGCTGGTTATAACCAGATCCTATAACTAGGTAATACTGCTGGTTATTACCAGATCCTATAACTAGTAGCAGGTCATCCTTCTGATTATAACCAGATCCTATAACTAGGTAGTCCTGCTGGTTATAACCAGATCCTATAACTAGTAGCAGGTCATCCTGCTGGTTATAACCAGATCCCATAACTAGTAGCAGGTCATCCTGCTGGTTATAACCAGATCCTATAACTAGGTAATCCTGCTGGTTATTACCAGATCCTATAACTAGTCGTAGGTCATCCTGCTGGTTATAACCAGATCCTATAACTAGGTAATCCTGCTGGTTATTACCAGATCCTATAACTAGTAGCAGGTCATCCTGCTGGTTATAACCAGATCCCATAACTAGTAGCAGGTAATCCTGCTGGTTATAACCAGATCCCATAACTAGTAGAAGGTCATCCTGCTGGTTATAACCAGATCCTATAACTAGTAGCAGGTCATCCTGCTGGTTATAACCAGATCCCATAACTAGTAGCAGGTCATCCTGCTGGTTATAACCAGATCCTATAACTAGGTAATCCTGCTGGTTATTACCAGATCCTATAACTAGTCGTAGGTCATCCTGCTGGTTATAACCAGATCCTATAACTAGGTAATCCTGCTGGTTATTACCAGATCCTATAACTAGTAGCAGGTCATCCTTCTGGTTATAACCAGATCCTATAACTAGGTAATCCTGCTGGTTATAACCAGATCCTATAACTAGGTAATCCTGCAGGTTATAACCAGAACCTATAACTAGTAGCAGGTCATCCTTCTGGTTATAACCAGATCCTTTAACTAGGTAATCGTGCTGGTTATAATCAGATTATATAACTAGTAGCAGGTCATCCTGCTGGTTATAACCAGATCCTATAACTAGGTAATCCTGCTGGTTATTACCAGATCCTATAACTAGGTAATCCTGCTGGTTCTAACCAGATCCTATAACTAGGTAATCCTGCTGGTTATTACCAGATCTTATAACTAGTCACAGGTCATCCTGCTGGTTATAACCAGATCCTATAACTAGGTAATCCTGCTGGTTATTACCATGTCCTATAACCAGTAGCAGGTCATCCTGCTGGTTATAACCAGATCCTATAACTAGGTAATCCTGCTGGTTATAATCAGATCATATAACTAGGTAATCCTGCTGGTTATAACCAGATCCTATAACTAGGTAATCCTGCAGGTTATAACCAGATCCTATAACTAGTAGCAGGTCATCCTTCTGGTTATAACCAGATCCTATAACTAAGTAATCCTGCTGGTTATAATCAGATTATATAACTAGTAGCAGGTCATCCTGCTGGTTATAACCAGATCCTATAACTAGGTAATCCTGCTGGTTATAACCAGATCATATAACTAGGTAATCCTGCTGGTTATAACCAGATCCTATAACTAGGTAATCCTGCAGGTTATAACCAGATCCTATAACTAGTAGCAGGTCATCCTTCTGGTTATAACCAGATCCTATAACTAAGTAATCCTGCTGGTTATAATCAGATTATATAACTAGTAGCAGGTCATCCTGCTGGTTATAACCAGATCCTATAACTAGTAGCAGGTCATCCTGCTAGTTATAACCAGATCATGTAACTAGGTAATCCTGCTGGTTACAACCAGATCCTTAAACTAGTACAAGGTAATCCTGCTGGTTATAACCAGATCCTATAACTACGTAATCATGCTGGTTATAACCAGATCCTATAACTAGTAGCAGGTCATCCTGCTGGTTATAACCAGATCCTATAACTAGGTAATCCTGCAGGTTATAACCAGATCCTATAACTAGTAGCAGGTCATCCTTCTGGTTATAACCAGATCCTTTAACTAGGTAATCATGCTGGTTATAATCAGATTATATAACTAGTAGCAGGTCATCCTGCTGGTTATAACCAGATCCTATAACTAGGTAATCCTGCTGGTTATTACCAGATCCTATAACTAGTAGCAGGTCATCCTTCTGGTTATAACCAGATCTTACAACTAGGTAATCCTGCTGGTTATAATCAGATTATATAACTAGTAGCAGGTCATCCTGCTGGTTATAACCAGATCCTATAACTAGTAGCAGGTCATCCTGCTAGTTATAACCAGATCCTGTAACTAGGTAATCCTGCTGGTTACAACCAGATCCTTAAACTAGTACAAGGTAATCCTGCTGGTTATAACCAGATCCTATAACTAGTAGCAGGTCATCCTGCTGGTTATAACTAGATCCTATAACTAGTAGCAGGTCATCCTTCTGGTTATAACCAGATCTTACAACTAGGTAATCCTGCTGGTTATAATCCGATTATATAACTAGTAGCAGGTCATCCTGCTGGTTATAACCAGATCCTATAACTAGTAGCAGGTCATCCTGCTAGTTATAACCAGATCATCTAACTAGGTAATCCTGCTGGTTACAACCAGATCCTTAAACTAGTACAAGGTAATCCTGCTGGTTATAACCAGATCCTATAACTACGTAATCATGCTGGTTATAACCAGATCCTATAACTAGTAGCAGGTCATCCTGCTGGTTATAACTAGATCCTATAACTAGTAGCATGTCATCCTGCTGGTTATAACCAGATTCCATAACTAGTAGCAGGTCATCCTGCTGGTTATAACCAGTTCCTATAACTAGTCGCAGTTCATCCTGCTGGTTATAACCAGATCCTATAACTAGGTAATACTGCTGGTTATTACCAGATCCTATAACTAGTAGCAGGTCATCCTTCTGATTATAACCAGATCCTATAACTAGGTAATCCTGCTGGTTATAACCAGATCCTATAACTAGGTAATCCTGCAGGTTATAACCAGATCCTATAACTAGTAGTAGGTCATCCTTCTGGTTATAACCAGATCCTTTAACTAGGTAATCATGCTGGTTATAACCAGATCCTATAACTAGGTAATCCTGCTGGTTATAACCAGATCCTATAACTAGGTAATCCTGCTGGTTCTAACCAGATCATATAACTAGGTAATCCTGCAGGTTATAACCAGATCCCATAACTAGTAGATGGTCATCCTTCTGGTTAAAACCAGATCCTATAATTAAGTAATCCTGCTGGTTATAATCAGATCATATAACTAGTAGCAGGTCATCTTGCAGGTAATAACCAGATCCTATAACTAGTAGCAGGTCATCCTGCTGGTTATAACTAGATCCTATAAATAGTAGCATGTCATCCTGCTGGTTATAACCAGATCCTATAACTAGGTAATCCTGCTGGTTATAACCAGATCCCATAACTAGTAGAAGGTCATCCTGCTGGTTATAACCAGATCTTACAACTAGGTAATCCTGCTGGTTATAATCCGATTATATAACTAGTAGCAGGTCATCCTGCTGGTTATAACCAGATCCTATAACTAGTAGCAGGTCATCCTGCTAGTTATAACCAGATCATGTAACTAGGTAATCCTGCTGGTTACAACCAGATCCTTAAACTAGTACAAGGTAATCCTGCTGGTTATAACCAGATCCTATAACTAGTAGCAGGTCATCCTGCTGGTTATAACTACATCCTATAACTAGTAGCATGTCATCCTGCTGGTTATAACCAGATCCTATAACTAGGTAATCCTGCTGGTTATAACCAGATCCTATAACTAGTAGAAGGTCATCCTGCTGGTTATAACCAGATCCTATAACTAGTAGCAGGTCATCCTGCTGGTTATAACCAGATCCCATAACTAGTAGCAGGTCATCCTGCTGGTTATAACCAGATCCTATAACTAGGTAATCCTGCTGGTTATTACCAGATCCTATAACTAGTCGTAGGTCATCCTGCTGGTTATAACCAGATCCTATAACTAGGTAATCCTGCTGGTTATTACCAGATCCTATAACTAGTAGCAGGTCATCCTTCTGGTTATAACCAGATCCTACAACTAGGTAATCCTGCTGGTTATAACCAGATCCCATAACTAGTAGAAGGTCATCCTGCTGGTTATAACCAGATCCTATAACTAGTAGCAGGTCATCCTGCTGGTTATAACCAGATCCCATAACTAGTAGCAGGTCATCCTGCTGGTTATAACCAGATCCTATAACTAGGTAATCCTGCTGGTTATTACCAGATCCTATAACTAGTCGTAGGTCATCCTGCTGGTTATAACCAGATCCTATAACTAGGTAATCCTGCTGGTTATTACCAGATCCTATAACTAGTAGCAGGTCATCCTTCTGGTTATAACCAGATCCTATAACTAGGTAATCCTGCTGGTTATAACCAGATCCTATAACTAGGTAATCCTGCAGGTTATAACCAGAACCTATAACTAGTAGCAGGTCATCCTTCTGGTTATAACCAGATCCTTTAACTAGGTAATCGTGCTGGTTATAATCAGATTATATAACTAGTAGCAGGTCATCCTGCTGGTTATAACCAGATCCTATAACTAGGTAATCCTGCTGGTTATTACCAGATCCTATAACTAGGTAATCCTGCTGGTTCTAACCAGATCCTATAACTAGGTAATCCTGCTGGTTATTACCAGATCTTATAACTAGTCACAGGTCATCCTGCTGGTTATAACCAGATCCTATAACTAGGTAATCCTGCTGGTTATTACCATGTCCTATAACCAGTAGCAGGTCATCCTGCTGGTTATAACCAGATCCTATAACTAGGTAATCCTGCTGGTTATAACCAGATCCCATAACTAGTAGCAGGTCATCCTGCTGGTTTTAACCAGATCCTATAACTAGGTAATCCTGCTGGTTATAATCAGATCATATAACTAGGTAATCCTGCTGGTTATAACCAGATCCTATAACTAGGTAATCCTGCAGGTTATAACCAGATCCTATAACTAGTAGCAGGTCATCCTTCTGGTTATAACCAGATCCTATAACTAGGTAATCCTGCTGGTTATAATCACATTATATAACTAGTAGCAGGTCATCCTGGTGGTTATAACCAGATCCTATAACTAGTAGCAGGTCATCCTGCTAGTTATAACCAGATCCTTTAACTAGGTAATCCTGCTGGTTACAACCAGATCCTTAAACTAGTACAAGGTAATCCTGCTGGTTATAACCAGATCCTATAACTACGTAATCATGCTGGTTATAACCAGATCCTATAACTAGGTAATCCTGCAGGTTATAACCAGATCCTATAACTAGTAGCAGGTCATCTTACTGGTTATAACCAGATCCTATAACTAGTAGCAGGTCATCCTGCTGGTTATAACCAGATCATATAACTAGGTAATCCTGCTGGTTATAACCAGATCCTATAACTAGGTAATCCTGCAGATTATAACCAGATCCTATAACTAGTAGCAGGTCATCCTTCTGGTTATAACCAGATCCTTTAACTAGGTAATCGTGCTGGTTATAATCAGATTATATAACTAGTAGCAGGTCATCCTGCTGGTTATAACCAGATCCTATAACTAGGTAATCCTGCTGGTTATTACCAGATCCTATAACTAGTAGCAGGTCATCCTTCTGGTTATAACCAGATCTTACAACTAGGTAATCCTGCTGGTTATAATCAGATTATATAACTAGTAGCAGGTCATCCTGCTGGTTATAACCAGATCCTATAACTAGTAGCATGTCATCCTGCTAGTTATAACCAGATCATGCAACTAGGTAATCCTGCTGGTTACAACCAGATCCTTAAACTAGTACAAGGTAATCCTGATGGTTATAACCAGATCCTATAACTAGTAGCAGGTCATCCTGCTGGTTATAACTAGCTCCTATAACTAGTAGCATGTCATCCTGCTGGTTATAACCAGATCCTATAACTAGGTAATCCTGCTGGTTATAACCATATCCCATAACTAGTAGAAGGTCATCCTGCTGGTTATAACCAGATCCTATAACTAGTAGCAGGTCATCCTTCTGGTTATAACCAGATCTTAAGACTAGGTAATCCTGCTGGTTATAATCCGATTATATAACTAGTAGCAGGTCATCCTGCTGGTTATAACCAGATCCTATAACTAGTAGCAGGTCATCCTGCTAGTTATAACCAGATCATGTAACTAGGTAATCCTGCTGGTTACAACCAGATCCTTAAACTAGTACAAGGTAATCCTGCTGGTTATAACCAGATCCTATAACTAGTAGCAGGTCATCCTGCTGGTTATAACTAGATCCTATAACTAGTAGCATGTCATCCTGCTGGTTATAACCAGATCCTATAACTAGGTAATCCTGCTGGTTATAACCAGATCCCATAACTAGTAGAAGGTCATCCTGCTGGTTATAACCAGATCCTATAACTAGTAGCAGGTCATCCTGCTGGTTATAACCAGATCCCATAACTAGTAGCAGGTCATCCTGCTGGTTATAACCAGATCCTATAACTAGGTAATCCTGCTGGTTATAACCAGATCCTATAACTAGGTAATCCTGCAGGTTATAACCAGAACCTATAACTAGTAGCAGGTCATCCTTCTGGTTATAACTAGATCATTTAACTAGGTAATCGTGCTGGTTATAATCAGATTATATAACTAGTAGCAGGTCATCCTGCTGGTTATAACCAGATCCTATAACTAGGTAATCCTGCTGGTTATAACCAGATCCCATAACTAGTAGCAGGTCATCCTGCTGGTTTTAACCAGATCCTATAACTAGGTAATCCTGCTGGTTATAATCAGATCATATAACTAGGTAATCCTGCTGGTTATAACCAGATCCTATAACTAGGTAATCCTGCAGGTTATAACCAGATCCTATAACTAGTAGCAGGTCATCCTTCTGGTTATGACCAGATCCTATAACTAGGTAATCCTGCTGGTTATAATCAGATTATGTAACTAGTAGCAGGTCATCCTGCTGGTTATAACCAGATACTATAACTAGTAGCAGGTAATCCTGCTGGTTATAACCAGATCCTAAAACTAGTAGCATGTCATCCTGCTGGTTATACCACATCCTATAACTAGGTAATCCTGCTGGTTATAACCAGATCCCATAACTAGTAGCAGGTCATCCTGCAGGTTATACCAGATCCTATAACTAGGTAATCCTGCTGGTTATAACCAGATCCTATAACTAGGTAATCCTGCTGGTTATAACCAGATCCTATAACTAGGTAATCCTGCAGGCTATAAACAGATCCTAAAACTAGTAGCAGGTCATCCTTCTGGTTATAACCAGATCCCATAACTAGTAGCAGGTCATCCTGCAGGTTATACCAGATCCTATAACTAGGTAATCCTGCTGGTTATAACCAGATCCTATAACTAGGTAATCCTGCAGGTTATAAACAGATCCTAAAACAAGTAGCAGGTCATCCTGCTGGTTATAACTATATCCTATAACTAGTAGCATGTCATCCTGCTGGTTATAAACAGATCCTATAACTAGGTAATCCTGCTGGTTATAACCAGATCCCAATACTAGTAGAAGGTCATCCTGCTGGTTATAACCAGATCCTATAACTAGGTAATCCTGCAGGTTATAAACAGATCCTAAAACAAGTAGCAGGTCATCCTGCTGGTTATAACTATATCCTATAACTAGTAGCATGTCATCCTGCTGGTTATAACCAGATCCTATAACTAGGTAATCCTGCTGGTTATAACCAGATCCCATAACTAGTAGAAGGTCATCCTGCTGGTTATAACCAGATCCTATAACTAGTAGCAGGTCATCCTGCTGGTTATAACCAGATCCCATAACTAGTAGCAGGTCATCCTGCTGGTTATAACCACATCCTATAACTAGGTAATCCTGCTGGTTATAACCAGATCCTATAACTAGGTAATCCTGCAGGTTATAACCAGAACCTATAACTAGTAGCAGGTCATCCTTCTGGTTATAACCAGATCATTTAACTAGGTAATCGTGCTGGTTATAATCAGATTATATAACTAGTAGCAGGTCATCCTGCTGGTTATAACCAGATCCTATAACTAGGTAATCCTGCTGGTTATAACCAGATCCCATAACTAGTAGCAGGTCATCCTGCTGGTTTTAACCAGATCCTATAACTAGGTAATCCTGCTGGTTATAATCAGATCATATAACTAGGTAATCCTGCTGGTTATAACCAGATCCTATAACTAGGTAATCCTGCAGGTTATAACCAGATCCTATAACTAGTAGCAGGTCATCCTTCTGGTTATGACCAGATCCTATAACTAGGTAATCCTGCTGGTTATAATCAGATTATATAACTAGTAGCAGGTCATCCTGCTGGTTATAACCAGATACTATAACTAGTAGCAGGTAATCCTGCTGGTTATAACCAGATCCTAAAACTAGTAGCATGTCATCCTGCTGGTTATACCACATCCTATAACTAGGTAATCCTGCTGGTTATAACCAGATCCCATAACTAGTAGCAGGTCATCCTGCAGGTTATACCAGATCCTATAACTAGGTAATCCTGCTGGTTATAACCAGATCCTATAACTAGGTAATCCTGCTGGTTATAACCAGATCCTATAACTAGGTAATCCTGCTGGTTATAACCAGATCCTATAACTAGTAGCAGGTCATCCTGCTGGTTATAACCAGATCCCATAACTAGTAGCATGTCATCCTGCTGGTTATACCAGATCCTATAACTAGGTAATCCTGCTGGTTATAACCAGATCCCATAAGTAGTAGCAGGTCATCCTGCAGTTTATACCAGATCCTATAACTAGGTAATCCTGCTGGTTATAACCAGATCCTATAACTAGGTAATCCTGCAGGCTATAAACAGATCCTAAAACTAGTAGCAGGTCATCCTTCTGGTTATAACCAGATCCCATAACTAGTAGCAGGTCATCCTGCAGGTTATACCAGATCCTATAACTAGGTAATCCTGCTGGTTATAACCAGATCCTATAACTAGGTAATCCTGCAGGTTATAAACAGATCCTAAAACAAGTAGCAGGTCATCCTTCTTGTTATAACCAGATCCTATTACTAGTAGCATGTCATCCTGCTGGTTATAACCAGATCCTATAACTAGGTAATCCTGCTGGTTATAACCAGATTTTATAACTAGTAGCAGGTCATCCTGCTGGTTATAACCAGATCATATAACTAGGTAATCCTGCTGGTTATAACCAGATCATGTAACTAGGTAATCCTGCTGGTTACAACCAGATCTTTAAACTAGTAGCAGGTCATCCTTCTGGTTATAACCAGATCCTATAACTAGGTAATCCTGCTGGTTATAACCAGATCCTATAACTAGGTAATCCTGCAGGTTATGACCAGATCCTATAACTAGGTAATCCTGCTGGTTATAACCAGATCATGTAACTAGGTAATCCTGCTGGTTACAACCAGATCTTTAAACTAGTAGCAGGTCATCCTTCTGGTTATAACCAGATCCTATAACTAGGTAATCCTGCTGGTTATAATCAGATTATATAACTAGTAGCAGGTCATCCTGCTGGTTATAACCAGATCCTATAACTAAGTAATCATGCTGGTTACAACCAGATCCTTAAACTAGTACAAGGTCATCCTGCTGGTTATAACCAGATCCAATAACTAGGTAATCCTGCTGGTTATAACCAGATCCTATAACTAGTAGCATGTCATCCTGCTGGTTATAACTAGATCCCATAACTAGTAGCATGTCATCCTGCTGGTTATAACCAGATCCTATAACTAGGTAATCCTGCTGGTTATAACCAGATCCCATAACTAGTAGAAGGTCATCCTGCTGGTTATAACCAGATCCTACAACTAGGTCATCCTGCTGGTTATAACCAGATCCTATAACTAGGTAATCCTGCTGGTTTTAACCAGATCCTATAACTAGGTAATCCTGCAGGTTATAACCAGATCCTATAACTAGTAGCATGTCATCCTTCTGGTTATAACCAGATCCTATAACTAGGTAATCATGCTGGTTATAACCAGATCTTATAACTAGGTAATCCTGCTGGTTATTACCAGATCCCATAACTAGGTAATCCTGCTGGTTATAACCAGATCCTATAACTAGGTAATCCTGCAGGTTATAACCAGATTCTATAACTCGTAGCAGGTCAGCCTTCTGGTTATAACCAGATCCTATAACTAGGTAATCCTGTTGGTTATAATCAGATTATATAACTAGTAGCAGGTCATCCTGATGGTTATAACCAGATCCTATAACTAGTAGCAGGTCATCCTGCTAGTTATGACCAGATCCTATAACTAGGTAATCCTGCTGGTTACAACCAGATCCTTAAACTAGTACAAGGTCATCCTGCTGGTTGTAACCAGATCCTATAACTAGTAGAAGGTCATCCTTCTGGTTAAAACAAGCTCCTATAACTAGGTAATCCTTCTGGTTATAACCAGATCCTATAACTAGGTAATCCTGCTGGTTATAACCAGATCCTATAACTAGGTAATCCTGCAGGTTATAACCAGATCCTATAACTAGTAGCAGGTCATCCTTCTGGTTATGACCAGATCCTATAACTAGGTAATCCTGCTGGTTATAATCAGATTATATAACTAGTAGCAGGTCATCCTGCTGGTTATAACCAGATACTATAACTAGTAGCAGGTAATCCTGCTGGTTATAACCAGATCCTAAAACTAGTAGCATGTCATCCTGCTGGTTATACCACATCCTATAACTAGGTAATCCTGCTGGTTATAACCAGATCCCATAACTAGTAGCAGGTCATCCTGCAGGTTATACCAGATCCTATAACTAGGTAATCCTGCTGGTTATAACCAGATCCTATAACTAGGTAATCCTGCAGGTTATAAACAGATCCTAAAACAAGTAGCAGGTCATCCTTCTGGTTATAACCAGATCCTATGACTAGGTAATCCTGCTGGTTATAATCAGATTTTATAACTAGTAGCAGGTCATCCTGCTGGTTATAACCAGATCATATAACTAGGTAATCCTGCTGGTTATAACCAGATCCTATAACTAGGTAATCCTGCTGGTTATAACCAGATACTATATCTAGGTAATCCTGCTGGTTATAACCAGATCCTATAACTAGTAGCAGGTCATCCTGCTGGTTATAACCAGATCCTATAACTAGGTAATCCTGCTGGTTATAACCAGATCCTATAACTAGGTAATCCTGCAGGTTATAACCAGATCCTATAACTAGTATCAGGTCATCCTTCTGGTTATAACCAGATCCTATAACTAGGTAATCCTGCTGGTTATAACCAGATCCTATAACTAGGTAATCCTGCAGGTTATAACCAGATCCTAAAACAAGTAGCAGGTCATCCTTCTGGTTATAACCAGATCCTATTACTAGTAGCATGTCATCCTGCTGGTTATAACCAGATCCTATAACTAGGTAATCCTGCTGGTTATAACCAGATTTTATAACTAGTAGCAGGTCATCCTGCTGGTTATAACCAGATCATATAACTAGGTAATCCTGCTGGTTATAACCAGATCCTATAACTAGGTAATCCTGCAGGTTATGACCAGATCCTATAACTAGGTAATCCTGCTGGTTATAACCAGATCATGTAACTAGGTAATCCTGCTGGTTATAATCAGATTATATAACTAGTAGCAGGTCATCCTGCTGGTTATAACCAGATCCTATAACTAAGTAATCATGCTGGTTATAACCAGATCCTATAACTAGTAGCAGGTCATCCTGCTGGTTATACCAGATCCTATAACTAGGTAATCCTGCTGGTTATAACCAGATCCCATAAGTAGTAGCATGTCATCCTGCAGGTTATACCAGATCCTATAACTAGGTAATCCTGCTGGTTATAACCAGATCCCATAAGTAGTAGCATGTCATCCTGCAGGTTATACCAGATCCTATAACTAGGTAATCCTGCTGGTTATAACCAGATCCTATAACTAGGTAATCCTGCTGGTTATAAACAGATCCTAAAACTAGTAGCAGGTCATCCTTCTGGTTATAACCAGATCCTATAACTAGGTAATCCTGTTGGTTATAATCTTATTATATAACTAGTGGCAGGTCATCCTGCTGGTTATAACCAGATCCTATAACTAAGTAATCATGCTGGTTACAACCAGATCCTTAAACTAGTACAAGGTCATCCTGCTGGTTATAACCAGATCCAATAACTAGGTAATCCTGCTGGTTATAACCATATCCTAAAACTAGTAGCAGGTCATCCTTCTGGTTATAACCAGATCCTATAACTAGGTAATCCTGTTGGTTATAATCTTATTATATAACTAGTGGCAGGTCATCCTGCTGGTTATAACCAGATCCTATAACTAAGTAATCATGCTGGTTACAACCAGATCCTTAAACTAGTACAAGGTCATCCTGCTGGTTATAACCAGATCCAATAACTAGGTAATCCTGCTGGTTATAACCATATCCTATAACTAGTAGCAGGTCATCCTGCTGGTTATAACCAGATCATATAACTAGGTAATCCTGCTGGTTATAACCAGATCCCATAACTAGTAGAAGGTCACCCTGCTGGTTATAACCAGATCCTACAACTAGGTAATCCTGCTGGTTATAACCAGATCCTATAACTAGGTAATCATGCTGGTTATAACCAGATCCTATAACTAGGTAATCCTGCTGGTTTTAACCAGATCCTATAGCTAGGTAATCCTGTAGGTTATAACCAGATCCTATAACTAGTAGCATGTCATCCTTCTGGTTATAACCAGATCCTATAACTAGGTAATCCTGCTGGTTATAACCAGATCCTATAACTAGGTAATCCTGCTGGTTATAACCAGATACTATATCTAGGTAATCCTGCTGGTTATAACCAGATCCTATAACTAGTAGCAGGTCATCCTGCTGGTTATAACCAGATCCTATAACTAGGTAATCCTGCTGGTTATAACCAGATCCTATAACTAGGTAATCCTGCAGGTTATAACCAGATCCTATAACTAGTATCAGGTCATCCTTCTGGTTATAACCAGATCCTATAACTAGGTAATCCTGCTGGTTATAACCAGATCCTATAACTAGGTAATCCTGCAGGTTATAACCAGATCCTAAAACAAGTAGCAGGTCATCCTTCTGGTTATAACCAGATCCTATTACTAGTAGCATGTCATCCTGCTGGTTATAACCAGATCCTATAACTAGGTAATCCTGCTGGTTATAACCAGATTTTATAACTAGTAGCAGGTCATCCTGCTGGTTATAACCAGATCATATAACTAGGTAATCCTGCTGGTTATAACCAGATCCTATAACTAGGTAATCCTGCAGGTTATGACCAGATCCTATAACTAGGTAATCCTGCTGGTTATAACCAGATCATGTAACTAGGTAATCCTGCTGGTTACAACCAGATCTTTAAACTAGTAGCAGGTCATCCTTCTGGTTATAACCAGATCCTATAACTAGGTAATCCTGCTGGTTATAATCAGATTATATAACTAGTAGCAGGTCATCCTGCTGGTTATAACCAGATCCTATAACTAAGTAATCATGCTGGTTATAACCAGATCCTATAACTAGTAGCTGGTCATCCTGCTGGTTATACCAGATCCTATAACTAGGTAATCCTGCTGGTTATAACCAGATCCCATAAGTAGTAGAATGTCATCCTGCAGGTTATACCAGATCCTATAACTAGGTAATCCTGCTGGTTATAACCAGATCCCATAAGTAGTAGCATGTCATCCTGCAGGTTATACCAGATCCTATAACTAGGTAATCCTGCTGGTTATAACCAGATCCTATAACTAGGTAATCCTGCTGGTTATAAACAGATCCTAAAACTAGTAGCAGGTCATCCTTCTGGTTATAACCAGATCCTATAACTAGGTAATCCTGTTGGTTATAATCATATTATATAACTAGTGGCAGGTCATCCTGCTGGTTATAACCAGATCCTATAACTAAGTAATCATGCTGGTTACAACCAGATCCTTAAACTAGTACAAGGTCATCCTGCTGGTTATAACCAGATCCAATAACTAGGTAATCCTGCTGGTTATAACCAGATCCTATAACTAGTAGCAGGTCATCCTGCTGGTTATAACTAGATCCCATAACTAGTAGCATGTCATCCTGCTGGTTATAACCAGATCATATAACTAGGTAATCCTGCTGGTTATAACCAGATCCCATAACTAGTAGAAGGTCATCCTGCTGGTTATAACCAGATCCTACAACTAGGTAATCCTGCTGGTTATAACCAGATCCTATAACTAGGTAATCATGCTGGTTATAACCAGATCCTATAACTAGGTAATCCTGCTGGTTTTAACCAGATCCTATAGCTAGGTAATCCTGTAGGTTATAACCAGATCCTATAACTAGTAGCATGTCATCCTTCTGGTTATAACCAGATCCTATAACTAGGTAATCATGCTGGTTATAACCAGATCTTATAACTAGGTAATCCTGCTGGTTATTACCAGATCCCATAACTAGGTAATCCTGCTGGTTATAACCAGATCCTATAACTAGGTAATCCTGCAGGTTATAACCAGATTCTATAACTAGTAGCAGGTCAGCCTTCTGGTTATAACCAGATCCTATAACTAGGTAATCCTGTTGGTTATAATCAGATTATATAACTAGTAGCAGGTCATCCTGCTGGTTATAACCAGATCCTATAACTAGTAGCAGGTCATCCTGCTAGTTATGACCAGATCTCTAACTAGGTAATCCTGCTGGTTACAACCAGATCCTTAAACTAGTACAAGGTCATCCTGCTGGTTATAACCAGATCCTATAACTAGTTAATCATGCTGGTTATTACCAGATCCTATAACTAGTCGAAGGTCATCCTGCTGGTTATAACCAGATCCTATAACTAGGTAATCCTTCTGGCTATTACCAGATCCTATAACTAGTAGCAGGTCATCCTTCTGGTTATAACCAGATCCTATAACTAGGTAATCCTGCTGGTTATAACCAGATCCTATAACTAGGTAATCCTGCAGGTTATAACCAGATCTTATAACTAGTAGCAGGTCATCCTTCTGGTTATGACCAGATCCTATAACTAGGTAATCCTGCTGGTTATAATCAGATTATATAACTAGTAGCAGGTCATCCTGCTGGTTATAACCAGATACTATAACTAGTAGCAGGTAATCCTGCTGGTTATAACCAGATCCTATAACTAGTAGCATGTCATCCTGCTGGTTATACCACATCCTATAACTAGGTAATCCTGCTGGTTATAACCAGATCCCATAACTAGTAGCAGGTCATCCTGCAGGTTATACCAGATCCTATAACTAGGTAATCCTGCTGGTTATAACCAGATCCTATAACTAGGTAATCCTGCAGGTTATAAACAGATCCTAAAAAAAGTAGCAGGTCATCCTTCTGGTTATAACCAGATCCTATAATTAGGTAATCGTGCTGGTTATAATCAGATTTTATAACTAGTAGCAGGTCATCCTGCTGGTTATAACCAGATACTATAACTAGGTAATCCTGCTGGTTATAACCAGATCCTATAACTAGTAGCAGGTCATCCTGCTGGTTATAACCAGATCCTTTAACTAGGTAATCCTGCTGGTTATTACCAGATCCTATAACTAGTAGCAGGTCATCCTTCTGGTTATAACCAGATCCTATAACTAGGTAATCCTGCTGGTTATAACCAGATCCTATAACTAGGCAATCCTGCAGGTTATAACCAGATCCTATAACTAGTAGCAGGTCATCCTTCTGGTTATGACCAGATCCTATAACTAGGTAATCCTGCTGGTTATAATCAGATTTTATAACTAGTAGCAGGTCATCCTGCTGGTTATAACCAGATCGTATAACTAGGTAATCCTGCTGGTTATAACCAGATCCTATAACTAGGTAATCCTGCTTGTTATAACCAGATCCTATAACTAGTAGCAGGTCATCCTGCTGGTTATAACCAGATCCCATAACTAGTAGCATGTCATCCTGCTGGTTATACCAGATCCTATAACTAGGTAATCCTGCTGGTTATAACCAGATCCTATAACTAGGTAATCCTGCAGGTTATAAACAGATCATAAAACAAGTAGCAGGTCATCCTTCTGGTTATAACCAGATCCTTTAACAAAGTAATCATGCTGGTTATAACCAGATCCTATAACTAGTAGCAGGTCATCCTGCTGGTTATAACCAGATCCCATAACTAGTAGCATGTCATCCTGCTGGTTATACCAGATCCTATAACTAGGTAATCCTGCTGGTTATAACCAGATCCCATAAGTAGTAGCAGGTCATCCTGCAGGTTATACCAGATCCTATAACTAGGTAATCCTGATGGCTATTACCAGATCCTATAACTAGTAGCAGGTCATCCTTCTGGTTATAACCAGATCCTATAACTAGGTAATCCTGCTGGTTATAACCAGATCCTATAACTAGGTAATCCTGCAGGTTATAACCAGATCCTATAACTAGTAGCACGTCATCCTTCTGGTTATGACCAGATCCTATAACTAGGTAATCCTGCTGGTTATAACCAGATCCTATAACTAGGTAATCCTGCAGGTTATAACCAGATCCTATAACTAGTAGCACGTCATCCTTCTGGTTATGACCGAATCCTATAACTAGGTAATCCTGCTGGTTATAATCAGATTATATAACTAGTAGCAGGTCATCCTGCTGGTTATAACCAGATACTATAACTAGTAGCAGGTAATCCTGCTGGTTATAACCAGATCCTATAACTAGTAGCATGTCATCCTGCTGGTTATACCAGATCCTATAACTAGGTAATCCTGCTGGTTATAACCAGATCCTATAACTAGGTAATCCTGCTGGTTATAACCAGATTTTATAACTAGTAGCAGGTCATCCTCCTGGTTATAACCAGATCATGTAACTAGGTAATCCTGCTGGTTATAACCAGATCCTATAACTAGGTAATCCTGCAGGTTATAACCAGATCCTATAACTAGGTAATCCTGCTGGTTATAACCAGATCATGTAACTAGGTAATCCTGCTGGTTACAATCAGATCTTTAAACTAGTAGCAGGTCATCCTTCTGGTTATAACCAGATCCTATAACTAGGTAATCCTGCTGGTTATAATCAGATTATATTACTAGTAGCAGGTCATCCTTCTGGTTATAACCAGATCCTATAACTAGGTAATCCTGCTGGTTATAATCAGATTATATAACTAGTAGCATGTCATCCTGCTGGTTATACCAGATCCTATAACTAGGTAATCCTGCTGGTTATAACCAGATCCCATAAGTAGTAGCAGGTCATCCTGCAGGTTATACCAGATCCTATAACTAGGTAATCCTGCTGGTTATAACCAGGCCCTATAACTAGGTAATCCTACAGATTATAAACAGATCCTAAAACTAGTAGCAGGTCATCCTTCTGGTTATAACCAGATCCTATAACTAGGTAATCCTGCTGGTTATAATCAGATTTTATAACTAGTAGCAGGTCATCCTGCTGGTTATAACCAGATCCCATAACTAGTAGCAGGTCATCCTGCAGGTTATACCAGATCCTATAACTAGGTAATCCTGCTGGTTATAACCAGATCCTATAACTAGGTAATCCTGCAGGTTATAAACAGATCATAAAACAAGTAGCAGGTCATCCTTCTGGTTATAACCAGATCATGTAACTAGGTAATCCTGCTGGTTATAACCAGATCCTATAACTAGGTAATCCTGCAGGTTATAACCAGATCCTATAACTAGGTAATCCTGCTGGTTATAACCAGATCATGTAACTAGGTAATCCTGCTGGTTACAATCAGATCTTTAAACTAGTAGCAGGTCATCCTTCTGGTTATAACCAGATCCTATAACTAGGTAATCCTGCTGGTTATAATCAGATGATATAACTAGTAGCAGGTCATCCTTCTGGTTATAACCAGATCCTATAACTAGGTAATCCTGCTGGTTATAACCAGATCCTATAACTAGGTAATCCTGCAGGTTATAAACAGATCCTAAAAAAAGTAGCAGGTCATCCTTCTGGTTATAACCAGATCCTATAACTAGGTAATCGTGCTGGTTATAATCAGATTTTATAACTAGTAGCAGGTCATCCTGCTGGTTATAACCAGATACTATAACTAGGTAATCCTGCTGGTTATAACCAGATCCTATAACTAGTAGCAGGTCATCCTGCTGGTTATAACCAGATCCTATAACTAGGTAATCCTGCTGGTTATTACCAGATCCTATAACTAGTAGCAGGTCATCCTTCTGGTTATAACCAGATCCTATAACTAGGTAATCCTGCTGGTTATAACCAGATCCTATAACTAGGCAATCCTGCAGGTTATAACCAGATCCTATAACTAGTAGCAGGTCATCCTTCTGGTTATGACCAGATCCTATAACTAGGTAATCCTGCTGGTTATAATCAGATTTTATAACTAGTAGCAGGTCATCCTGCTGGTTATAACCAGATCGTATAACTAGGTAATCCTGCTGGTTATAACCAGATCCTATAACTAGGTAATCCTGCTTGTTATAACCAGATCCTATAACTAGTAGCAGGTCATCCTGCTGGTTATAACCAGATCCCATAACTAGTAGCATGTCATCCTGCTGGTTATACCAGATCCTATAACTAGGTAATCCTGCTGGTTATAACCAGATCCTATAACTAGGTAATCCTGCAGGTTATAAACAGATCATAAAACAAGTAGCAGGTCATCCTTCTGGTTATAACCAGATCCTTTAACAAAGTAATCATGCTGGTTATAACCAGATCCTATAACTAGTAGCAGGTCATCCTGCTGGTTATAACCAGATCCCATAAGTAGTAGCAGGTCATCCTGCAGGTTATACCAGATCCTATAACTAGGTAATCCTGATGGCTATTACCAGATCCTATAACTAGTAGCAGGTCATCCTTCTGGTTATAACCAGATCCTATAACTAGGTAATCCTGCTGGTTATAACCAGATCCTATAACTAGGTAATCCTGCAGGTTATAACCAGATCCTATAACTAGTAGCACGTCATCCTTCTGGTTATGACCAGATCCTATAACTAGGTAATCCTGCTGGTTATAACCAGATCCTATAACTAGGTAATCCTGCAGGTTATAACCAGATCCTATAACTAGTAGCACGTCATCCTTCTGGTTATGACCGAATCCTATAACTAGGTAATCCTGCTGGTTATAATCAGATTATATAACTAGTAGCAGGTCATCCTGCTGGTTATAACCAGATACTATAACTAGTAGCAGGTAATCCTGCTGGTTATAACCAGATCCTATAACTAGTAGCATGTCATCCTGCTGGTTATACCAGATCCTATAACTAGGTAATCCTGCTGGTTATAACCAGATCCTATAACTAGGTAATCCTGCTGGTTATAACCAGATTTTATAACTAGTAGCAGGTCATCCTCCTGGTTATAACCAGATCATGTAACTAGGTAATCCTGCTGGTTATAACCAGATCCTATAACTAGGTAATCCTGCAGGTTATAACTAGATCCTATAACTAGGTAATCCTGCTGGTTATAACCAGATCATGTAACTAGGTAATCCTGCTGGTTACAATCAGATCTTTAAACTAGTAGCAGGTCATCCTTCTGGTTATAACCAGATCCTATAACTAGGTAATCCTGCTGGTTATAATCAGATTATATTACTAGTAGCAGGTCATCCTTCTGGTTATAACCAGATCCTATAACTAGGTAATCCTGCTGGTTATAATCAGATTATATAACTAGTAGCATGTCATCCTGCTGGTTATACCAGATCCTATAACTAGGTAATCCTGCTGGTTATAACCAGATCCCATAAGTAGTAGCAGGTCATCCTGCAGGTTATACCAGATCCTATAACTAGGTAATCCTGCTGGTTATAACCAGGCCCTATTACTAGGTAATCCTACAGATTATAAACAGATCCTAAAACTAGTAGCAGGTCATCCTTCTGGTTATAACCAGATCCTATAACTAGGTAATCCTGCTGGTTATAATCAGATTTTATAACTAGTAGCAGGTCATCCTGCTGGTTATAACCAGATCCCATAACTAGTAGCAGGTCATCCTGCAGGTTATACCAGATCCTATAACTAGGTAATCCTGCTGGTTATAACCAGATCCTATAACTAGGTAATCCTGCAGGTTATAACCAGATCCTATAACTAGGTAATCCTGCTGGTTATAACCAGATCATGTAACTAGGTAATCCTGCTGGTTACAATCAGATCTTTAAACTAGTAGCAGGTCATCCTTCTGGTTATAACCAGATCCTATAACTAGGTAATCCTGCTGGTTATAATCAGATTATATAACTAGTAGCAGGTCATCCTTCTGGTTATAACCAGATCCTATAACTAGGTAATCCTGCTGGTTATAATCAGATTATATAACTAGTAGCAGGTCATCCTGCTGGTTATAACCAGATCTTATAACTAAGTAATCATGCTGGTTATAACCAGATCCTATAACTAGTAGCATGTCATCCTGCTGGTTATACCAGATCCTATAACTAGGTAATCCTGCTGGTTATAACCAGATCCCATAAGTAGTAGCAGGTCATCCTGCAGGTTATACCAGATCCTATAACTAGGTAATCCTGCTGGTTATAACCAGGTCCTATAACTAGGTAATCCTGCAGATTATAAACAGATCCTAAAACTAGTAGCAGGTCATCCTGCTGGTTATAACCAGATCCTATAACAAAGTAATCATGCTGGTTATAACCAGATCCTATAACTAGTAGCAGGTCATCCTGCAGGTTATACCAGATCCTATAAGTAGGTAATCCTGCTGGTTATGACCAGATCCTATAACTAGGTAATCCTGCTGGCTATTACCAGATCCTATAACTAGTAGCAGGTCATCCTTCTGGTTATAACCAGATCCTATAACTAGGTAATCCTGCTGGTTATAACCAGATCCTATAACTAGGTAATCCTGCAGGTTATAACCAGATCCTATAACTAGTAGCACGTCATCCTTCTGGTTATAACCAGATCCTATAACTAGGTAATCCTGCAGGTTATAACCAGATCCTATAACTAGTAGCAGGTCATCCTGCTGGTTATAACCAGATACTATAACTAGTAGCAGGTAATCCTGCTGGTTATCACCAGATCCTATAACTAGTAGCATGTCATCCTGCTGGTTATACCAGATCCTATAACTAGGTAATCCTGCTGGTTATAACCAGATCCTATAACTAGGTAATCCTGCTGGTTATAAACAGATCCTAAAACTAGTAGCAGGTCATCCTTCTGGTTATAACCAGATCCTATAACTAGGTAATCCTGTTGGTTATAATCATATTATATAACTAGTGGCAGGTCATCCTGCTGGTTATAACCAGATCCTATAACTAAGTAATCATGCTGGTTACAACCAGATCCTTAAACTAGTACAAGGTCATCCTGCTGGTTATAACCAGATCCAATAACTAGGTAATCCTGCTGGTTATAACCAGATCCTATAACTAGTAGCAGGTCATCCTGCTGGTTATAACTAGATCCCATAACTAGTAGCATGTCATCCTGCTGGTTATAACCAGATCCTACAACTAGGTAATCCTGCTGGTTATAACCAGATCCTATAACTAGGTAATCATGCTGGTTATAACCAGATCCTATAACTAGGTAATCCTGCTGGTTTTAACCAGATCCTATAGCTAGGTAATCCTGTAGGTTATAACCAGATCCTATAACTAGTAGCATGTCATCCTTCTGGTTATAACCAGATCCTATAACTAGGTAATCATGCTGGTTATAACCAGATCTTATAACTAGGTAATCCTGCTGGTTATTACCAGATCCCATAACTAGGTAATCCTGCTGGTTATAACCAGATCCTATAACTAGGTAATCCTGCAGGTTATAACCAGATTCTATAACTAGTAGCAGGTCAGCCTTCTGGTTATAACCAGATCCTATAACTAGTAGCAGGTCATCATGCTAGTTATGACCAGATCTCTAACTAGGTAATCCTGCTGGTTACAACCAGATCCTTAAACTAGTACAAGGTCATCCTGCTGGTTATAACCAGATCCTATAACTAGTAGAAGGTCATCCTTCTGGTTAAAACCAGATCCTATAACTAGGTAATCCTGCTGGATATAACCAGATCCTATAACTAGTTAATCATGCTGGTTATTACCAGATCCTATAACTAGTCGAAAGTCATCCTGCTGGTTATAACCAGATCCTATAACTAGGTAATCCTTCTGGCTATTACCAGATCCTATAACTAGTAGCAGGTCATCCTTCTGGTTATAACCAGATCCTATAACTAGGTAATCCTGCTGGTTATAACCAGATCCTATAACTAGGTAATCCTGCAGGTTATAACCAGATCTTATAACTAGTAGCAGGTCATCCTTCTGGTTATGACCAGATCCTATAACTAGGTAATCCTGCTGGTTATAATCAGATTATATAACTAGTAGCAGGTCATCCTGCTGGTTATAACCAGATACTATAACTAGTAGCATGTCATCCTGCTGGTTATACCACATCCTATAACTAGGTAATCCTGCTGGTTATAACCAGATCCCATAACTAGTAGCAGGTCATCCTGCAGGTTATACCAGATCCTATAACTAGGTAATCCTGCTGGTTATAACCAGATCCTATAACTAGGTAATCCTGCAGGTTATAAACAGATCCTAAAAAAAGTAGCAGGTCATCCTTCTGGTTATAACCAGATCCTATAACTAGGTAATCGTGCTGGTTATAATCAGATTTTATAACTAGTAGCAGGTCATCCTGCTGGTTATAACCAGATACTATAACTAGGTAATCCTGCTGGTTATAACCAGATCCTATAACTAGTAGCAGGTCATCCTGCTGGTTATAACCAGATCCTTTAACTAGGTAAACCTGCTGGTTATTACCAGATCCTATAACTACTAGCAGGTCATCCTTCTGGTTATAACCAGATCCTATAACTAGGTAATCCTGCTGGTTATAACCAGATCCTATAACTAGGTAATCCTGCAGGTTATAACCAGATCCTATAACTAGTAGCAGGTCATCCTTCTGGTTATGACCAGATCCTATAACTAGGTAATCCTGCTGGTTATAATCAGATTTTATAACTAGTAGCAGGTCATCCTGCTGGTTATAACCAGATCGTATAACTAGGTAATCCTGCTGGTTATAACCAGATCCTATAACTAGGTAATCCTGCTTGTTATAACCATATCCTATAACTAGTAGCAGGTCATCCTGCTGGTTATAACCAGATCCCATAACTAGTAGCATGTCATCCTGCTGGTTATACCAGATCCTATAACTAGGTAATCCTGCTGGTTATAACCAGATCCTATAACTAGGTAATCCTGCAGGTTATAAACAGATCATAAAACAAGTAGCAGGTCATCCTTCTGGTTATAACCAGATCCTTTAACAAAGTAATCATGCTGGTTATAACCAGATCCTATAACTAGTAGCAGGTCATCCTGCTGGTTATAACCAGATCCCATAACTAGTAGCATGTCATCCTGCTGGTTATACCAGATCCTATAACTAGGTAATCCTGCTGGTTATAACCAGATCCCATAAGTAGTAGCAGGTCATCCTGCAGGTTATACCAGATCCTATAACTAGGTAATCCTGATGGCTATTACCAGATCCTATAACTAGTAGCAGGTCATCCTTCTGGTTATAACCAGATCCTATAACTAGGTAATCCTGCTGGTTATAACCAGATCCTATAACTAGGTAATCCTGCAGGTTATAACCAGATCCTATAACTAGTAGCACGTCATCCTTCTGGTTATGACCAGATCCTATAACTAGGTAATCCTGCTGGTTATAACCAGATCCTATAACTAGGTAATCCTGCAGGTTATAACCAGATCCTATAACTAGTAGCACGTCATCCTTCTGGTTATGACCGAATCCTATAACTAGGTAATCCTGCTGGTTATAATCAGATTATATAACTAGTAGCAGGTCATCCTGCTGGTTATAACCAGATACTATAACTAGTAGCAGGTAATCCTGCTGGTTATAACCAGATCCTATAACTAGTAGCATGTCATCCTGCTGGTTATACCAGATCCTATAACTAGGTAATCCTGCTGGTTATAACCAGATCCTATAACTAGGTAATCCTGCTGGTTATAACCAGATTTTATAACTAGTAGCAGGTCATCCTCCTGGTTATAACCAGATCATGTAACTAGGTAATCCTGCTGGTTATAACCAGATCCTATAACTAGGTAATCCTGCAGGTTATAACCAGATCCTATAACTAGGTAATCCTGCTGGTTATAACCAGATCATGTAACTAGGTAATCCTGCTGGTTACAATCAGATCTTTAAACTAGTAGCAGGTCATCCTTCTGGTTATAACCAGATCCTATAACTAGGTAATCCTGCTGGTTATAATCAGATTATATTACTAGTAGCAGGTCATCCTTCTGGTTATAACCAGATCCTATAACTAGGTAATCCTGCTGGTTATAATCAGATTATATAACTAGTAGCATGTCATCCTGCTGGTTATACCAGATCCTATAACTAGGTAATCCTGCTGGTTATAACCAGATCCCATAAGTAGTAGCAGGTCATCCTGCAGATTATACCAGATCCTATAACTAGGTAATCCTGCTGGTTATAACCAGGCCCTATAACTAGGTAATCCTACAGATTATAAACAGATCCTAAAACTAGTAGCAGGTCATCCTTCTGGTTATAACCAGATCCTCTAACTAGGTAATCCTGCTGGTTATAATCAGATTTTATAACTAGTAGCAGGTCATCCTGCTGGTTATAACCAGATCCCATAACTAGTAGCAGGTCATCCTGCAGGTTATACCAGATCCTATAACTAGGTAATCCTGCTGGTTATAACCAGATCCTATAACTAGGTAATCCTGCAGGTTATAAAGAGATCATAAAACAAGTAGCAGGTCATCCTTCTGGTTATAACCAGATCATGTAACTAGGTAATCCTGCTGGTTATAACCAGATCCTATAACTAGGTAATCCTGCAGGTTATAACCAGATCCTATAACTAGGTAATCCTGCTGGTTATAACCAGATCATGTAACTAGGTAATCCTGCTGGTTACAATCAGATCTTTAAACTAGTAGCAGGTCATCCTTCTGGTTATAACCAGATCCTATAACTAGGTAATCCTGCTGGTTATAATCAGATGATATAACTAGTAGCAGGTCATCCTTCTGGTTATAACCAGATCCTATAACTAGGTAATCCTGCTGGTTATAACCAGATCCTATAACTAGGTAATCCTGCAGGTTATAAACAGATCCTAAAAAAAGTAGCAGGTCATCCTTCTGGTTATAACCAGATCCTATAACTAGGTAATCGTGCTGGTTATAATCAGATTTTATAACTAGTAGCAGGTCATCCTGCTGGTTATAACCAGATACTATAACTAGGTAATCCTGCTGGTTATAACCAGATCCTATAACTAGTAGCAGGTCATCCTGCTGGTGATAACCAGATCCTATAACTAGGTAATCCTGCTGGTTATTACCAGATCCTATAACTAGTAGCAGGTCATCCTTCTGGTTATAACCAGATCCTATAACTAGGTAATCCTGCTGGTTATAACCAGATCCTATAACTAGGCAATCCTGCAGGTTATAACCAGATCCTATAACTAGTAGCAGGTCATCCTTCTGGTTATGACCAGATCCTATAACTAGGTAATCCTGCTGGTTATAATCAGATTTTATAACTAGTAGCAGGTCATCCTGCTGGTTATAACCAGATCGTATAACTAGGTAATCCTGCTGGTTATAACCAGATCCTATAACTAGGTAATCCTGCTTGTTATAACCAGATCCTATAACTAGTAGCAGGTCATCCTGCTGGTTATAACCAGATCCCATAACTAGTAGCATGTCATCCTGCTGGTTATACCAGATCCTATAACTAGGTAATCCTGCTGGTTATAACCAGATCCTATAACTAGGTAATCCTGCAGGTTATAAACAGATCATAAAACAAGTAGCAGGTCATCCTTCTGGTTATAACCAGATCCTTTAACAAAGTAATCATGCTGGTTATAACCAGATCCTATAACTAGTAGCAGGTCATCCTGCTGGTTATAACCAGATCCCATAACTAGTAGCATGTCATCCTGCTGGTTATACCAGATCCTATAACTAGGTAATCCTGCTGGTTATAACCAGATCCCATAAGTAGTAGCAGGTCATCCTGCAGGTTATACCAGATCCTATAACTAGGTAATCCTGATGGCTATTACCAGATCCTATAACTAGTAGCAGGTCATCCTTCTGGTTATAACCAGATCCTATAACTAGGTAATCCTGCTGGTTATAACCAGATCCTATAACTAGGTAATCCTGCAGGTTATAACCAGATCCTATAACTAGTAGCACGTCATCCTTCTGGTTATGACCAGATCCTATAACTAGGTAATCCTGCTGGTTATAACCAGATCCTATAACTAGGTAATCCTGCAGGTTATAACCAGATCCTATAACTAGTAGCACGTCATCCTTCTGGTTATGACCGAATCCTATAACTAGGTAATCCTGCTGGTTATAATCAGATTATATAACTAGTAGCAGGTCATCCTGCTGGTTATAACCAGATACTGTAACTAGTAGCAGGTAATCCTGCTGGTTATAACCAGATCCTATAACTAGTAGCATGTCATCCTGCTGGTTATACCAGATCCTATAACTAGGTAATCCTGCTGGTTATAACCAGATCCTATAACTAGGTAATCCTGCTGGTTATAACCAGATTTTATAACTAGTAGCAGGTCATCCTCCTGGTTATAACCAGATCATGTAACTAGGTAATCCTGCTGGTTATAACCAGATCCTATAACTAGGTAATCCTGCAGGTTATAACCAGATCCTATAACTAGGTAATCCTGCTGGTTATAACCAGATCATGTAACTAGGTAATCCTGCTGGTTACAATCAGATCTTTAAACTAGTAGCAGGTCATCCTTCTGGTTATAACCAGATCCTATAACTAGGTAATCCTGCTGGTTATAATCAGATTATATTACTAGTAGCAGGTCATCCTTCTGGTTATAACCAGATCCTATAACTAGGTAATCCTGCTGGTTATAATCAGATTATATAACTAGTAGCATGTCATCCTGCTGGTTATACCAGATCCTATAACTAGGTAATCCTGCTGGTTATAACCAGATCCCATAAGTAGTAGCAGGTCATCCTGCAGGTTATACCAGATCCTATAACTAGGTAATCCTGCTGGTTATAACCAGGCCCTATAACTAGGTAATCCTACAGATTATAAACAGATCCTAAAACTAGTAGCAGGTCATCCTTCTGGTTATAACCAGATCCTATAACTAGGTAATCCTGCTGGTTATAATCAGATTTTATAACTAGTAGCAGGTCATCCTGCTGGTTATAACCAGATCCCATAACTAGTAGCAGGTCATCCTGCAGGTTATACCAGATCCTATAACTAGGTAATCCTGCTGGTTATAACCAGATCCTATAACTAGGTAATCCTGCAGGTTATAAACAGATCATAAAACAAGTAGCAGGTCATCCTTCTGGTTATAACCAGATCATGTAACTAGGTAATCCTGCTGGTTATAACCAGATCCTATAACTAGGTAATCCTGCAGGTTATAACCAGATCCTATAACTAGGTAATCCTGCTGGTTATAACCAGATCATGTAACTAGGTAATCCTGCTGGTTACAATCAGATCTTTAAACTAGTAGCAGGTCATCCTTCTGGTTATAACCAGATCCTATAACTAGGTAATCCTGCTGGTTATAATCAGATTATATAACTAGTAGCAGGTCATCCTTCTGGTTATAACCAGATCCTATAACTAGGTAATCCTGCTGGTTATAATCAGATTATATAACTAGTAGCAGGTCATCCTGCTGGTTATAACCAGATCTTATAACTAAGTAATCATGCTGGTTATAACCAGATCCTATAACTAGTAGCATGTCATCCTGCTGGTTATACCAGATCCTATAACTAGGTAATCCTGCTGGTTATAACCAGATCCCATAAGTAGTAGCAGGTCATCCTGCAGGTTATACCAGATCCTATAACTAGGTAATCCTGCTGGTTATAACCAGGTCCTATAACTAGGTAATCCTGCTGGTTATAACCAGATCCCATAAGTAGTAGCAGGTCATCCTGCAGGTTATACCAGATCCTATAACTAGGTAATCCTGCTGGTTATAACCAGGTCCTATAACTAGGTAATCCTGCAGATTATAAACAGATCCTAAAACTAGTAGCAGGTCATCCTGCTGGTTATAACCAGATCCTTTAACAAAGTAATCATGCTGGTTATAACCAGATCCTATAACTAGTAGCAGGTCATCCTGCAGGTTATACCAGATCCTATAACTAGGTAATCCTGCTGGTTATAACCAGATCCCATAAGTAGTAGCAGGTCATCCTGCAGGTTATACCAGATCCTATAACTAGGTAATCCTGCTGGTTATAACCAGGTCCTATAACTAGGTAATCCTGCAGATTATAAACAGATCCTAAAACTAGTAGCAGGTCATCCTGCTGGTTATAACCAGATCCTATAACAAAGTAATCATGCTGGTTATAACCAGATCCTATAACTAGTAGCAGGTCATCCTGCAGGTTATACCAGATCCTATAAGTAGGTCATCCTGCAGGTTATACCAGATCCTATAACTAGGTAATCCTGCTGGTTATAACCAGGTCCTATAACTAGGTAATCCTGCAGATTATAAACAGATCCTAAAACTAGTAGCAGGTCATCCTGCTGGTTATAACCAGATCCTTTAACAAAGTAATCATGCTGGTTATAACCAGATCCTATAACTAGTAGCAGGTCATCCTGCAGGTTATACCAGATCCTATAACTAGGTAATCCTGCTGGTTATAACCAGATCCCATAAGTAGTAGCAGGTCATCCTGCAGGTTATACCAGATCCTATAACTAGGTAATCCTGCTGGTTATAACCAGGTCCTATAACTAGGTAATCCTGCAGATTATAAACAGATCCTAAAACTAGTAGCAGGTCATCCTGCTGGTTATAACCAGATCCTATAACAAAGTAATCATGCTGGTTATAACCAGATCCTATAACTAGTAGCAGGTCATCCTGCAGGTTATACCAGATCCTATAAGTAGGTAATCCTGCTGGTTATGACCAGATCCTATAACTAGGTAATCCTGCTGGCTATTACCAGATCCTATAACTAGTAGCAGGTCATCCTTCTGGTTATAACCAGATCCTATAACTAGGTAATCCTGCTGGTTATAACCAGATCCTATAACTAGGTAATCCTGCAGGTTATAACCAGATCCTATAACTAGTAGCACGTCATCCTTCTGGTTATAACCAGATCCTATAACTAGGTAATCCTGCAGGTTATAACCAGATCCTATAACTAGTAGCAGGTCATCCTGCTGGTTATAACCAGATACTATAACTAGTAGCAGGTAATCCTGCTGGTTATCACCAGATCCTATAACTAGTAGCATGTCATCCTGCTGGTTATACCAGATCCTATAACTAGGTAATCCTGCTGGTTATAACCAGATCCTATAACTAGGTAATCCTGCAGGTTATAAACAGATCCTAAAACAAGTAGCAGGTCATCCTTCTGGTTATAACCAGATCCTATAACTAGGTAATCCTGCTGGTTATAATCAGATTTTATAACTAGTAGCAGGTCATCCTGCAGGTTATACCAGATCCTATAACTAGGTAATCCTGCTGGTTATAACCAGATCCTATAACTAGGTAATCCTGCAGGTTATAACCAGATCCTATAACTAGGTAATCCTGCTGGTTATAACCAGATCATGTAACTAGGTAATCCTGCTGGTTACAACCAGATCTTTAAACTAGTAGCAGGTCATCCTTCTGGTTATAACCAGATCCTATGACTAGGTAATCCTGCTGGTTATAATCAGATTATATAACTAGTAGCAGGTCATCCTGCTGGTTATAACCAGATCCTATAACTAAGTAATCATGCTGGTTATAACCAGATCCTATAACTTGTAGCAGGTCATCCTGCTGGTTATAACCAGATCCCATAACTAGTAGCATGTCATCCTGCTGGTTATACCAGATCCTATAACTAGGTAATCCTGCTGGTTATAACCAGATCCCATAAGTAGTAGCAGGTCATCCTGCAGGTTATACCAGATCATATAACTAGGTAATCCTGCTGGTTATAATCAGATTTTATAACTAGTAGCAGGTCATCCTGCTGGTTATAACCAGATCCCATAACTAGTAGCAGGTCATCCTGCAGGTTATACCAGATCCTATAACTAGGTAATCCTGCTGGTTATAACCAGATCCTATAACTAAGTAATCCTGCAGGTTATAAACAGATCCTAAAACAAGTAGCAGGTCATCCTTCTGGTTATAACCAGATCCTATAACTAGGTAATCCTGCTGGTTATAATCAGATTTTATAACTAGTAGCAGGTCATCCTGCTGGTTATAACCAGATCCCATAACTAGTAGCAGGTCATCCTGCAGGTTATACCAGATCCTATAACTATGTAATCCTGCTGGTTATAACCAGATCTTATAACTAGGTAATCCTGCAGGTTATAAACAGATCCTAAAACAAGTAGCAGGTCATCCTTCTGGTTATAACCAGATCCTATTACTAGTAGCATGTCATCCTGCTGGTTATAACCAGATCCTATAACTAGGTAATCCTGCTGGTTATAACCAGATTTTATAACTAGTAGCAGGTCATCCTGCTGGTTATAACCAGATCATATAACTAGGTAATCCTGCTGGTTATAACCAGATCCTATAACTAGGTAATCCTGCAGGTTATAACCAGATCCTATAACTAGGTAATCCTGCTGGTTATAACCAGATCATGTAACTAGGTAATCCTGCTGGTTACAACCAGATCTTTAAACTAGTAGCAGGTCATCCTTCTGGTTATAACCAGATCCTATAACTAGGTAATCCTGCTGGTTATAATCAGATTATATAACTAGTAGCAGGTCATCCTGCTGGTTATAACCAGATCCTATAACTAGGTAATCCTGCAGGTTATAAACAGATCCTAAAACAAGTAGCAGGTCATCCTTCTGGTTATAACCAGATCCTATAACTAGGTAATCCTGCTGGTTATAATCAGATTTTATAACTAGTAGCAGGTCATCCTGCTGGTTATAATCAGATTTTATAACTAGTAGCAGGTCATCCTGCTGGTTATAACCAGATCGTATAACTAGGTAATCCTGCTGGTTATAACCAGATCCTATAACTAGGTAATCCTGCTTGTTATAACCAGATCCTATAACTAGTAGCAGGTCATCCTGCTGGTTATAACCAGATCCCATAACTAGTAGCATGTCATCCTGCTGGTTATACCAGATCCTATAACTAGGTAATCCTGCTGGTTATAACCAGATCCTATAACTAGGTAATCCTGCAGGTTATAAACAGATCATAAAACAAGTAGCAGGTCATCCTTCTGGTTATAACCAGATCCTATATCTAGGTAATCCTGCTGGTTATAATCAGATTTTATAACTAGTAGCAGGTCATCCTGCTGGTTATAACCAGATCCTTTAACAAAGTAATCATGCTGGTTATAACCAGATCCTATAACTAGTAGCAGGTCATCCTGCAGGTTATACCAGATCCTATAACTAGGTAATCCTGCTGGTTATAACCAGATACTATAACTAGGTAATCCTGATGGCTATTACCAGATCCTATAACTAGTAGCAGGTCATCCTTCTGGTTATAACCAGATCCTATAACTAGGTAATCCTGCTGGTTATAACCAGATCCTATAACTAGGTAATCCTGCAGGTTATAACCAGATCCTATAACTAGTAGCACGTCATCCTTCTGGTTATGACCAGATCCTATAACTAGGTAATCCTGCTGGTTATAACCAGATCCTATAACTAGGTAATCCTGCAGGTTATAACCAGATTCTATAACTAGTAGCACGTCATCCTTCTGGTTATGACCGAATCCTATAACTAGGTAATCCTGCTGGTTATAATCAGATTATATAACTAGTAGCAGGTCATCCTGCTGGTTATAACCAGATACTATAACTAGTAGCAGGTAATCCTGCTGGTTATAACCAGATCCTATAACTAGTAGCATGTCATCCTGCTGGTTATACCAGATCCTATAACTAGGTAATCCTGCTGGTTATAACCAGATCCTATAACTAGGTAATCCTGCAGGTTATAAACAGATCATAAAACAAGTAGCAGGTCATGCTTCTGGTTATAACCAGATCCTATAACTAGGTAATCCTGCTGGTTATAACCAGATCCTATAACTAGGTAATCCTGCTGGTTATAACCAGATTTTATAACTAGTAGCAGGTCATCCTCCTGGTTATAACCAGATCATGTAACTAGGTAATCCTGCTGGTTATAACCAGATCCTATAACTAGGTAATCCTGCAGGTTATAACCAGATCCTATAACTAGGTAATCCTGCTGGTTATAACCAGATCATGTAACTAGGTAATCCTGCTGGTTACAATCAGATCTTTAAACTAGTAGCAGGTCATCCTTCTGGTTATAACCAGATCCTATAACTAGGTAATCCTGCTGGTTATAATCAGATTATATAACTAGTAGCAGGTCATCCTTCTGGTTATAACCAGATCCTATAACTAAGTAATCCTGCTGGTTATAATCAGATTATATAACTAGTAGCAGGTCATCCTGCTGGTTATAACCAGATCCTATAACTAAGTAATCATGCTGGTTATAACCAGATCCTATAACTAGTAGCATGTCATCCTGCTGGTTATACCAGATCCTATAACTAGGTAATCCTGCTGGTTATAACCAGATCCCATAACTAGTATCAGGTCATCCTGCTGGTTATAACCAGATCCCATAACTAGTAGCAGGTCATCCTGCAGGTTATACCAGATCCTATAACTAGGTAATCCTGCTGGTTATAACCAGATCCTATAACTAGGTAATCCTGCAGGTTATAAACAGATCATAAAACAAGTAGCAGGTCATCCTTCTGGTTATAACCAGATCCTATTACTAGTAGCATGTCATCCTGCTGGTTATAACCAGATCCTATAACTAGGTAATCCTGCTGGTTATAATCAGATTATATAACTAGTAGCAGGTCATCCTTCTGGTTATAACCAGATCCTATAACTAGGTAATCCTGCTGGTTATAATCAGATTATATAACTAGTAGCAGGTCATCCTGCTGGTTATAACCAGATCCTATAACTAAGTAATCATGCTGGTTATAACCAGATCCTATAACTAGTAGCATGTCATCCTGCTGGTTATACCAGATCCTATAACTAGGTAATCCTGCTGGTTATAACCAGATCCCATAAGTAGTAGCAGGTCATCCTGCAGGTTATACCAGATCCTATAACTAGGTAATCCTGCAGATTATAAACAGATCCTAAAACTAGTAGCAGGTCATCCTTCTGGTTATAACCAGATCCTATAACTAGGTAATCCTGCTGGTTATAATCAGATTTTATAACTAGTAGCAGGTCATCCTGCTGGTTATAACCAGATCCCATAACTAGTAGCAGGTCATCCTACAGGTTATACCAGATCCTATAACTAGGTAATCCTGCTGGTTATAACCAGATCCTATAACTAGGTAATCCTGCAGGTTATAAACAGATCACAAAACAAGTAGCAGGTCATCCTTCTGGTTATAACCAGATCCTATTACTAGTAGCATGTCATCCTGCTGGTTATAACCAGATCCTATAACTAGGTAATCCTGCTGGTTATAACCAGATCCTATAACTAGGTAATCCTGCTGGTTATAACCAGATTTTATAACTAGTAGCAGGTCATCCTCCTGGTTATAACCAGATCATGTAACTAGGTAATCCTGCTGGTTATAACCAGATCCTATAACTAGGTAATCCTGCAGGTTATAACCAGATCCTATAACTAGGTAATCCTGCTGGTTATAACCAGATCATGTAACTAGGTAATCCTGCTGGTTACAATCAGATCTTTAAACTAGTAGCAGGTCATCCTTCTGGTTATAACCAGATCCTATAACTAGGTAATCCTGCTGGTTATAATCAGATTATATAACTAGTAGCAGGTCATCCTTCTGGTTATAACCAGATCCTATAACTAGGTAATCCTGCTGGTTATAATCAGATTATATAACTAGTAGCAGGTCATCATGCTGGTTATAACCAGATCCTATAACTAAGTAATCATGCTGGTTATAACCAGATCCTATAACTAGTAGCATGTCATCCTGCTGGTTATACCAGATCCTATAACTAGGTAATCCTGCTGGATATAACCAGATCCCATAAGTAGTAGCAGGTCATCCTGCAGGTTATACCAGATCCTATAACTAGGTAATCCTGCTGGTTATAACCAGGTCCTATAACTAGGTAATCCTGCAGATTATAAACAGATCCTAAAACTAGTAGCAGGTCATCCTTCTGGTTATAACCAGATCCTATAACTAGGTAATCCTGCTGGTTATAATCAGATTTTATAACTAGTAGCAGGTCATCCTGCTGGTTATAACCAGATCCCATAACTAGTAGCAGGTCATCCTGCAGGTTATACCAGATCCTATAACTAGGTAATCCTGCAGGTTATAAACAGATCATAAAACAAGTAGCAGGTCATCCTTCTGGTTATAACCAGATCCTATTACTAGTAGCATGTCATCCTGCTGGTTATAACCAGATCCTATAACTAGGTAATCCTGCTGGTTATAACCAGATCCTATAACTAGGTAATCCTGCTGGTTATAACCAGATTTTATAACTAGTAGCAGGTCATCCTCCTGGTTATAACCAGATCATGTAACTAGGTAATCCTGCTGGTTATAACCAGATCCTATAACTAGGTAATCCTGCAGGTTATAACCAGATCCTATAACTAGGTAATCCTGCTGGTTACAATCAGATCTTTAAACTAGTAGCAGGTCATCCTTCTGGTTATAACCAGATCCTATAACTAGGTAATCCTGCTGGTTATAATCAGATTATATAACTAGTAGCAGGTCATCCTTCTGGTTATAACCAGATCCTATAACTAGGTAATCCTGCTGGTTATAATCAGATTATATAACTAGTAGCAGGTCATCCTGCTGGTTATAACCAGATCTTATAACTAAGTAATCATGCTGGTTATAACCAGATCCAATAACTAGTAGCATGTCATCCTGCTGGTTATACCAGATCCTATAACTAGGTAATCCTGCTGGTTATAACCAGATCCCATAAGTAGTAGCAGGTCATCCTGCAGGTTATACCAGATCCTATAACTAGGTAATCTTGCTGGTTATAACCAGGTCCTATAACTAGGTAATCCTGCAGATTATAAACAGATCCTAAAACTAGTAGCAGGTCATCCTTCTGGTTATAACCAGATCCTATAACTAGGTAATCCTGCTGGTTATAATCAGATTTTATAACTAGTAGCAGGTCATCCTGCTGGTTATAACCAGATCCTATAACAAAGTAATCATGCTGGTTATAACCAGATCCTATAACTAGTAGCAGGTCATCCTGCTGGTTATAACCAGATCCCATAACTAGTAGCATGTCATCCTGCTAGTTAAACCAGATCCTATAACTAGGTAATCCTGCTGGTTATAACCAGATCCCATAAGTAGTAGCAGGTCATCCTGCAGGTTATACCAGATCCTATAAGTAGGTAATCCTGCTGGTTATGACCAGATCCTATAACTAGGTAATCCTGCTGGCTATTACCAGATCCTATAACTAGTAGCAGGTCATCCTTCTGGTTATAACCAGATCCTATAACTAGGTAATCCTGCTGGTTATAACCAGATCCTATAACTAGGTAATCCTGCAGGTTATAACCAGATCCTATAACTAGTAGCACGTCATCCTTCTGGTTATGACCAGATCCTATAACTAGGTAATCCTGCTGGTTATAATCAGATTATATAACTAGTAGCAGGTCATCCTGCTGGTTATAACCAGATCCTATAACTAGTAGCAGGTCATCCTGCTGGTTATAACCAGATCCCATAACTAGTAGCATGTCATCCTGCTGGTTATACCAGATCCTATAACTAGGTAATCCTGCTGGTTATAACCAGATCCCATAAGTAGTAGCAGGTCATCCTGCAGGTTATACCAGATCCTATAACTAGGTAATCCTGCTGGTTATAACCAGATACTATAACTAGGTAATCCTGATGGCTATTACCAGATCCTATAACTAGTAGCAGGTCATCCTTCTGGTTATAACCAGATCCTATAACTAGGTAATCCTGCTGGTTATAACCAGATCCTATAACTAGGTAATCCTGCAGGTTATAACCAGATCCTATAACTAGTAGCACGTCATCCTTCTGGTTATGACCAGATCCTATAACTAGGTAATCCTGCTGGTTATAACCAGATCCTATAACTAGGTAATCCTGCAGGTTATAACCAGATTCTATAACTAGTAGCACGTCATCCTTCTGGTTATGACCGAATCCTATAACTAGGTAATCCTGCTGGTTATAATCAGATTATATAACTAGTAGCAGGTCATCCTGCTGGTTATAACCAGATACTATAACTAGTAGCAGGTAATCCTGCTGGTTATAACCAGATCCTATAACTAGTAGCATGTCATCCTGCTGGTTATACCAGATCCTATAACTAGGTAATCCTGCTGGTTATAACCAGATCCTATAACTAGGTAATCCTGCAGGTTATAAACAGATCATAAAACAAGTAGCAGGTCATGCTTCTGGTTATAACCAGATCCTATAACTAGGTAATCCTGCTGGTTATAACCAGATCCTATAACTAGGTAATCCTGCTGGTTATAACCAGATTTTATAACTAGTAGCAGGTCATCCTCCTGGTTATAACCAGATCATGTAACTAGGTAATCCTGCTGGTTATAACCAGATCCTATAACTAGGTAATCCTGCAGGTTATAACCAGATCCTATAACTAGGTAATCCTGCTGGTTATAACCAGATCATGTAACTAGGTAATCCTGCTGGTTACAATCAGATCTTTAAACTAGTAGCAGGTCATCCTTCTGGTTATAACCAGATCCTATAACTAGGTAATCCTGCTGGTTATAATCAGATTATATAACTAGTAGCAGGTCATCCTTCTGGTTATAACCAGATCCTATAACTAAGTAATCCTGCTGGTTATAATCAGATTATATAACTAGTAGCAGGTCATCCTGCTGGTTATAACCAGATCCTATAACTAAGTAATCATGCTGGTTATAACCAGATCCTATAACTAGTAGCATGTCATCCTGCTGGTTATACCAGATCCTATAACTAGGTAATCCTGCTGGTTATAACCAGATCCCATAACTAGTATCAGGTCATCCTGCTGGTTATAACCAGATCCCATAACTAGTAGCAGGTCATCCTGCAGGTTATACCAGATCCTATAACTAGGTAATCCTGCTGGTTATAACCAGATCCTATAACTAGGTAATCCTGCAGGTTATAAACAGATCATAAAACAAGTAGCAGGTCATCCTTCTGGTTATAACCAGATCCTATTACTAGTAGCATGTCATCCTGCTGGTTATAACCAGATCCTATAACTAGGTAATCCTGCTGGTTATAATCAGATTATATAACTAGTAGCAGGTCATCCTTCTGGTTTTAACCAGATCCTATAACTAGGTAATCCTGCTGGTTATAATCAGATTATATAACTAGTAGCAGGTCATCCTGCTGGTTATAACCAGATCCTATAACTAAGTAATCATGCTGGTTATAACCAGATCCTATAACTAGTAGCATGTCATCCTGCTGGTTATACCAGATCCTATAACTAGGTAATCCTGCTGGTTATAACCAGATCCCATAAGTAGTAGCAGGTCATCCTGCAGGTTATACCAGATCCTATAACTAGGTAATCCTGCAGATTATAAACAGATCCTAAAACTAGTAGCAGGTCATCCTTCTGGTTATAACCAGATCCTATAACTAGGTAATCCTGCTGGTTATAATCAGATTTTATAACTAGTAGCAGGTCATCCTGCTGGTTATAACCAGATCCCATAACTAGTAGCAGGTCATCCTACAGGTTATACCAGATCCTATAACTAGGTAATCCTGCTGGTTATAACCAGATCCTATAACTAGGTAATCCTGCAGGTTATAAACAGATCACAAAACAAGTAGCAGGTCATCCTTCTGGTTATAACCAGATCCTATTACTAGTAGCATGTCATCCTGCTGGTTATAACCAGATCCTATAACTAGGTAATCCTGCTGGTTATAACCAGATCCTATAACTAGGTAATCCTGCTGGTTATAACCAGATTTTATAACTAGTAGCAGGTCATCCTCCTGGTTATAACCAGATCATGTAACTAGGTAATCCTGCTGGTTATAACCAGATCCTATAACTAGGTAATCCTGCAGGTTATAACCAGATCCTATAACTAGGTAATCCTGCTGGTTATAACCAGATCATGTAACTAGGTAATCCTGCTGGTTACAATCAGATCTTTAAACTAGTAGCAGGTCATCCTTCTGGTTATAACCAGATCCTATAACTAGGTAATCCTGCTGGTTATAATCAGATTATATAACTAGTAGCAGGTCATCCTTCTGGTTATAACCAGATCCTATAACTAGGTAATCCTGCTGGATATAACCAGATCCCATAAGTAGTAGCAGGTCATCCTGCAGGTTATACCAGATCCTATAACTAGGTAATCCTGCTGGTTATAACCAGGTCCTATAACTAGGTAATCCTGCAGATTATAAACAGATCCTAAAACTAGTAGCAGGTCATCCTTCTGGTTATAACCAGATCCTATAACTAGGTAATCCTGCTGGTTATAATCAGATTTTATAACTAGTAGCAGGTCATCCTGCTGGTTATAACCAGATCCCATAACTAGTAGCAGGTCATCCTGCAGGTTATACCAGATCCTATAACTAGGTAATCCTGCAGGTTACAATCAGATCTTTAAACTAGTAGCAGGTCATCCTTCTGGTTATAACCAGATCCTATTACTAGTAGCATGTCATCCTGCTGGTTATAACCAGATCCTATAACTAGGTAATCCTGCTGGTTATAACCAGATCCTATAACTAGGTAATCCTGCTGGTTATAACCAGATTTTATAACTAGTAGCAGGTCATCCTCCTGGTTATAACCAGATCATGTAACTAGGTAATCCTGCTGGTTATAACCAGATCCTATAACTAGGTAATCCTGCAGGTTATAACCAGATCCTATAACTAGGTAATCCTGCTGGTTACAATCAGATCTTTAAACTAGTAGCAGGTCATCCTTCTGGTTATAACCAGATCCTATAACTAGGTAATCCTGCTGGTTATAATCAGATTATATAACTAGTAGCAGGTCATCCTTCTGGTTATAACCAGATCCTATAACTAGGTAATCCTGCTGGTTATAATCAGATTATATAACTAGTAGCAGGTCATCCTGTTGGTTATAACCAGATCTTATAACTAAGTAATCATGCTGGTTATAACCAGATCCAATAACTAGTAGCATGTCATCCTGCTGGTTATACCAGATCCTATAACTAGGTAATCCTGCTGGTTATAACCAGATCCCATAAGTAGTAGCAGGTCATCCTGCAGGTTATACCAGATCCTATAACTAGGTAATCTTGCTGGTTATAACCAGGTCCTATAACTAGGTAATCCTGCAGATTATAAACAGATCCTAAAACTAGTAGCAGGTCATCCTTCTGGTTATAACCAGATCCTATAACTAGGTAATCCTGCTGGTTATAATCAGATTTTATAACTAGTAGCAGGTCATCCTGCTGGTTATAACCAGATCCTATAACAAAGTAATCATGCTGGTTATAACCAGATCCTATAACTAGTAGCAGGTCATCCTGCTGGTTATAACCAGATCCCATAACTAGTAGCATGTCATCCTGCTAGTTAAACCAGATCCTATAACTAGGTAATCCTGCTGGTTATAACCAGATCCCATAAGTAGTAGCAGGTCATCCTGCAGGTTATACCAGATCCTATAAGTAGGTAATCCTGCTGGTTATGACCAGATCCTATAACTAGGTAATCCTGCTGGCTATTACCAGATCCTATAACTAGTAGCAGGTCATCCTTCTGGTTATAACCAGATCCTATAACTAGGTAATCCTGCTGGTTATAACCAGATCCTATAACTAGGTAATCCTGCAGGTTATAACCAGATCCTATAACTAGTAGCACGTCATCCTTCTGGTTATGACCAGATCCTATAACTAGGTAATCCTGCTGGTTATAATCAGATTATATAACTAGTAGCAGGTCATCCTGCTGGTTATAACCAGATACTATAACTAGTAGCAGGTAATCCTGCTGGTTATCACCAGATCCTATAACTAGTAGCATGTCATCCTGCTGGTTTTACCAGATCCTATAACTAGGTAATCCTGCTGGTTATAACCAGATCCCATAACTAGTAGCAGGTCATCCTGCAGGTTATACCAGATCCTATAACTAGGTAATCCTGCTGGTTATAACCAGATCCTATAACTAAGTAATCATGCTGGTTATAACCAGATCCTATAACTTGTAGCAGGTCATCCTGCTGGTTATAACCAGATCCCATAACTAGTAGCATGTCATCCTGCTGGTTATACCAGATCCTATAACTAGGTAATCCTGCTGGTTATAACCAGATCCTATAACTAGGTAATCCTGCAGGTTATAAACAGATCCTAAAACAAGTAGCAGGTCATCCGTCTGGTTATAACCAGATCCTATAACTAGGTAATCCTGCTGGCTATTACCAGATCCTATAACTAGTAGCAGGTCATCCTTCTGGTTATAACCAGATCCTATAACTAGGTAATCCTGCTGGTTATAACCAGATCCTATAACTAGTAGCACGTCGTCCTTCTGGTTATGACCAGATCCTATAACTAGGTAATCCTGCTGGTTATAATCAGATTATATAACTAGTAGCAGGTCATCCTGCTGGTTATAACCAGATACTATAACTAGTAGCAGGTAATCCTGCTGGTTATCACCAGATCCTATAACTAGTAGCATGTCATCCTGCTGGTTTTACCAGATCCTATAACTAGGTAATCCTGCTGGTTATAACCAGATCCCATAACTAGTAGCAGGTCATCCTGCAGGTTATACCAGATCCTATAACTAGGTAATCCTGCTGGTTATAACCAGATCCTATAACTAAGTAATCATGCTGGTTATAACCAGATCCTATAACTTGTAGCAGGTCATCCTGCTGGTTATAACCAGATCCCATAACTAGTAGCATGTCATCCTGCTGGTTATACCAGATCCTATAACTAGGTAATCCTGCTGGTTATAACCAGATCCTATAACTAGGTAATCCTGCAGGTTATAAACAGATCCTAAAACAAGTAGCAGGTCATCCGTCTGGTTATAACCAGATCCTATAACTAGGTAATCCTGCTGGTTATAACCAGATCCTATAACTAGGTAATCCTGCAGGTTATAAACAGATCCTAAAACAAGTAGCAGGTCATCCTTCTGGTTATAACCAGATCCTATTACTAGTAGCATGTCATCCTGCTGGTTATAACCAGATCCTATAACTAGGTAATCCTGCTGGTTATAACCAGATTTTATAACTAGTAGCAGGTCATCCTGCTGGTTATAACCAGATCATATAACTAGGTAATCCTGCTGGTTATAACCAGATCCTATAACTAGGTAATCCTTCTGGTTATAACCAGATCCTATAACTAGGTAATCCTGCTGGTTATAACCAGATCATGTAACTAGGTAATACTGCTGGTTACAACCAGATCTTTAAACTAGTAGCAGGTCATCCTTCTGGTTATAACCAGATCCTATAACTAGGTAATCCTGCTGGTTATAATCAGATTATATAACTAGTAGCAGGTCATCCTGCTGGTTATAACCAGATCCTATAACTAGGTAATCCTGCTGGTTATAATCAGATTATATAACTAGTAGCAGGTCATCCTGATGGTTATAACCAGATCCTATAACTAAGTAATCATGCTGGTTATAACCAGATCCTATAACTAGTAGCAGGTCATCCTGCTGGTTATAACCAGATCCCATAACTAGTAGCATGTCATCCTGCTGGTTATACCAGATCCTATAACTAGGTAATCCTGCTGGTTATAACCAGATCCCATAAGTAGTAGCAGGTCATCCTGCAGGTTATACCAGATCCTATAACTAGGTAATCCTGCTGGTTATAACCATATCCTATAACTAGGTAATCCTGCAGGTTATAAACAGATCCTAAAACTAGTAGCAGGTCATCCTTCTGGTTATAACCAGATCCTATAACTAGGTAATCCTGCTGGTTATAATCAGATTTTATAACTAGTAGCAGGTCATCCTGCTGGTTATAACCAGGTCCCATAAGTAGTAGCAGGTCATCCTGCAGGTTATACCAGATCCTATAACTAGGTAATCCTGCTGGTTATAACCAGATCCTATAACTAGGTAATCCTGCAGGTTATAAACAGATCCTAAAACTAGTAGCAGGTCATCCTTCTGTGTATAACCAGATCCTATAACTAGGTAATCCTGCTGGTTATAATCAGATTATATAACTAGTAGCAGGTCATCCTGATGGTTATAACCAGATCCTATAACTAAGTAATCATGCTGGTTATAACCAGATCCTATAACTAGTAGCAGGTCATCCTGCTGGTTATAACCAGATCCCATAACTAGTAGCATGTCATCCTGCTGGTTATACCAGATCCTATAACTAGGTAATCCTGCTGGTTGTAACCAGATCCCATAAGTAGTAGCAGGTCATCCTGCAGGTTATACCAGATCATATAACTAGGTAATCCTGCTGGTTATAAACAGATCCTAAAACTAGTAGCAGGTCATCCTTCTGGTTATAACCAGATCCTATAACTAGGTAATCCTGCTGGTTATAATCAGATTTTATAACTAGTAGCAGGTCATCCTGCTGGTTATAACCAGGTCCCATAAGTAGTAGCAGGTCATCCTGCAGGTTATACCAGATCCTATAACTAGGTAATCCTGCTGGTTATAACCAGATCCTATAACTAGGTAATCCTGCAGGTTATAAACAGATCCTAAAACTAGTAGCAGGTCATCCTTCTGGTTATAACCAGATCCTATAACTAGGTAATCTTGCTGGTTATAATCAGATTTTATAACTAGTAGCAGGTCATCCTGCTGGTTATAACCAGATTCCATAACTAGTAGCAGGTCATCCTGCAGGTTATACCAGATCCTATAACTAGGTAATCCTGCTTAGTTATAACCAGATCCTATAACTAGGTAATCCTGTAGGTTATAAACAGATCCTAAAACAAGTAGCAGGTCATCCTTCTGGTTATAACCAGATCCTATAACTAGGTAATCCTGCTGGTTATAATCAGATTTTATAACTAGTAGCAGGTCATCCTGCTGGTTATAACCAGATCATATAACTAGGTAATCCTGCTGGTTATAACCAGATCCTATAACTAGGTAATCCTGCTGGTTATAACCAGATCATATAACTAGGTAATCCTGCAGGTTATAACCAGATCCTATAACTAGGAAATCCTGCTGGTTATAACCAGATCATGTAACTAGGTAATCCTGCTGGTTACAACCAGATCCTTAAACTAGTAGCAGGTCATCCGTCTGGTTATAACCACATCCTATAACTAGGTAATCCTGCAGGTTATAACCAGATCATATAACTAGTAGCAGGTAATCCTTCTGGTTATAACCAGATCCTATAACTAGGTAATCCTGTTGGTTATAATCAGATTATATAACTAGCAGCAGGTCATCCTGCTGGTTATAACCAGATCCTATAACTAGTAGCAGGTCATCCTGCTAGTTATGACCAGATCCTATAACTAGGTAATCCTGCTGGTTATAACCAGATCCTATAACTAGTAGAAGGTCATCTTGCAGGTTATAACCAGATTCTATATCTAGTAGCAGGTCATCCTTCTGGTTGTAACCAGATCCTATAACTAGGTAATCCTGCAGGTTATAACCAGATCCTATAACTAGTAGCAGGTCATCCTGCTGGTTATAACCAGATCCTATAACTAGTAGCAGGTCATCCTGCTCGTTATAACCAGATCCCATAACTAGTAGCAGGTAATCCTGTTGGTTATAACCAGATCCTATAACTAGGTAATCCTGCTGGTTATAACCAGATCATATAACTAGTAGCAGGTCATCCTGCTGGTTATAACCAAATCCCATAACTAGTAGCATGTCATCCTGCTTGTTATAACCAGATCCCATAACTAGTAGCAGGTCATCCTGCAGGTTATACCAGATCCTATAACTAGGTAATCCTACTGGTTATAACCAGATCCTATAACTAGGCAATCCTGCAGGTTATAAACAGATCCTAAAACAAGTAGCAGGTCATCCTTCTGGTTATAACCAGATCCTATGACTAGGTAATCCTGCTGGTTATAATCAGATTTTATAACTAGGTAATTCTGCTGGTTATAACCAGATCCTATAACTAGTAGCAGGTCATCCTGCAGGTTATAACCAGATCCCATAACTAGTAGCATGTCATCCTGCTGGTTATACCAGATCCTTTAACTAGGTAATCCTGCTGGTTATAACCAGAACCTATAACTAGGTAATCCTGCAGGTTATAAACAGATCCTAAAACTAGTAGCAGGTCATCCTTCTGGTTATAACCAGATCCTATAACTAGGTAATCCTGCTGGTTATAATCAGATTTTATAACTAGTAGCAGGTCATCCTGCTGGTTATAACCAGATCCCATAACTAGTATCATGTCATCCTGCAGGTTATACCAGATCATATAACTAGGTAATCCTGCTGGTTATAACCAGATCCTATGACTAGGTAATCCTGCAAGTTATAAACAGATCCTAAAACAAGTAGCAAGTCATCCTTCTGGTTATAACCAGATCCTATAACTAGGTAATCCTGCTGGTTATAATCAGATTTTATGACTAGTAGCAGGTCATCCTGCTGGTTATAACCAGATCATATAACTAGGTAATCCTGCTGGTTATAACCAGATCCTATAACTAGGTAATCCTGCAGGTTATAACCAGATCCTATAACTAGGTAATCCTGCTGGTTACAACCAGATCCTTAAACTAGTAGCAGGTCATCCTTCTGGTTATAACCAGATCCTATAACTAGGTAATCCTGTTGGTTATAATCAGATTATATAACTAGTGGCAGGTCATCCTGCTGGTTATAACCAGATCCTATAACTAAGTAATCATGCTGGTTACAACCAGATCCTTAAACTAGTACAAGGTCATCCTGCTGGTTATAACCAGATCCAATAACTAGGTAATCCTTCTGGTTATAACCAGATCCTATAACTAGTAGCAGGTCATCCTGCTGGTTATAACTAGATCCCATAACTAGTAGCATGTCATCCTGCTGGTTATAACCAGATCCTATAACTAGGTAATCCTGCTGGTTATTACCAGATCCTATAACTAGTAGCAGGTCATCCTGCTGGTTATAACCAGATCCTATAACTAGGTCATCCTGCTGGTTATACCAGATCCTTTAACTAGGTAATCCTGCTGGTTATAACCAGATCCTATAACTAGTAGCAGGTCATCCTGCAGGTTATACCAGATCCTATAAATAGGTAATCCTGCTGGTTATAACCAGATGCTATAACTAGGTAATCCTGCAGGTTATAAACAGATCCTAAAACTAGTAGCAGGTCATCCTTCTGGTTATAACCAGATCCTATAACTAGGTAATCATGCTGGTTATAATCAGATTTTATAACTAGTAGCAGGTCATCCTGCTGGTTATAACCAGATCCCATAACTAGTAGCATGTCATCCTGCAGGTTATACCAGATCATATAACTAGGTAATCCTGCTGGTTATAACCAGATCCTATAACTAGGTAATCCTGCAGGTTATAAACAGATCCTAAAACTAGTAGCAGGTCATCCTTCTGGTTATAACCAGATCCTATAACTAGGTAATCCTGCTGGTTATAATCAGATTTTATAACTAGTAGCAGGTCATCCTGCTGGTTATAACCAGATCCCATAACTAGTAGCATGTCATCCTGCAGGTTATACCAGATCATATAACTATGTAATCCTGCTGGTTATAACCAGATCCTATGACTAGGTAATCCTGCAAGTTATAAACAGATCCTAAAACAAGTAGCAAGTCATCCTTCTGGTTATAACCAGATCCTATAACTAGGTAATCCTGCTGGTTATAATCAGATTTTATGACTAGTAGCAGGTCATCCTGCTGGTTATAACCAGATCATATAACTAGGTAATCCTGCTGGTTATAACCAGATACTATAACTAGGTAATCCTGCAGGTTATAACCAGATCCTATAACTAGTAGCAGGTCATCCTGCAGGTTATAACCAGATCCCATAACTAGTAGCATGTCATCCTGCTGGTTATACCAGATCCTTTAACTAGGTAATCCTGCTGGTTATAACCAGATCCTATAACTAGTAGCAGGTCATCCTGCAGGTTATACCCAATCCTATAACTAGGTAATCCTGCTGGTTATAACCAGATCCTATAACAAGGTAATCCTGCAGGTTATAAACAGATCCTAAAACTAGTAGCAGGTCATCCTTCTGGTTATAACCAGATCCTATAACTAGGTAATCCTGCTGGTTATAATCAGATTTTATAACTAGTAGCAGGTCATCCTGCTGGTTATAACCAGATCCCATAACTAGTAGAATGTCATCCTGCAGGTTATACCAGATCATATAACTAGGTAATCCTGCTGGTTATAACCAGATCCTATAACTAGGTAATCCTGCAGGTTATAAACAGATCCTAAAACTAGTAGCAGGTCATCCTTCTGGTTATAACCAGATCCTATAACTAGGTAATCCTGCTGGTTATAATCAGATTTTATAACTAGTAGCAGGTCATCCTGCTGGTTATAACCAGATCCCATAACTAGTAGCATGTCATCCTGCAGGTTATACCAGATCATATAACTAGGTAATCCTGCTGGTTATAACCAGATCCTATGACTAGGTAATCCTGCAAGTTATAAACAGATCCTAAAACAAGTAGCAAGTCATCCTTCTGGTTATAACCAGATCCTATAACTAGGTAATCCTGCTGGTTATAATCAGATTTTATGACTAGTAGCAGGTCATCCTGCTGGTTATAACCAGATCATATAACTAGGTAATCCTGCTGGTTATAACCAGATCCTATAACTAGGTAATCCTGCAGGTTATAACCAGATCCTATAACTAGGTAATCCTGCTGGTTACAACCAGATCCTTAAACTAGTAGCAGGTCATCCTTCTGGTTATAACCAGATCCTATAACTAGGTAATCCTGTTGGTTATAATCAGATTATATAACTAGTGGCAGGTCATCCTGCTGGTTATAACCAGATCCTATAACTAAGTAATCATGCTGGTTACAACCAGATCCTTAAACTAGTACAAGGTCATCCTGCTGGTTATAACCAGATCCAATAACTAGGTAATCCTTCTGGTTATAACCAGATCCTATAACTAGTAGCAGGTCATCCTGCTGGTTATAACTAGATCCCATAACTAGTAGCATGTCATCCTGCTGGTTATAACCAGATCCTATAACTAGGTAATCCTGCTGGTTATTACCAGATCCTATAACTAGTAGCAGGTCATCCTGCTGGTTATAACCAGATCCTATAACTAGGTCATCCTGCTGGTTATACCAGATCCTTTAACTAGGTAATCCTGCTGGTTATAACCAGATCCTATAACTAGTAGCAGGTCATCCTGCAGGTTATACCAGATCCTATAACTAGGTAATCCTGCTGGTTATAACCAGATCCTATAACTAGGTAATCCTGCAGGTTATAAACAGATCCTAAAACTAGTAGCAGGTCATCCTTCTGGTTATAACCAGATCCTATAACTAGGTAATCATGCTGGTTATAATCAGATTTTATAACTAGTAGCAGGTCATCCTGCTGGTTATAACCAGATCCCATAACTAGTAGCATGTCATCCTGCAGGTTATACCAGATCATATAACTAGGTAATCCTGCTGGTTATAACCAGATCCTATAACTAGGTAATCCTGCAGGTTATAAACAGATCCTAAAACTAGTAGCAGGTCATCCTTCTGGTTATAACCAGATCCTATAACTAGGTAATCCTGCTGGTTATAATCAGATTTTATAACTAGTAGCAGGTCATCCTGCTGGTTATAACCAGATCCCATAACTAGTAGCATGTCATCCTGCAGGTTATACCAGATCATATAACTATGTAATCCTGCTGGTTATAACCAGATCCTATGACTATGTAATCCTGCAAGTTATAAACAGATCCTAAAACAAGTAGCAAGTCATCCTTCTGGTTATAAGCAGATCCTATAACTAGGTAATCCTGCTGGTTATAATCAGATTTTATGACTAGTAGCAGGTCATCCTGCTGGTTATAACCAGATCATATAACTAGGTAATCCTGCAGGTTATAACCAGATCCTATAACTAGGTAATCCTGCTGGTTAAAACCAGATGCTTAAACTAGTAGCAGGTCATCCTTCTGGTTATAACCAGATCCTATAACTAGGTAATCCTGTTGGTTATAATCAGATTATATAACTAGTGGCAGGTCATCCTGCTGGTTATAACCAGATCCTATAACTAGGTAATCCTGCAGGTTATAACCAGATTCTATAACTAGTTGCAGGTCAGCCTTCTGGTTATAACCAGATCCTATAACTAGGTAATCCTGTTGGTTATAATCAGATTATATAACTAGTAGCAGGTCATCCTGCTGGTTATCACCAGATCCTATAACTAGTAGCAGGTCATCCTGCTGGTTATAACCAGATCATATAACTAGGTAATCCTGCTGGTTATGACCAGATCCTATAACTAGGTAATCCTGCTGGTTATAACCAGATCCTATAACTAGGTAATCCTGCTGGTTATAACCAGATCCTATAACTAGTAGCAGGTCATCCTGCTGGTTATAACCAGATCCTATAACTAGGTAATCCTGCAGGTTTTAACCAGATCCTATAACTAGTAGCAGGTCATCCTTCTGGTTATGACCAGATCCTATAACTAGGTAATCATGCTGGTTATAATCAGATTTTATAACTAGTAGCAGGTCATCCTTCTGGTTATAACCAGATCCTATAACTAAGTAATCCTGCTGGTTATAACCAGATCCTATAACTAGGTAATCCTGCAGGTTATAACCAGATCCTATAACTAGTAGCAGGTCATCCTGCTGGTTTTAACCAGATCCTATAACTAGGTCATCCTGCTGGTTATAACCAGATCCAATAACTAGGTAATCCTTCTGGTTATAACCAGATCCTATAACTAGTAGCAGGTCATCCTGCTGGTTATAACTAGATCCCATAACTAGTAGCATGTCATCCTGCTGGTTATAACCAGATCCTATAACTAGGTAATCCTGCTGGTTATTACCAGATCCTATAACTAGTAGCAGGTCATCCTGCTGGTTATAACCAGATCCTATAACTAGGTCATCCTGCTGGTTATACCAGATCCTTTAACTAGGTAATCCTGCTGGTTATAACCAGATCCTATAACTAGTAGCAGGTCATCCTGCAGGTTATACCAGATCCTATAAATAGGTAATCCTGCTGGTTATAACCAGATCCTATAACTAGGTAATCCTGCAGGTTATAAACAGATCCTAAAACTAGTAGCAGGTCATCCTTCTGGTTATAACCAGATCCTATAACTAGGTAATCATGCTGGTTATAATCAGATTTTATAACTAGTAGCAGGTCATCCTGCTGGTTATAACCAGATCCCATAACTAGTAGCATGTCATCCTGCAGGTTATACCAGATCATATAACTAGGTAATCCTGCTGGTTATAACCAGATCCTATAACTAGGTAATCCTGCAGGTTATAAACAGATCCTAAAACTAGTAGCAGGTCATCCTTCTGGTTATAACCAGATCCTATAACTAGGTAATCCTGCTGGTTATAATCAGATTTTATAACTAGTAGCAGGTCATCCTGCTGGTTATAACCAGATCCCATAACTAGTAGCATGTCATCCTGCAGGTTATACCAGATCATATAACTATGTAATCCTGCTGGTTATAACCAGATCCTATGACTAGGTAATCCTGCAAGTTATAAACAGATCCTAAAACAAGTAGCAAGTCATCCTTCTGGTTATAACCAGATCCTATAACTAGGTAATCCTGCTGGTTATAATCAGATTTTATGACTAGTAGCAGGTCATCCTGCTGGTTATAACCAGATCATATAACTAGGTAATCCTGCTGGTTATAACCAGATACTATAACTAGGTAATCCTGCAGGTTATAACCAGATCCTATAACTAGTAGCAGGTCATCCTGCAGGTTATAACCAGATCCCATAACTAGTAGCATGTCATCCTGCTGGTTATACCAGATCCTTTAACTAGGTAATCCTGCTGGTTATAACCAGATCCTATAACTAGTAGCAGGTCATCCTGCAGGTTATACCCAATCCTATAACTAGGTAATCCTGCTGGTTATAACCAGATCCTATAACAAGGTAATCCTGCAGGTTATAAACAGATCCTAAAACTAGTAGCAGGTCATCCTTCTGGTTATAACCAGATCCTATAACTAGGTAATCCTGCTGGTTATAATCAGATTTTATAACTAGTAGCAGGTCATCCTGCTGGTTATAACCAGATCCCATAACTAGTAGAATGTCATCCTGCAGGTTATACCAGATCATATAACTAGGTAATCCTGCTGGTTATAACCAGATCCTATAACTAGGTAATCCTGCAGGTTATAAACAGATCCTAAAACTAGTAGCAGGTCATCCTTCTGGTTATAACCAGATCCTATAACTAGGTAATCCTGCTGGTTATAATCAGATTTTATAACTAGTAGCAGGTCATCCTGCTGGTTATAACCAGATCCCATAACTAGTAGCATGTCATCCTGCAGGTTATACCAGATCATATAACTAGGTAATCCTGCTGGTTATAACCAGATCCTATGACTAGGTAATCCTGCAAGTTATAAACAGATCCTAAAACAAGTAGCAAGTCATCCTTCTGGTTATAACCAGATCCTATAACTAGGTAATCCTGCTCGTTATAATCAGATTTTATGACTAGTAGCAGGTCATCCTGCTGGTTATAACCAGATCATATAACTAGGTAATCCTGCTGGTTATAACCAGATCCTATAACTAGGTAATCCTGCAGGTTATAACCAGATCCTATAACTAGGTAATCCTGCTGGTTACAACCAGATCCTTAAACTAGTAGCAGGTCATCCTTCTGGTTATAACCAGATCCTATAACTAGGTAATCCTGTTGGTTATAATCAGATTATATAACTAGTGGCAGGTCATCCTGCTGGTTATAACCAGATCCTATAACTAGGTAATCCTGCTGGTTATAACCAGATCCTATAACAAGGTAATCCTGCAGGTTATAAACAGATCCTAAAACTAGTAGCAGGTCATCCTTCTGGTTATAACCAGATCATATAACTAGGTAATCCTGCTGGTTATGACCAGATCCTATAACTAGGTAATCCTGCTGGTTATAACCAGATCCTATAACTAGGTAATCCTGCTGGTTATAACCAGATCCTATAACTAGGTAATCCTGCTGGTTATAACCAGATCCTATAACTAGTAGCAGGTCATCCTGCTGGTTATAACCAGATCCTATAACTAGGTAATCCTGCAGGTTATAACCAGATCCTATAACTAGTAGCAGGTCATCCTTCTGGTTATGACCAGATCCTATAACTAGGTAATCATGCTGGTTATAATCAGATTTTATAACTAGTAGCAGGTCATCCTTCTGGTTATAACCAGATCCTATAACTAAGTAATCCTGCTGGTTATAACCAGATCCTATAACTAGGTAATCCTGCAGGTTATAACCAGATCCTATAACTAGTAGCAGGTCATCCTGCTGGTTTTAACCAGATCCTATAACTAGGTCATCCTGCTGGTTATAACCAGATCCAATAACTAGGTAATCCTTCTGGTTATAACCAGATCCTATAACTAGTAGCAGGTCATCCTGCTGGTTATAACTAGATCCCATAACTAGTAGCATGTCATCCTGCTGGTTATAACCAGATCCTATAACTAGGTAATCCTGCTGGTTATTACCAGATCCTATAACTAGTAGCAGGTCATCCTGCTGGTTATAACCAGATCCTATAACTAGGTCATCCTGCTGGTTATACCAGATCCTTTAACTAGGTAATCCTGCTGGTTATAACCAGATCCTATAACTAGTAGCAGGTCATCCTGCAGGTTATACCAGATCCTATAAATAGGTAATCCTGCTGGTTATAACCAGATCCTATAACTAGGTAATCCTGCAGGTTATAAACAGATCCTAAAACTAGTAGCAGGTCATCCTTCTGGTTATAACCAGATCCTATAACTAGGTAATCATGCTGGTTATAATCAGATTTTTATAACTAGTAGCAGGTCATCCTGCTGGTTATAACCAGATCCCATAACTAGTAGCATGTCATCCTGCAGGTTATACCAGATCATATAACTAGGTAATCCTGCTGGTTATAACCAGATCCTATAACTAGGTAATCCTGCAGGTTATAAACAGATCCTAAAACTAGTAGCAGGTCATCCGTCTGGTTATAACCAGATCCTATAACTAGGTAATCCTGCTGGTTATAATCAGATTTTATAACTAGTAGCAGGTCATCCTGCTGGTTATAACCAGATCCCATAACTAGTAGCATGTCATCCTGCAGGTTATACCAGATCATATAACTATGTAATCCTGCTGGTTATAACCAGATCCTATGACTAGGTAATCCTGCAAGTTATAAACAGATCCTAAAACAAGTAGCAAGTCATCCTTCTGGTTATAACCAGATCCTATAACTAGGTAATCCTGCTGGTTATAATCAGATTTTATGACTAGTAGCAGGTCATCCTGCTGGTTATAACCAGATCATATAACTAGGTAATCCTGCTGGTTATAACCAGATACTATAACTAGGTAATCCTGCAGGTTATAACCAGATCCTATAACTAGTAGCAGGTCATCCTGCAGGTTATAACCAGATCCCATAACTAGTAGCATGTCATCCTGCTGGTTATACCAGATCCTTTAACTAGGTAATCCTGCTGGTTATAACCAGATCCTATAACTAGTAGCAGGTCATCCTGCAGGTTATACCCAATCCTATAACTAGGTAATCCTGCTGGTTATAACCAGATCCTATAACAAGGTAATCCTGCAGGTTATAAACAGATCCTAAAACTAGTAGCAGGTCATCCTTCTGGTTATAACCAGATCCTATAACTAGGTAATCCTGCTGGTTATAATCAGATTTTATAACTAGTAGCAGGTCATCCTGCTGGTTATAACCAGATCCCATAACTAGTAGAATGTCATCCTGCAGGTTATACCAGATCATATAACTAGGTAATCCTGCTGGTTATAACCAGATCCTATAACTAGGTAATCCTGCAGGTTATAAACAGATCCTAAAACTAGTAGCAGGTCATCCTTCTGGTTATAACCAGATCCTATAACTAGGTAATCCTGCTGGTTATAATCAGATTTTATAACTAGTAGCAGGTCATCCTGCTGGTTATAACCAGATCCCATAACTAGTAGCATGTCATCCTGCAGGTTATACCAGATCATATAACTAGGTAATCCTGCTGGTTATAACCAGATCCTATGACTAGGTAATCCTGCAAGTTATAAACAGATCCTAAAACAAGTAGCAAGTCATCCTTCTGGTTATAACCAGATCCTATAACTAGGTAATCCTGCTGGTTATAATCAGATTTTATGACTAGTAGCAGGTCATCCTGCTGGTTATAACCAGATCATATAACTAGGTAATCCTGCTGGTTATAACCAGATCCTATAACTAGGTAATCCTGCAGGTTATAACCAGATCCTATAACTAGGTAATCCTGCTGGTTACAACCAGATCCTTAAACTAGTAGCAGGTCATCCTTCTGGTTATAACCAGATCCTATAACTAGGTAATCCTGTTGGTTATAATCAGATTATATAACTAGTGGCAGGTCATCCTGCTGGTTATAACCAGATCCTATAACTAAGTAATCATGCTGGTTACAACCAGATCCTTAAACTAGTACAAGGTCATCCTGCTGGTTATAACCAGATCCAATAACTAGGTAATCCTTCTGGTTACAACCAGATCCTTAAACTAGTACAAGGTCATCCTGCTGGTTATAACCAGATCCAATAACTAGGTAATCCTTCTGGTTATAACCAGATCCTATAACTAGTAGCAGGTCATCCTGCTGGTTATAACTAGATCCCATAACTAGTAGCATGTCATCCTGCTGGTTATAACCAGATCCTATAACTAGGTAATCCTGCTGGTTATTACCAGATCCTATAACTAGTAGCAGGTCATCCTGCTGGTTATAACCAGATCCTATAACTAGGTCATCCTGCTGGTTATACCAGATCCTTTAACTAGGTAATCCTGCTGGTTATAACCAGATCCTATAACTAGTAGCAGGTCATCCTGCAGGTTATACCAGATCCTATAACTAGGTAATCCTGCTGGTTATAACCAGATCCTATAACTAGGTAATCCTGCAGGTTATAAACAGATCCTAAAACTAGTAGCAGGTCATCCTTCTGGTTATAACCAGATCCTATAACTAGGTAATCATGCTGGTTATAATCAGATTTTATAACTAGTAGCAGGTCATCCTGCTGGTTATAACCAGATCCCATAACTAGTAGCATGTCATCCTGCAGGTTATACCCGATCATATAACTAGGTAATCCTGCTGGTTATAACCAGATCCTATAACTAGGTAATCCTGCAGGTTATAAACAGATCCTAAAACTAGTAGCAGGTCATCCTTCTGGTTATAACCAGATCCTATAACTAGGTAATCCTGCTGGTTATAATCAGATTTTATAACTAGTAGCAGGTCATCCTGCTGGTTATAACCAGATCCCATAACTAGTAGCATGTCATCCTGCAGGTTATACCAGATCATATAACTATGTAATCCTGCTGGTTATAACCAGATCCTATGACTATGTAATCCTGCAAGTTATAAACAGATCCTAAAACAAGTAGCAAGTCATCCTTCTGGTTATAACCAGATCCTATAACTAGGTAATCCTGCTGGTTATAATCAGATTTTATGACTAGTAGCAGGTCATCCTGCTGGTTATAACCAGATCATATAACTAGGTAATCCTGCTGGTTATAACCAGATACTATAACTAGGTAATCCTGCAGGTTATAACCAGATCCTATAACTAGGTAATCCTGCTGGTTACAACCAGATGCTTAAACTAGTAGCAGGTCATCCTTCTGGTTATAACCAGATCCTATAACTAGGTAATCCTGTTGGTTATAATCAGATTATATAACTAGTGGCAGGTCATCCTGCTGGTTATAACCAGATCCTATAACTAGGTAATCCTGCAGGTTATAACCAGATTCTATAACTAGTAGCAGGTCAGCCTTCTGGTTATAACCAGATCCTATAACTAGGTAATCCTGTTGGTTATAATCAGATTATATAACTAGTAGCAGGTCATCCTGCTGGTTATCACCAGATCCTATAACTAGTAGCAGGTCATCCTGCTGGTTATAACCAGATCATATAACTAGGTAATCCTGCTGGTTATGACCAGATCCTATAACTAGGTAATCCTGCTGGTTATAACCAGATCCTATAACTAGGTAATCCTGCTGGTTATAACCAGATCCTATAACTAGGTAATCCTGCTGGTTATAACCAGATCCTATAACTAGTAGCAGGTCATCCTGCTGGTTATAACCAGATCCTATAACTAGGTAATCCTGCAGGTTATAACCAGATCCTATAACTAGTAGCAGGTCATCCTTCTGGTTATGACCAGATCCTATAACTAGGTAATCATGCTGGTTATAATCAGATTTTATAACTAGTAGCAGGTCATCCTTCTGGTTATAACCAGATCCTATAACTAAGTAATCCTGCTGGTTATAACCAGATCCTATAACTAGGTAATCCTGCAGGTTATAACCAGATCCTATAACTAGTAGCAGGTCATCCTGCTGGTTTTAACCAGATCCTATAACTAGGTAATCATGCTGGTTATTACCAGATCCTATAACTAGGTAATCCTGCTGGTTATAACCAGATCCTATAACTAGGTAATCCTGCAGGTTATACCAGATCCTATAACTAGGTACTCCTGCTGGTTATAACAAGATCCAATAACTAGTAGCAGGTCATCCTGCAGGTTATACCAGATCCTATAACTAGGTAATCCTGCTGGTTATAACCAGATCCTATAACTAGGTAATCCTGCAGGTTATAAACAGATCCTAAAACAAGTAGCAGGTCATCCTTCTGGTTATAACCAGATCCTATGACTAGGTAATCCTGCTGGTTATAATTAGATTTTATAACTAGTAGCAGGTCATCCTGCTGGTTATAACCAGATCATATAACTAGGTAATCCTGCTGGTTATAACCAGATCCTATAACTAGGTAATCCTGCTGGTTATAACCAGATCATGTAACTAGGTAATCCTGCTGGTTACAACCAGATCCTTAAACTAGTACAAGGTCATCCTGCTGGTTATAACCAGATCCTATAACTAGGTAATCCTGCTGGTTATAACCAGATCCTATAACTAGGTAATCCTGCTGGTTACAACCAGATCCTTAAACTAGTACAAGGTCATCCTGCTGGTTATAAACAGATCCTATAACTAGTAGCAGGTCATTGTGCTAGTTATAACCAGATCATGTAACTAGGTAATCCTGCTGGTTATAACTAGATCCTATAACTAGTAGCAGGTCATCCTGCTGGTTATAACCAGATCCTATAACTAGTCGCAGGTCATTCTGCTGGTTATAACCAGATCCTATAACTAGGTAATCCTGCTGGTTATTACCAGATCCTATAACTAGGTAATCCTGCTGGTTATAACCAGATCATATAACTAGTAGCAGGTCATCCTACTAGTTATGACCAGATCCTATAACTAGGTAATCCTGCTGGTTACAACCAGATCCTTAAACTAGTACAAGGTCATCCTCCTGGTTATAACCAGATCCTATAACTAGGTAATCCTGCTGGTTATAACCAGATCCTATAACTAGTAGCAGGTCATCCTGCTGGTTATAACCAGATCCCATAACTAGTAGAAGGTCATCCTGTTGGTTATAACCAGATCCTATAACTAGTAGCAGGTCATCCTTCCGGTTATAACCAGATGCCATAACTAGTAGCAGGTCATCCTGCTGGTTATAACCAGATCCTATAACTAGGTAATCCTGCTGGTTATTACCAGATCCTATAACTAGTCGCAGGTCATTCTGCTGGTTATAACCAGATCCTATAACTTGGTAATCCTGCTGGTTATTACCAGATCCTATAACTAGTAGCAGGTCATCCTTCTGGTTATAACCAGATGCCATAACTAGTAGCAGGTCATCCTGCTGGTTATAACCAGATCCTATAACTAGGTAATCCTGCTAGTTATGACCAGATCCTATAACTAGTAGCAGGTCATCCTTCTGGTTATAACCAGATGCCATAACTAGTAGCAGGTCATCCTGCTGGTTATAACCAGATCCTATAACTAGGTATTCCTGCTGGTTATGACCAGATCCTATAACTAGTAGCAGGTCATCCTGCTGGTTATAACCAGATCCCATAACTAGTAGCAGGTCATCCTGCTGGTTATAACCAGATCCCATAACTAGTAGCAGGTCATCCTTCTGGTTATAACCAGATCCTATAACTAGGTAATCCTGCTGGTTATAACCAGATCCTATAACTAGGTAATCCTGCTGGTTATAATGTGATCCTATAACTAGTAGCAGGTCATCCTGCTGGTTATTACCAGAGCCTATAACTAGTCGCAGGTCATCCTGCTGGTTATAACCAGATCCTATAACTAGTAGCAGGTCATCTTGCAGGTTATAACCAGATCCCATAACTAGTAGCAGGTCATCCTGCTGGTTATAACCAGATCCTATAACTAGGTAATCCTGCTGGTTATTACCAGATCCTATAACTAGTCGCAGGTCATCCTGCTGGTTATAACCAGATCCTATAACTAGGTAATCCTGCTGGTTATTACCAGATCCTATAACTAGTAGCAGGTCATCCTTCTGGTTATAACCAGATCCTATAACTAGGTAATCCTGCTGGTTATAACCAGATCCTATAACTAGGTAATCCTGCAGGTTATAACCAGGTCCTATAACTAGGTAATCCTGCTGGTTATAATCAGATTTTATGACTAGTAGCAGGTCATCCTGCTGGTTATAACCAGATCATATAACTAGGTAATCCTGCTGGTTATAACCAGATCCTATAACTAGGTAATCCTGCAGGTTATAACCAGATCCTATAACTAGGTAATCCTGCTGGTTACAACCAGATCCTTAAACTAGTAGCAGGTCATCCTTCTGGTTATAACCAGATCCAATAACTAGGTAATCCTGTTGGTTATAATCAGATTATATAACTAGTGGCAGGTCATCCTGCTGGTTATAACCAGATCCTATAACTAAGTAATCATGCTGGTTACAACCAGATCCTTAAACTAGTACAAGGTCATCCTGCTGGTTATAACCAGATCCAATAACTAGGTAATCCTTCTGGTTATAACCAGATCCTATAACTAGTAGCAGGTCATCCTGCTGGTTATAACTAGATCCCATAACTAGTAGCATGTCATCCTGCTGGTTATAACCAGATCCTATAACTAGGTAATCCTGCTGGTTATTACCAGATCCTATAACTAGTAGCAGGTCATCCTGCTGGTTATAACCAGATCCTATAACTAGGTCATCCTGCTGGTTATACCAGATCCTTTAACTAGGTAATCCTGCTGGTTATAACCAGATCCTATAACTAGTAGCAGGTCATCCTGCAGGTTATACCAGATCCTATAACTAGGTAATCCTGCTGGTTATAACCAGATCCTATAACTAGGTAATCCTGCAGGTTATAAACAGATCCTAAAACTAGTAGCAGGTCATCCTTCTGGTTATAACCAGATCCTATAACTAGGTAATCATGCTGGTTATAATCAGATTTTATAACTAGTAGCAGGTCATCCTGCTGGTTATAACCAGATCCCATAACTAGTAGCATGTCATCCTGCAGGTTATACCAGATCATATAACTAGGTAATCCTGCTGGTTATAACCAGATCCTATAACTAGGTAATCCTGCAGGTTATAAACAGATCCTAAAACTAGTAGCAGGTCATCCTTCCGGTTATAACCAGATGCCATAACTAGTAGCAGGTCATCCTGCTGGTTATAACCAGATCCTATAACTAGGTAATCCTGCTGGTTATTACCAGATCCTATAACTAGTCGCAGGTCATTCTGCTGGTTATAACCAGATCCTATAACTTGGTAATCCTGCTGGTTATTACCAGATCCTATAACTTGTAGCAGGTCATCCTTCTGGTTATAACCAGATGCCATAACTAGTAGCAGGTCATCCTGCTGGTTATAACCAGATCCTATAACTAGGTAATCCTGCTAGTTATGACCAGATCCTATAACTAGTAGCAGGTCATCCTTCTGGTTATAACCAGATGCCATAACTAGTAGCAGGTCATCCTGCTGGTTATAACCAGATCCTATAACTAGGTATTCCTGCTGGTTATGACCAGATCCTATAACTAGTAGCAGGTCATCCTGCTGGTTATAACCAGATCCCATAACTAGTAGCAGGTCATCCTGCTGGTTATAACCAGATCCCATAACTAGTAGCAGGTCATCCTTCTGGTTATAACCAGATCCTATAACTAGGTAATCCTGCTGGTTATAACCAGATCCTATAACTAGGTAATCCTGCTGGTTATAATGTGATCCTATAACTAGTAGCAGGTCATCCTGCTGGTTATTACCAGAGCCTATAACTAGTCGCAGGTCATCCTGCTGGTTATAACCAGATCCTATAACTAGTAGCAGGTCATCTTGCAGGTTATAACCAGATCCCATAACTAGTAGCAGGTCATCCTGCTGGTTATAACCAGATCCTATAACTAGGTAATCCTGCTGGTTATTACCAGATCCTATAACTAGTCGCAGGTCATCCTGCTGGTTATAACCAGATCCTATAACTAGGTAATCCTGCTGGTTATTACCAGATCCTATAACTAGTAGCAGGTCATCCTTCTGGTTATAACCAGATCCTATAACTAGGTAATCCTGCTGGTTATAACCAGATCCTATAACTAGGTAATCCTGCAGGTTATAACCAGGTCCTATAACTAGGTAATCCTGCTGGTTATAATCAGATTTTATGACTAGTAGCAGGTCATCCTGCTGGTTATAACCAGATCATATAACTAGGTAATCCTGCTGGTTATAACCAGATCCTATAACTAGGTAATCCTGCAGGTTATAACCAGATCCTATAACTAGGTAATCCTGCTGGTTACAACCAGATCCTTAAACTAGTAGCAGGTCATCCTTCTGGTTATAACCAGATCCAATAACTAGGTAATCCTGTTGGTTATAATCAGATTATATAACTAGTGGCAGGTCATCCTGCTGGTTATAACCAGATCCTATAACTAAGTAATCATGCTGGTTACAACCAGATCCTTAAACTAGTACAAGGTCATCCTGCTGGTTATAACCAGATCCAATAACTAGGTAATCCTTCTGGTTATAACCAGATCCTATAACTAGTAGCAGGTCATCCTGCTGGTTATAACTAGATCCCATAACTAGTAGCATGTCATCCTGCTGGTTATAACCAGATCCTATAACTAGGTAATCCTGCTGGTTATTACCAGATCCTATAACTAGTAGCAGGTCATCCTGCTGGTTATAACCAGATCCTATAACTAGGTCATCCTGCTGGTTATACCAGATCCTTTAACTAGGTAATCCTGCTGGTTATAACCAGATCCTATAACTAGTAGCAGGTCATCCTGCAGGTTATACCAGATCCTATAACTAGGTAATCCTGCTGGTTATAACCAGATCCTATAACTAGGTAATCCTGCAGGTTATAAACAGATCCTAAAACTAGTAGCAGGTCATCCTTCTGGTTATAACCAGATCCTATAACTAGGTAATCATGCTGGTTATAATCAGATTTTATAACTAGTAGCAGGTCATCCTGCTGGTTATAACCAGATCCCATAACTAGTAGCATGTCATCCTGCAGGTTATACCAGATCATATAACTAGGTAATCCTGCTGGTTATAACCAGATCCTATAACTAGGTAATCCTGCAGGTTATAAACAGATCCTAAAACTAGTAGCAGGTCATCCTTCTGGTTATAACCAGATCCTATAACTAGGTAATCCTGCTGGTTATAATCAGATTTTATAACTAGTAGCAGGTCATCCTGCTGGTTATAACCAGATCCCATAACTAGTAGCATGTCATCCTGCAGGTTATACCAGATCATATAACTATGTAATCCTGCTGGTTATAACCAGATCCTATGACTAGGTAATCCTGCAAGTTATAAACAGATCCTAAAACAAGTAGCAAGTCATCCTTCTGGTTATAACCAGATCCTATAACTAGGTAATCCTGCTGGTTATAATCAGATTTTATGACTAGTAGCAGGTCATCCTGCTGGTTATAACCAGATCATATAACTAGGTAATCCTGCTGGTTATAACCAGATACTATAACTAGGTAATCCTGCAGGTTATAACCAGATCCTATAACTAGGTAATCCTGCTGGTTACAACCAGATGCTTAAACTAGTAGCAGGTCATCCTTCTGGTTATAACCAGATCCTATAACTAGGTAATCCTGTTGGTTATAATCAGATTATATAACTAGTGGCAGGTCATCCTGCTGGTTATAACCAGATCCTATAACTAGGTAATCCTGCAGGTTATAACCAGATTCTATAACTAGTAGCAGGTCAGCCTTCTGGTTATAACCAGATCCTATAACTAGGTAATCCTGTTGGTTATAATCAGATTATATAACTAGTAGCAGGTCATCCTGCTGGTTATCACCAGATCCTATAACTAGTAGCAGGTCATCCTGCTAGTTATGACCAGATCCTATAACTAGGTAATCCTGCTGGTTACAACCAGATCCTTAAACTAGTACAAGGTCATCCTGCTGGTTGTAACCAGATCCTATAACTAGTAGAAGGTCATCCTTCTGGTTAAAACAAGATCCTATAACTAGGTAATCCTGCTGGTTATAACCAGATCCTATAACTAGGTAATCATGCTGGTTATTACCAGATCCTATAACTAGTCGAAGGTCATCCTGCTGGTTATAACCAGATCCTATAACTAGGTAATCCTGCTGGCTATTACCAGATCCTATAACTAGTAGCAGGTCATCCTTCTGGTTATAACCAGATCATATAACTAGGTAATCCTGCTGGTTATAACCAGATCCTATAACTAGGTAATCCTGCTGGTTATAACCAGATCCTATAACTAGTAGCAGGTCATCCTGCTGGTTATAACCAGATCCTATAACTAGGTCATCCTGCTGGTTATACCAGATCCTTTAACTAGGTAATCCTGCTGGTTATAACCAGATCCTATAACTAGTAGCAGGTCATCCTGCAGGTTATACCAGATCCTATAACTAGGTAATCCTGCTGGTTATAACCAGATCCTATAACTAGGTAATCCTGCAGGTTATAAACAGATCCTAAAACTAGTAGCAGGTCATCCTTCTGGTTATAACCAGATCCTATAACTAGGTAATCATGCTGGTTATAATCAGATTTTATAACTAGTAGCAGGTCATCCTTCTGGTTATAACCAGATCCTATAACTAAGTAATCCTGCTGGTTATAACCAGATCCTATAACTAGGTAATCCTGCAGGTTATAACCAGATCCTATAACTAGTAGCAGGTCATCCTTCTGGTTATGACCAGATCCTATAACTAAGTAATCATGCTGGTTATAATCAGATTTTATAACTAGTAGCAGGTCATCCTTCTGGTTATAACCAGATCCTATAACTAAGTAATCCTGCTGGTTATAACCAGATCCTATAACTAGGTAATCCTGCAGGTTATAACCAGATCCTATAACTAGTAGCAGGTCATCCTGCTGGTTTTAACCAGATCCTATAACTAGGTAATCATGCTGGTTATTACCAGATCCTATAACTAGGTAATCCTGCTGGTTATAACCAGATCCTATAACTAGGTAATCCTGCAGGTTATACCAGATCCTATAACTAGGTACTCCTGCTGGTTATAACAAGATCCAATAACTAGTAGCAGGTCATCCTGCAGGTTATACCAGATCCTATAACTAGGTAATCCTGCTGGTTATAACCAGATCCTATAACTAGGTAATCCTGCAGGTTATAAACAGATCCTAAAACAAGTAGCAGGTCATCCTTCTGGTTATAACCAGATCCTATGACTAGGTAATCCTGCTGGTTATAATCAGATTTTATAACTAGTAGCAGGTCATCCTGCTGGTTATAACCAGATCATATAACTAGGTAATCCTGCTGGTTATAACCAGATCCTATAACTAGGTAATCCTGCTGGTTATAACCAGATCATGTAACTAGGTAATCCTGCTGGTTACAACCAGATCCTTAAACTAGTACAAGGTCATCCTGCTGGTTATAACCAGATCCTATAACTAGGTAATCCTGCTGGTTATAACCAGATCCTATAACTAGGTAATCCTGCTGGTTACAACCAGATCCTTAAACTAGTACAAGGTCATCCTGCTGGTTATAACCAGATCCTATAACTAGTAGCAGGTCATTGTGCTAGTTATAACCAGATCATGTAACTAGGTAATCCTGCTGGTTATAACTAGATCCTATAACTAGTAGCAGGTCATCCTGCTGGTTATAACCAGATCCTATAACTTGTCGCAGGTCATTCTGCTGGTTATAACCAGATCCTATAACTAGGTAATCCTGCTGGTTATTACCAGATCCTATAACTAGGTAATCCTGCTGGTTATAACCAGATCATATAACTAGTAGCAGGTCATCCTACTAGTTATGACCAGATCCTATAACTAGGTAATCCTGCTGGTTACAACCAGATCCTATAACTAGTAGCAGGTCATCCTGCTGGTTATAACCAGATCCCATAACTAGTAGAAGGTCATCCTGTTGGTTATAACCAGATCCTATAACTAGTAGCAGGTCATCCTTCTGGTTATAACCAGATGCCATAACTAGTAGCAGGTCATCCTGCTGGTTATAACCAGATCCTATAACTAGGTAATCCTGCTGGTTATTACCAGATCCTATAACTAGTCGCAGGTCATTCTGCTGGTTATAACCAGATCCTATAATTTAGTAATCCTGCTGGTTATTACCAGATCCTATAACTAGTAGCAGGTCATCCTTCTGGTTATAACCAGATGCCATAACTAGTAGCAGGTCATCCTGCTGGTTATAACCAGATCCTATAACTAGGTAATCCTGCTAGTTATGACCAGATCCTATAACTAGTAGCAGGTCATCCTTCTGGTTATAACCAGATGCCATAACTAGTAGCAGGTCATCCTGCTGGTTATAACCAGATCCTATAACTAGGTATTCCTGCTGGTTATGACCAGATCCTATAACTAGTAGCAGGTCATCCTGCTGGTTATAACCAGATCCCATAACTAGTAGCAGGTCATCCTGCTGGTTATAACCAGATCCCATAACTAGTAGCAGGTCATCCTTCTGGTTATAACCAGATCCTATAACTAGGTAATCCTGCTGGTTATAACCAGATCCTATAACTAGGTAATCCTGCTGGTTATAACCAGATCCTATAACTAGTAGCAGGTCATCCTGCTGGTTATTACCAGAGCCTATAACTAGTCGCAGGTCATCCTGCTGGTTATAACCAGATCCTATAACTAGTAGCAGGTCATCTTGCAGGTTATAACCAGATCCCATAACTAGTAGCAGGTCATCCTGCTGGTTATAACCAGATCCTATAACTAGGTAATCCTGCTGGTTATTACCAGATCCTATAACTAGTCGCAGGTCATCCTGCTGGTTATAACCAGATCCTATAACTAGGTAATCCTGCTGGTTATTACCAGATCCTATAACTAGTAGCAGGTCATCCTTCTGGTTATAACCAGATCCTATAACTAGGTAATCCTGCTGGTTATAACCAGATCCTATAACTAGGTAATCCTGCAGGTTATAACCAGGTCCTATAACTAGGTAATCCTGCTGGTTATAATCAGATTTTATGACTAGTAGCAGGTCATCCTGCTGGTTATAACCAGATCATATAACTAGGTAATCCTGCTGGTTATAACCAGATCCTATAACTAGGTAATCCTGCAGGTTATAACCAGATCCTATAACTAGGTAATCCTGCTGGTTACAACCAGATCCTTAAACTAGTAGCAGGTCATCCTTCTGGTTATAACCAGATCCAATAACTAGGTAATCCTGTTGGTTATAATCAGATTATATAACTAGTGGCAGGTCATCCTGCTGGTTATAACCAGATCCTATAACTAAGTAATCATGCTGGTTACAACCAGATCCTTAAACTAGTACAAGGTCATCCTGCTGGTTATTACCAGATCCAATAACTAGGTAATCCTTCTGGTTATAACCAGATCCTATAACTAGTAGCAGGTCATCCTGCTGGTTATAACTAGATCCCATAACTAGTAGCATGTCATCCTGCTGGTTATAACCAGATCCTATAACTAGGTAATCCTGCTGGTTATTACCAGATCCTATAACTAGTAGCAGGTCATCCTGCTGGTTATAACCAGATCCTATAACTAGGTCATCCTGCTGGTTATACCAGATCCTTTAACTAGGTAATCCTGCTGGTTATAACCAGATCCTATAACTAGTAGCAGGTCATCCTGCAGGTTATACCAGATCCTATAACTAGGTAATCCTGCTGGTTATAACCAGATCCTATAACTAGGTAATCCTGCAGGTTATAAACAGATCCTAAAACTAGTAGCAGGTCATCCTTCTGGTTATAACCAGATCCTATAACTAGGTAATCATGCTGGTTATAATCAGATTTTATAACTAGTAGCAGGTCATCCTGCTGGTTATAACCAGATCCCATAACTAGTAGCATGTCATCCTGCAGGTTATACCAGATCATATAACTAGGTAATCCTGCTGGTTATAACCAGATCCTATAACTAGGTAATCCTGCAGGTTATAAACAGATCCTAAAACTAGTAGCAGGTCATCCTTCTGGTTATAACCAGATCCTATAACTAGGTAATCCTGCTGGTTATAATCAGATTTTATAACTAGTAGCAGGTCATCCTGCTGGTTATAACCAGATCCCATAACTAGTAGCATGTCATCCTGCAGGTTATACCAGATCATATAACTATGTAATCCTGCTGGTTATAACCAGATCCTATGACTAGGTAATCCTGCAAGTTATAAACAGATCCTAAAACAAGTAGCAAGTCATCCTTCTGGTTATAACCAGATCCTATAACTAGGTAATCCTGCTGGTTATAATCAGATTTTATGACTAGTAGCAGGTCATCCTGCTGGTTATAACCAGATCATATAACTAGGTAATCCTGCTGGTTATAACCAGATACTATAACTAGGTAATCCTGCAGGTTATAACCAGATCCTATAACTAGGTAATCCTGCTGGTTACAACCAGATGCTTAAACTAGTAGCAGGTCATCCTTCTGGTTATAACCAGATCCTATAACTAGGTAATCCTGTTGGTTATAATCAGATTATATAACTAGTGGCAGTTCATCCTGCTGGTTATAACCAGATCCTATAACTAGGTAATCCTGCAGGTTATAACCAGATTCTATAACTAGTAGCAGGTCAGCCTTCTGGTTATAACCAGATCCTATAACTAGGTAATCCTGTTGGTTATAATCAGATTATATAACTAGTAGCAGGTCATCCTGCTGGTTATCACCAGATCCTATAACTAGTAGCAGGTCATCCTGCTAGTTATGACCAGATCCTATAACTAGGTAATCCTGCTGGTTACAACCAGATCCTTAAACTAGTACAAGGTCATCCTGCTGGTTGTAACCAGATCCTATAACTAGTAGAAGGTCATCCTTCTGGTTAAAACAAGATCCTATAACTAGGTAATCCTGCTGGTTATAACCAGATCCTATAACTAGGTAATCATGCTGGTTATTACCAGATCCTATAACTAGTCGAAGGTCATCCTGCTGGTTATAACCAGATCCTATAACTAGGTAATCCTGCTGGCTATTACCAGATCCTATAACTAGTAGCAGGTCATCCTGCAGGTTATACCAGATCCTATAACTAGGTAATCCTGCTGGTTATAACCAGATCCTATAACTAGGTAATCCTGCAGGTTATAAACAGATCCTAAAACTAGTAGCAGGTCATCCTTCTGGTTATAACCAGATCCTATAACTAGGTAATCCTGCTGGTTATAATCAGATTTTATGACTAGTAGCAGGTCATCCTGCTGGTTATAACCAGATCATATAACTAGGTAATCCTGCTGGTTATAACCAGATACTATAACTAGGTAATCCTGCAGGTTATAACCAGATCCTATAACTAGGTAATCCTGCTGGTTACAACCAGATGCTTAAACTAGTAGCAGGTCATCCTTCTGGTTATAACCAGATCCTATAACTAGGTAATCCTGTTGGTTATAATCAGATTATATAACTAGTGGCAGTTCATCCTGCTGGTTATAACCAGATCCTATAACTAGGTAATCCTGCAGGTTATAACCAGATTCTATAACTAGTAGCAGGTCAGCCTTCTGGTTATAACCAGATCCTATAACTAGGTAATCCTGTTGGTTATAATCAGATTATATAACTAGTAGCAGGTCATCCTGCTGGTTATCACCAGATCCTATAACTAGTAGCAGGTCATCCTGCTAGTTATGACCAGATCCTATAACTAGGTAATCCTGCTGGTTACAACCAGATCCTTAAACTAGTACAAGGTCATCCTGCTGGTTGTAACCAGATCCTATAACTAGTAGAAGGTCATCCTTCTGGTTAAAACAAGATCCTATAACTAGGTAATCCTGCTGGTTATAACCAGATCCTATAACTAGGTAATCATGCTGGTTATTACCAGATCCTATAACTAGTCGAAGGTCATCCTGCTGGTTATAACCAGATCCTATAACTAGGTAATCCTGCTGGCTATTACCAGATCCTATAACTAGTAGCAGGTCATCCTGCAGGTTATACCAGATCCTATAACTAGGTAATCCTGCTGGTTATAACCAGATCCTATAACTAGGTAATCCTGCAGGTTATAAACAGATCCTAAAACTAGTAGCAGGTCATCCTTCTGGTTATAACCAGATCCTATAACTAGGTAATCATGCTGGTTATAATCAGATTTTATAACTAGTAGCAGGTCATCCTGCTGGTTATAACCAGATCCCATGACTAGTAGCATGTCATCCTGCAGGTTATACCAGATCATATAACTAGGTAATCCTGCTGGTTATAACCAGATCCTATAACTAGGTAATCCTGCAGGTTATAAACAGATCATAAAACTAGTAGCAGGTCATCCTTCTGGTTATAACCAGATCCTATAACTAGGTAATCCTGCTGGTTATAATCAGATTTTATAACTAGTAGCAGGTCATCCTGCTGGTTATAACCAGATCCCATAACTAGTAGCATGTCATCCTGCAGGTTATACCAGATCATATAACTATGTAATCCTGCTGGTTATAACCAGATCCTATGACTAGGTAATCCTGCAAGTTATAAACAGATCCTAAAACAAGTAGCAAGTCATCCTTCTGGTTATAACCAGATCCTATAACTAGGTAATCCTGCTGGTTATAATCAGATTTTATGACTAGTAGCAGGTCATCCTGCTGGTTATAACCAGATCATATAACTAGGTAATCCTGCTGGTTACAACCAGATCCTTAAACTAGTAGCAGGTCATCCTTCTGGTTATAACCAGATCCTATAACTAGGTAATCCTGTTGGTTATAATCAGATTATATAACTAGTGGCAGGTCATCCTGCTGGTTATAACCAGATCCTATAACTAGGTAATCCTGCAGGTTATAACCAGATTCTATAACTAGTAGCAGGTCAGCCTTCTGGTTATAACCAGATCCTATAACTAGGTAATCCTGTTGGTTATAATCAGATTATATAACTAGTAGCAGGTCATCCTGCTGGTTATAACTAGATCCCATAACTAGTAGCATGTCATCCTGCTGGTTATAACCAGATCCTATAACTAGGTAATCCTGCTGGTTATTACCAGATCCTATAACTAGTAGCAGGTCATCCTGCTGGTTATAACCAGATCCTATAACTAGTAGCAGGTCATCCTGCAGGTTATACCAGATCCTATGACTAGGTAATCCTGCTGGTTATAACCAGATCCTATAACTAGGTAATCCTGCAGGTTATAAACAGATCCTAAAACTAGTAGCAGGTCATCCTTCTGGTTATAACCAGATCCTATAACTAGGTAATCATGCTGGTTATAATCAGATTTTATAACTAGTAGCAGGTCATCCTGCTGGTTATAACCAGATCCCATAACTAGTAGCATGTCATCCTGCAGGTTATACCAGATCATATAACTAGGTAATCCTGCTGGTTATAACCAGATCCTATAACTAGGTAATCCTGCAGGTTATAAACAGATCCTAAAACTAGTAGCAGGTCATCCTTCTGGTTATAACCAGATCCTATAACTAGGTAATCCTGCTGGTTATAATCAGATTTTATAACTAGTAGCAGGTCATCTTGCTGGTTATAACCAGATCCCATAACTAGTAGCATGTCATCCTGCAGGTTATACCAGATCATATAACTATGTAATCCTGCTGGTTATAACCAGATCCTATGACTAGGTAATCCTGCAAGTTATAAACAGATCCTAAAACAAGTAGCAAGTCATCCTTCTGGTTATAACCAGATCCTATAACTAGGTAATCCTGCTGGTTATAATCAGATTTTATGACTAGTAGCAGGTCATCCTGCTGGTTATAACCAGATCATATAACTAGGTAATCCTGCTGGTTATAACCAGATACTATAACTAGGTAATCCTGCAGGTTATAACCAGATCCTATAACTAGGTAATCCTGCTGGTTACAACCAGATGCTTAAACTAGTAGCAGGTCATCCTTCTGGTTATAACCAGATCCTATAACTAGGTAATCCTGTTGGTTATAATCAGATTATATAACTAGTGGCAGGTCATCCTGCTGGTTATAACCAGATCCTATAACTAGGTAATTCTGCAGGTTATAACCAGATTCTATAACTAGTAGCAGGTCAGCCTTCTGGTTATAACCAGATCCTATAACTAGGTAATCCTGTTGGTTATAATCAGATTATATAACTAGTAGCAGGTCATCCTGCTGGTTATCACCAGATCCTATAACTAGTAGCAGGTCATCCTGCTAGTTATGACCAGATCCTATAACTAGGTAATCCTGCTGGTTACAACCAGATCCTTAAACTAGTACAAGGTCATCCTGCTGGTTGTAACCAGATCCTATAACTAGTAGAAGGTCATCCTTCTGGTTAAAACAAGATCCTATAACTAGGTAATCCTGCTGGTTATAACCAGATCCTATAACTAGGTAATCATGCTGGTTATTACCAGATCCTATAACTAGTCGAAGGTCATCCTGCTGGTTATAACCAGATCCTATAACTAGGTAATCCTGCTGGCTATTACCAGATCCTATAACTAGTAGCAGGTCATCCTTCTGGTTATAACCAGATCATATAACTAGGTAATCCTGCTGGTTATAACCAGATCCTATAACTAGGTAATCCTGCTGGTTATTACCAGATCCTATAACTAGTGGCAGGTCATCCTGCTGGTTATAACCAGATCCTATAACTAGGTCATCCTGCTGGTTATACCAGATCCTTTAACTAGGTAATCCTGCTGGTTATAACCAGATCCTATAACTAGTAGCAGGTCATCCTGCAGGTTATACCAGATCCTATAACTAGGTAATCCTGCTGGTTATAACCAGATCCTATAACTAGGTAATCCTGCAGGTTATAAACAGATCCTAAAACTAGTAGCAGGTCATCCTTCTGGTTATAACCAGATCCTATAACTAGGTAATCATGCTGGTTATAATCAGATTTTATAACTAGTAGCAGGTCATCCTGCTGGTTATAACCAGATACTGTGACTAGTAGCAGGTAATCCTGCTGGTTATAACCAGATCCTATAACTAGTAGCATGTCATCCTGCTGGTTATACCACATCCTATAACTAGATAATCCTGCAGGTTACAACCAGATCCCATAACTAGTAGCAGGTCATCCTTCTGGTTATGACCAGATCCTATAACTAGGTAATCATGCTGGTTATAATCAGATTTTATAACTAGTAGCAGGTCATCCTTCTGGTTATAACCAGATCCTATAACTTGGTAATCCTGCTGGTTATAACCAGATCCTATAACTAGGTAATCCTGCAGGTTATAACCAGATCCTACAACTAGTAGCAGGTCATCCTGCTGGTTTTAACCAGATCCTATAACTAGGTAATCATGCTGGTTATTACCAGATCCTATAACTAGGTAATCCTGCAGGTTATAAACAGATCCTAAAACAAGTAGCAGGTCATCCTTCTGGTTATAACCAGATCCTATAACTAGGTAATCCTGCTGGTTATAATCAGATTTTATAACTAGTAGCAGGTCATCCTGCTGGTTATAGCCAGATCATATAACTAGGTAATCCTGCTGGTTATAACTAGATCCTATAAATAGGTAATCCTGCTGGTTATAACCAGATCCTATAACTAGGTAATCCTGCTGGTTATAACCAGATCCTATAACTAGTAGCAGGTCATCCTGCTGGTTATAACCAGATCCTATGACTAGGTAATCCTGCTGGTTATAATCAGATTTTATAACTAGTAGCAGGTCATCCTGCTGGTTATAACCAGATCATATAACTAGGTAATCCTGCTGGTTATAACCAGATCCTATAACTAGGTAATCCTGCTGGTTATAACCAGATCCTATAACTAGTAGCAGGTCATCCTGCTGGTTATAACCAGATCCTATAACTAGTAGCAGGTCATCCTGCTGGTTATAACCAGATCCTATAACTAGGTAATCCTGCTGGTTATTACCAGATCCTATAACTAGTAGCAGGTCATCCTTCTGGTTATAACCAGATCCTATAACTAGGTAATCCTGCTGGTTATAACCAGATCCTATAACTAGGTAATCCTGCAGGTTATAACCAGATCCTATAACTAGTAGCAGGTCATCCTTCTGGTTATGACCAGATCCTAGAACTAGGTAATCATGCTGGTTATAATCAGATTTTATAACTAGTAGCAGGTCATCCTTCTGGTTATAACCAGATCCTATAACTAGGTAACCCTGCTGGTTATAACCAGATCCTATAACTAGGTAATCCTGCAGGTTATAACCAGATCCTATAACTAGGAGGAGGTCATCCTGCTGGTTTTAACCAGATCCTATAACTAGGTAATCATGCTGGTTATTACCAGATCCTATAACTAGGTAATCCTGCAGGTTATAAACAGATCCTAAAACAAGTAGCAGGTCATCCTTCTGGTTATAACCAGATCCTATAACTAGGTAATCCAGCTGGTTATAATCAGATTTTATAACTAGTAGCAGGTCATCCTGCTGGTTATAACCAGGTCGCATAACTAGTAGCAGGTCATCCTGCAGGTTATACCAGATCCTATAACTAGGTAATCCTGCTGGTTATAACCAGATCCTATAACTAGGTAATCCTGCAGGTTATAAACAGATCCTAAAACAAGTAGCAGGTCATCCTTCTGGTTATAACCAGATCCTATGACCAGGTAATCCTGCTGGTTATAATCAGATTTTATAACTAGTAGCAGGTCATCCTGCTGGTTATAACCAGATCATATAACTAGGTAATCCTGCTGGTTATAACCAGATCCTATAACTAGGTAATCCTGCTGGTTATAACCAGATCATGTAACTAGGTAATCCTGCTGGTTACAACCAGATCCTTAAACTAGTACAAGGTCATCCTGCTGGTTATAACCAGATCCTATAACTAGGTAATCCTGCTGGTTATAACCAGATCCTATAACTAGGTAATCCTGCTGGTTACAACCAGATCCTTAAACTAGTACAAGGTCATCCTGCTGGTTATAACCAGATCCTATAACTAGTAGCAGGTCATTGTGCTAGTTATAACCAGATCATGTAACTAGGTAATCCTGCTGGTTATAACTAGATCCTATAACTAGTAGCAGGTCATCCTGCTGGTTACGACTAGATCCCATAACTAGTAGCATGTCATCCTGCTGGTTATAACCAGATCCTATAACTAGTCGCAGGTCATTCCGCTGGTTATAACCAGATCCTATAACTAGGTAATCCTGCTGGTTATTACCAGATCCTATAACTAGGTAATCCTGCTGGTTATAACCAGATCATATAACTAGTAGCAGGTCATCCTACTAGTTATGACCAGATCCTATAACTAGGTAATCCTGCTGGTTACAACCAGATCCTTAAACTAGTACAAGGTCATCCTCCTGGTTATAACGAGATCCTATAACTAGGTAATCCTGCTGGCTATAACCAGATCCTATAACTAGTAGCAGGTCATCCTGCTGGTTATAACCAGATCCCATAACTAGTAGAAGGTCATCCTGTTGGTTATAACCAGATCCTATAACTAGTAGCAGGTCATCCTGCTGGTTATAACCAGATGCCATAACTAGTAGCAGGTCATCCTGCTGGTTATAACCAGATCCTATAACTAGGTAATCCTGCTGGTTATTACCAGATCCTATAACTAGTCGCAGGTCATTCTGCTGGTTATAACCAGATCCTATAACTTGGTAATCCTGCTGGTTATTACCAGATCCTACAACTAGTAGCAGGTCATCCTTCTGGTTATAACCAGATGCCATAACTAGTAGCAGGTCATCCTGCTGGTTATAACCAGATCCTATAACTAGGTAATCCTGCTGGTTATGACCAGATCCTATAACTAGTAGCAGGTCATCCTTCTGGTTATAACCAGATGCCATAACTAGTAGCAGGTCATCCTGCTGGTTATAACCAGATCCTATAACTAGGTATTCCTGCTGGTTATGACCAGATCCTATAACTAGTAGCAGGTCATCCTTCTGGTTATAACCAGATCCCATAACTAGCAGCAGGTCATCCTGCTGGTTATAACCAGATCCCATAACTAGTAGCAGGTCATCCTTCTGGTTATAACCAGATCCTATAACTAGGTAATCCTGCTGGTTATAACCAGATCCTATAACTAGGTAATCCTGCTGGTTATAACCAGATCCTATAACTAGTAGCAGGTCATCCTGCTGGTTATTACCAGAGCCTATAACTAGTCGCAGGTCATCCTGCTGGTTATAACCCGATCCTATAACTAGTAGCAGGTCATCTTGCAGGTTATAACCAGATCCCATAACTAGTAGCAGGTCATCCTGCTGGTTATAACCAGATCATGTAACTAGGTAATCCTGCTGGTTACAACCAGATCCTTAAACTAGTACAAGGTCATCCTGCTGGTTATAACCAGATCCTATAACTAGGTAATCCTGCTGGTTATTACCAGATCCTATAACTAGTAACAGGTCATCCTTCTGGTTATAACCAGATCCTATAACTAGGTAATCATGCTGGTTATAACCAGATCATATAACTAGTAGCAGGTCATCCTACTAGTTATGACCAGATCCTATAACTAGGTAATCCTGCTGGTTACAACCAGATCCTTAAACTAGTACAAGGTCATCCTCCTGGTTATAACGAGATCCTATAACTAGGTAATCCTGCTGGTTATAACCAGATCCTATAACTAGTAGCAGGTCATCCTGCTGGTTATAACCAGATCCCATAACTAGTAGAAGGTCATCCTGTTGGTTATAACCAGATCCTATAACTAGTAGCAGGTCATCCTGCTGGTTATAACCAGATGCCATAACTAGTAGCAGGTCATCCTGCTGGTTATAACCAGATCCTATAACTAGGTAATCCTGCTGGTTATTACCAGATCCTATAACTAGTCGCAGGTCATTCTGCTGGTTATAACCAGATCCTATAACTTGGTAATCCTGCTGGTTATTACCAGATCCTATAACTAGTAGCAGGTCATCCTTCTGGTTATAACCAGATGCCATAACTAGTAGCAGGTCATCCTGCTGGTTATAACCAGATCCTATAACTAAGTAATCCTGCTGGTTATGACCAGATCCTATAACTAGTAGCAGGTCATCCTTCTGCTTATAACCAGATGCCATAACTAGTAGCAGGTCATCCTGCTGGTTATAACCAGATCCTATAACTAGGTATTCCTGCTGGTTATGACCAGATCCTATAACTAGTAGCAGGTCATCCTGCTGGTTATAACCAGATCCCATAACTAGTAGCAGGTCATCCTGCTGGTTATAACCAGATCCCATAACTAGTAGCAGGTCATCCTTCTGGTTATAACCAGATCCTATAACTAGGTAATCCTGCTGGTTATAACCAGATCCTATAACTAGGTAATCCTGCTGGTTATAACCAGATCCTATAACTAGTAGCAGGTCATCCTGCTGGTTATTACCAGAGCCTATAACTAGTCTCAGGTCATCCTGCTGGTTATAACCCGATCCTATAACTAGTAGCAGGTCATCTTGCAGGTTATAACCAGATCCCATAACTAGTAGCAGGTCATCCTGCTGGTTATAACCAGATCATGTAACTAGGTAATCCTGCTGGTTACAACCAGATCCTTAAACTAGTACAAGGTCATCCTGCTGGTTATAACCAGATCCTATAACTAGGTAATCCTGCTGGTTATTACCAGATCCTATAACTAGTAACAGGTCATCCTTCTGGTTATAACCAGATCCTATAACTAGGTAATCATGCTGGTTATAACCAGATCCTATAACTAGGTAATCCTGCTGGTTTTATCCAGATCCTATAACTAGGTAATCCTGCAGGTTATAACCAGATCCTATAACTAGTAGCATGTCATCCTTCTGGTTATAACCAGATCCTAAAACTAGGTAATCATGCTGGTTACAACCAGATCCTTAAACTAGTACAAGGTCATCCTGCTGGTTGTAACCAGATCCTATAACTAGGTAATCCTGCTGGTTATAACCAGATCCTATGACTAGGTAATCCTGCTGGTTATAATCAGATTTTATAACTAGGTTATTCTGCTGGTTATAACCAGATCCTATAACTAGTAGCAGGTCATCCTGCAGGTTATAACCAGATCCCATAACTAGTAGCATGTCATCCTGCTGGTTATACCAGATCCTATAACTAGGTAATCCTGCTGGTTACAACCAGATCCTTAAACTAGTACAAGGTCATCCTGCTGGTTATAACCAGATCCTATAACTAGGTAATCCTGCTGGTTATTACCAGATCCTATAACTAGTAACAGGTCATCCTTCTGGTTAAAACCAGATCCTATAACTAGGTAATCATGCTGGTTATAACCAGATCCTATAACTAGGTAATCCTGCTGGTTTTAACCAGATCCTATAACTAGGTAATCCTGCAGGTTATAACCAGATCCTATAACTAGTTGCATGTCATCCTTCTGGTTATAACCAGATCCTAAAACTAGGTAATCATGCTGGTTATAACCAGATCCTATAACTAGGTAATCCTGCTGGTTATTACCAGATCCCATAACTAGGTAATCCTGCTGGTTATAACCAGATCCTATAACTAGGTAATCCTGCAGGTTATAACCAGATCCTATAACTAGTAGCAGGTCAGCCTTCTGGTTATAACCAGATCCTATAACTAGGTAATCCTGTTGGTTATAATCAGATTATATAACTAGTAGCAGGTCATCCTGCTGGTTATAACCAGATCCTATAACTAGTAGCAGGTCATCCTGCTAGTTATGACCAGATCCTATAACTAGGTAATCCTGCTGGGTACAACCAGATCCTTAAACTAGTACAAGGTCATCCTGCTGGTTGTAACCAGATCCTATAACTAGGTAATCCTGCTGGTTATAACCAGATCCTATAACTAGGTAATCCTGCAGGTTATAACCAGATCCTATAACTAGTAGCAGGTCAGCCTTCTGGTTATAACCAGATCTTATAACTAGGTAATCCTGTTGGTTATAATCAGATTATATAACTAGTAGCAGGTCATCCTGCTGGTTATAACCAGATCCTATAACTAGTAGCCGGTCATCCTGCTAGTTATGACCAGATCCTATAACTAGGTAATCCTGCTGGTTACAACCAGATCCTTAAACTAGTACAAGGTCATCCTGCTGGTTGTAACCAGATCCTATAACTAGGTAATCCTGCTGGTTATAACCAGATCCTATGACTAGGTAATCCTGCTGGTTATAATCAGATTTTATAACTAGGTTATTCTGCTGGTTATAACCAGATCCTATAACTAGTAGCAGGTCATCCTGCAGGTTATAACCAGATCCCATAACTAGTAGCATGTCATCCTGCTGGTTATACCAGATCCTATAACTAGGTAATCCTGCTGGTTACAACCAGATCCTTAAACTAGTACAAGGTCATCCTGCTGGTTATAACCAGATCCTATAACTAGGTAATCCTGCTGGTTATTACCAGATCCTATAACTAGTAACAGGTCATCCTTTTGGTTAAAACCAGATCCTATAACTAGGTAATCATGCTGGTTATAACCAGATCCTATAACTAGGTAATCCTGCTGGTTTTAACCAGATCCTATAACTAGGTAATCCTGCAGGTTATAACCAGATCCTATAACTAGTTGCATGTCATCCTTCTGGTTATAACCAGATCCTAAAACTAGGTAATCATGCTGGTTATAACCAGATCCTATAACTAGGTAATCCTGCTGGTTATTACCAGATCCCATAACTAGGTAATCCTGCTGGTTATAACCAGATCCTATAACTAGGTAATCCTGCAGGTTATAACCAGATCCTATAACTAGTAGCAGGTCAGCCTTCTGGTTATAACCAGATCCTATAACTAGGTAATCCTGTTGGTTATAATCAGATTATATAACTAGTAGCAGGTCATCCTGCTGGTTATAACCAGATCCTATAACTAGTAGCCGGTCATCCTGCTAGTTATGACCAGATCCTATAACTAGGTAATCCTGCTGGTTACAACCAGATCCTTAAACTAGTACAAGGTCATCCTGCTGGTTGTAACCAGATCCTATAACTAGGTAATCCTGCTGGTTATAACCAGATCCTATGACTAGGTAATCCTGCTGGTTATAATCAGATTTTATAACTAGGGTATTCTGCTGGTTATAACCAGATCCTATAACTAGTAGCAGGTCATCCTGCAGGTTATAACCAGATCCCATAACTAGTAGCATGTCATCCTGCTGGTTATACCAGATCCAATAACTAGGTAATCCTGCTGGTTACAACCAGATCCTTAAACTAGTACAAGGTCATCCTGCTGGTTATAACCAGATCCTATAACTAGGTAATCCTGCTGGTTATTACCAGATCCTATAACTAGTAACAGGTCATCCTTCTGGTTATAACCAGATCCTATAACTAGGTAATCATGCTGGTTATAACCAGATCCTATAACTAGGTAATCCTGCTGGTTTTAACCAGATCCTATAACTAGGTAATCCTGCAGGTTATAACCAGATCCTATAACTAGTTGCATGTCATCCTTCTGGTTATAACCAGATCCTAAAACTAGGTAATCATGCTGGTTATAACCAGATCCTATAACTAGGTAATCCTGCTGGTTATTACCAGATCCCATAACTAGGTAATCCTGCTGGTTATAACCAGATCCTATAACTAGGTAATCCTGCAGGTTATAACCAGATCCTATAACTAGTAGCAGGTCAGCCTTCTGGTTATAACCAGATCCTATAACTAGGTAATCCTGTTGGTTATAATCAGATTATATAACTAGTAGCAGGTCATCCTGCTGGTTATAACCAGATCCTATAACTAGTAGCCGGTCATCCTGCTAGTTATGACCAGATCCTATAACTAGGTAATCCTGCTGGTTACAACCAGATCCTTAAACTAGTACAAGGTCATCCTGCTGGTTGTAACCAGATCCTATAACTAGGTAATCCTGCTGGTTATAACCAGATCCTATAACTAGGTAACCCTGCAGGTTATAACCAGATCCTATAACTAGTAGCAGGTCAGCCTTCTGGTTATAACCAGATCCTATAACTAGGTAATCCTGTTGGTTATAATCAGATTATATAACTAGTAGCAGGTCATCCTGCTGGTTATAACCAGATCCTATAACTAGTAGCCGGTCATCCTGCTAGTTATGACCAGATCCTATAACTAGGTAATCCTGCTGGTTACAACCAGATCCTTAAACTAGTACAAGGTCATCCTGCTGGTTGTAACCAGATCCTATAACTAGGTAATCCTGCTGGTTATAACCAGATCCTATGACTAGGTAATCCTGCTGGTTATAATCAGATTTTATAACTAGGTTATTCTGCTGGTTATAACCAGATCCTATAACTAGTAGCAGGTCATCCTGCAGGTTATAACCAGATCCCATAACTAGTAGCATGTCATCCTGCTGGTTATACCAGATCCTATAACTAGGTAATCCTGCTGGTTACAACCAGATCCTTAAACTAGTACAAGGTCATCCTGCTGGTTATAACCAGATCCTATAACTAGGTAATCCTGCTGGTTATTACCAGATCCTATAACTAGTAACAGGTCATCCTTCTGGTTATAACCAGATCCTATAACTAGGTAATCATGCTGGTTATAACCAGATCCTATAACTAGGTAATCCTGCTGGTTTTAACCAGATCCTATAACTAGGTAATCCTGCAGGTTATAACCAGATCCTATAACTAGTTGCATGTCATCCTTCTGGTTATAACCAGATCCTAAAACTAGGTAATCATGCTGGTTATAACCAGATCCTATAACTAGGTAATCCTGCTGGTTATTACCAGATCCCATAACTAGGTAATCCTGCTGGTTATAACCAGATCCTATAACTAGGTAATCCTGCAGGTTATAACCAGATCCTATAACTAGTAGCAGGTCAGCCTTCTGGTTATAACCAGATCCTATAACTAGGTAATCCTGTTGGTTATAATCAGATTATATAACTAGTAGCAGGTCATCCTGCTGGTTATAACCAGATCCTATAACTAGTAGCCGGTCATCCTGCTAGTTATGACCAGATCCTATAACTAGGTAATCCTGCTGGTTACAACCAGATCCTTAAACTAGTACAAGGTCATCCTGCTGGTTGTAACCAGATCCTATAACTAGGTAATCCTTCTGGTTAAAACCAGATCCTATAACTAGGTAATCCTGCTGGTTATAACCAGATCCTATAACTAGGTAATCATGCTGTTTATTACCAGATCCTATAACTAGTCGCAGGTCATCCTGCTGGTTATAACCAGATACTATAACTAGTAGGAGGTAATCCTGCTGGTTATAACCAGATCCAATAACTAGTAGCATGTCATCCTGCTGGTTATACCACATCCTATAACTAGGTAATCCTGCTGGTTATAACCAGATCCCATAACTAGTAGCAGGTCATCCTGCAGGTTATACCAGATCCTATAACTAGGTAATCCTGCTGGTTATAACCAGATCCTATAACTAGGTAATCCTGCAGGTTATAAACAGATCCTAAAACAAGTAGCAGGTCATCCTTCTGGTTATAACCAGATCCTATAACTAGGTAATCCTGCTGGTTATAATCATATTTTATAACTAGTAGCAGGTCATCCTGCTGGTTATAACCAGATCCCATAACTAGTAGCAGGTCATCCTGCAGGTTATACCAGATCCTATAACTAGGTAATCCTGCTGGTTATAACCAGATCCTATAACTAGGTAATCCTGCAGGTTATAAACAGATCCTAAAACAAGTAGCAGGTCATCCTTCTGGTTATAACCAGATCCTATGACTAGGTAATCCTGCTGGTTATAATCAGATTTTATAACTAGTAGCAGGTCATCCTGCTGGTTATAACCAGATCATATAACTAGGTAATCCTGCTGTTTATAACCAGATCCTATAACTAGGTAATCCTGCAGGTTATAACCAGATCCTATAACTAGTAGCAGGTCATCCTGCTGGTTATAACCAGATCCTATAACTAGGTAATCCTGCTGGTTATTACCAGATCCTATAACTAGTCGCAGGTCATCCTGCTGGTTATAACCAGATCCTATAACTAGGTAATCCTGCTGGTTATTACCAGATCCTATAACTAGTAGCAGGTCTTCCTTCTGGTTATAACCAGATCCTATAACTAGGTAATCCTGCTGGTTATAACCAGATCCTATAACTAGGTAATCCTGCAGCTTATAACCAGATCCTTTAACTAGTAGCAGGTCATCCTTCTGGTTATGACCAGATCCTATAACTAGGTAATCATGCTGGTTATAATTAGATTTTATAACTAGTAGCAGGTCATCCTGCTGGTTATAACCAGATCCTATAACTAGGTAATCCTGCAGGTTATAACCAGATCCTATTACTAGTAGCAGGTCATCCTGCTGGTTATAACCAGATCATATAACTAGGTAATCCTGCTGGTTATAACCAGATCCTATAACTAGGTAATCCTGCAGGTTATAACCAGATCCTATATCTAGTAGCAGGTCATCCTGCTAGTTATGACCAGATCCTATAACTAGGTAATCCTGCTGGTTACAACCAGATCCTTAAACTAGTACAAGGTCATCCTGCAGGTTATACCAGATCCTATAACTAGGTAATCCTGCTGGTTATAACCAGATCCTATAACTAGGTAATCCTGCAGGTTATAAACAGATCCTAAAACAAGTAGCAGGTCATCCTTCTGGTTATAACCAGATCCTATAACTAGGTAATCCTTCTGGTTATAATCATATTTTATAACTAGTAGCAGGTCATCCTGCTGGTTATAACCAGATCCCATAACTAGTAGCAGGTCATCCTGCAGGTTATACCAGATCCTATAACTAGGTAATCCTGCTGGTTATAACCAGATCCTATAACTAGGTAATCCTGCAGGTTATAAACAGATCCTAAAACAAGTAGCAGGTCATCCTTCTGGTTATAACCAGATCCTATGACTAGGTAATCCTGCTGGTTATAATCAGATTTTATAACTAGTAGCAGGTCATCCTGCTGGTTATAACCAGATCATATAACTAGGTAATCCTGCTGTTTATAACCAGATCCTATAACTAGGTAATCCTGCAGGTTATAACCAGATCCTATAACTAGTAGCAGGTCATCCTGCTGGTTATAACCAGATCCTATAACTAGGTAATCCTGCTGGTTATTACCAGATCCTATAACTAGTCGCAGGTCATCCTGCTGGTTATAACCAGATCCTATAACTAGGTAATCCTGCTGGTTATTACCAGATCCTATAACTAGTAGCAGGTCTTCCTTCTGGTTATAACCAGATCCTATAACTAGGTAATCCTGCTGGTTATAACCAGATCCTATAACTAGGTAATCCTGCAGGTTATAACCAGATCCTTTAACTAGTAGCAGGTCATCCTTCTGGTTATGACCAGATCCTATAACTAGGTAATCATGCTGGTTATAATCAGATTTTATAACTAGTAGCAGGTCATCCTGCTGGTTATAACCAGATCCTATAACTAGGTAATCCTGCAGGTTATAACCAGATCCTATTACTAGTAGCAGGTCATCCTGCTGGTTATAACCAGATCATATAACTAGGTAATCCTGCTGGTTATAACCAGATCCTATAACTAGGTAATCCTGCAGGTTATAACCAGATCCTATATCTAGTAGCAGGTCATCCTGCTAGTTATGACCAGATCCTATAACTAGGTAATCCTGCTGGTTACAACCAGATCCTTAAACTAGTACAAGGTCATCCTGCTGGTTATAACCAGATCCCATAACTAGTAGAAGGTCATCCTGCTTGTCATAACCAGTACCTATAACTAGTAGCAGGTCATCCTGCTGGTTATAACCAGATCCCATAACTAGTAGCAGGTAATCCTGTTGGTTATAACCAGATCCTATAACTAGGTAATCCTGCTGGTTATTACCAGATCCTATAACTAGTCGCAGGTCATCCTTCTGGTTATAACCAGATCCTATGACTAGGTAATCCTGCTGGTTATTACCAGATCCTATAACTAGTAGCAGGTCATCCTTCTGGTTATAACCAGATCCTATAACTAGGTAATCCTGCAGGTTATAACCAGATCCTATAACTAGTAGCAGGTCATCCTGCTGGTTATAACCAGATACTATAACTAGTAGCAGGTCATCCTGCTGGTTATAACCAGATCCCATAACTAGTAGCATGTCATCCTGCTGGTTATAACCAGATCCTATAACTAATAGCATGTCATCCTGCTGGTTATAACCAGATCCTATAACTAGGTAATCCTGCTGGTTATAACCAGATCCCATAAGTAGTAGAAGGTCATCCTGCTTGTTATAACAAGATCCTATAACTAGTAGCAGGTCATCCTGCTGGTTATAACCAGATCCCGTAACTAGTAGCAGGTAATCCTGCTGGTTATAACCAGATCCTATAACTAGGTAATCCTGCTGGTTATTACCAGATCCTATAACTAGTCGCAGGTCATCCTGCTGGTTATAACCAGATCCTATAACTAGGTAATCCTGCTGGTTATTACCAGATCCTATAACTAGTAGCAGGTCATCCTTCTGGTTATAACCAGATCCTATAACTAGGTAAACCTGCTGGTTCTAACCAGATCCTATAACTAGGTAATCCTGCAGGTTATAACCAGATCCTATAACTAGTAGCAGGTCATCCTTCTGGTTATGACCAGATCCTATAACTAGGTAATCCTGCTGGTTATAATCAGATTTTATAACTAGTAGCAGGTCATCCTCTTGGTTTTAACCAGATCCTATAACTAGGTAATCCTGCTGGTTATTACCAGATCCTATAACTAGGTAATCCTGCTGGTTATAACCAGATCCTATAACTAGGCAATCCGGCAGGTTATAACCAGATCCCATAACTAGTAGCAGGTCATACTGCAGGTTATACCAGATCCCATAACTAGGTCATCCTGCTGGTTATAACCAGATCCTATAACTAGTAGCAGGTCATCCTGCTGGTTATAACCAGATCCCATAACTAATAGCATGTCATCCTGCTGGTTATACCAGATCCTATAACTAGGTTATCCTGCTGGTTATAACCAGATCCCATAACTAGTAGCAGGTCATCCTGCTGGTTATACCAGATCCTATAACTAGGTAATCCTGCTGGTTATTACCAGATCCTATAACTAGGTAATCATACTGGTTATTACCAGATCCTATAACTTGGTAATCCTGCTGGTTATTACCAGATCCTATAACTAGGTAATCCTGCTGGTTATAACAACATGAAGGAGACCAATGAAGACGATCCGACTCTGCAGACAGTTTACCAGGTCATTTTTGGGTAACATGGTTAGTTTTCATCTTTAAACCTCTGTCTACTTTTACCACACATGCCTTTGTCTGAGTTCATGTTTCAGGTTGTATCCTCTTCAGGAAACATCCTTCTGGCCACCGCGGTTCTCATCATAAAGCACAGTCTCTCCTGCAGATCATGGAATTTTGCATTGTTTCCTGCTGCTTAGTTACCTTCTGCGTGAGACTTTTCCTGCTGGAAGCACCTCCAGTCTACGAGCTGCAGCTCTGCAGAGGACACTTGGTTCTAAACGATGGCATTGTTTGTTTCTCCATTAGCTGGCAGGGGACGACATTTTCATCCCCATGTTTGACACTAATAGTTTAACAATCTGCCCTCTGCATCCTTCATCCATTCAGTGGAACCAGCAGCCCCAGAAGTTCTCATGCTGTGTAGGGTGCCGCTTGTATGTAAATGTGAGTGGATGTGTGTGTGTCTGCTGGCTGCAGGCCAAGTGAAATCTGTCAGTCTTTTAGGGAGCCATCAGCCTCTGTCCTGCAGGACAATGAGCTGCACAAAGCCTGTCCTGCCGTCTCCGCCTGTCTGACAAACTGATGACACAGATTCATCCACACCCAGCAGGTCGGAGGCCATTTACTGTCAACAATCTGTGCTCCTTACCCAGAGAAACACCCAAACCTCCTCTGAAGCTCCACAGCAAAGTGTTTCCCCAGCAGGTCACGACCTCCGAGCAAAGTCCTCCAGTCTGATCAACCATAACCTTCAAGATGACCAGGACGAAAATATGACAGATCACGGCAGATTGGGCCTCATTCACCTCACCTCTATTTCTTCTTAGTCTCCTGAACATCTACTAAAGTTGTTTTAAGTTTTTTCTTTTACAAAATTTTTTATGAATTTACAAACATGTTTGTTGACAGAAAAATTGTTCATATGTTTCCTCTTGATTGGAGAAGCTGTAGCCTGGTCCATGAACGCATCACGACTGACATCCTGGAGGTGATGGCAACCTGTAGGGTGGTCCATGAACGCATCATGACTGACATCCTGGTGGTGACGGCAGCCTGTAGGGTGGTCCATGAACGCATCACGACTGACATCCTGGTGGTGATGGCAACCTGTAGGGTGGTCCATGAACGCATCATGACTGACATGCTGGTGGTGACGGCAGCCTGTAGCGTGGTCCATGAACGCATCACGACTGACATCCTGGTGGTGACGGCAGCCTGTAGTCTGGTCCATGAACGCATCACGACTGATATCCTGGTGGTGACGGCAGCCTGTAGGGTGGTCCATGAACGCATCACGACTGACATCCTGGTGGTGATGGCAGCCTGCAGGGTGGTCCATGAACGCATCACGACTGATATCCTCGTGGTGACGGCAGCCTGCAGGGTGGTCCATGAACGCATCACGACTGACATCCTGGTGGTGACGGCAGCCTGCAGGGTGGTCCATGAACGCATCACGACTGACATCCTGGTGGTGACGGCAGCCTGCAGGGTGGTCCATGAACGCATCATGACTGACATCCTGGTGGTGACGGCAGCCTGTAGGGTGGTCCATGAACGCATCACGACTGACATCCTGGTGGTGACGGCAGCCTGTAGGGTGGTCCATGAACGCATCACGACTGACATCCTGGTGGTGACGGCAGCCTGCAGGGTGGTCCATGAACGCATCACGACTGACATCCTGGTGGTGACGGCAGCCTGCAGGGTGGTCCATGAACGCATCACGACTGACATCCTGGTGGTGACGGCAGCCTGCAGGGTGGTCCATGAACGCATCACGACTGACATCCTGGTGGTGACGGCAGCCTGCAGGGTGGTCCATGAACGCATCACGACTGACATGCTGGTGGTGATGGCAGCCTGTAGAGTAGTCCATGAACGCATCACGACTGACATCCTGGTGGTGACGGCAGCCTGCAGGGTGGTCCATGAACGCATCACGACTGATATCCTGGTGGTGACGGCAGTTTGTAGTCTGGTCCATAAACGCATCACGACTGATATCCTAGTGGTGACGGCAGCCTGTAAGGTGGTCCATGAACGCATCACGACTGACATACTAGTGGTGACGGCAGCCTATACTGTGGTCCATGAACGCATCATGACTGACATCCTAGTGGTGACGGCAGCCTGCAGGGTGGTCCATGAACGCATCACGACTGATATGCTGGTCGTGACGGCAGCCTGCAGGGTGGTCCATGAACGCATCACGACTGACATGCTGGTGGTGATGGCAGCCTTTAGTCTGGTCCATGAACGCATCATGACTGACATCCTGGTGGTGATGGCAGCCTGCAGGGTGGTCCATGAACACATCACTACTGATATGCTGGTGGTGACAGCAGCCTGTAGTCTGGTTCATGAACGCATCATGACTGACATCCTAGTGGTGACGGCAGCCTGCAGGGTGGTCCATGAACGCATCACGACTGACATCCTGGTGGTGACGGCAGCCTGTAGGGTAGTCCATGAACGCATCACGACTGACATCCTGGTGGTGACGGCAGCCTGCAGGGTGGTCCATGAACGCATCACGACTGACATCCTGGTGGTGACGGCAGCCTGCAGGGTGGTCCATGAACGCATCACGACTGACATCCTGGTGGTGACGGCAGCCTGCAGGGTGGTCCATGAACGCATCACGACTGACATGCTGGTGGTGATGGCAGCCTGTAGAGTAGTCCATGAACGCATCACGACTGACATCCTGGTGGTGACGGCAGCCTGCAGGGTGGTCCATGAACGCATCACGACTGATATCCTGGTGGTGACGGCAGTTTGTAGTCTGGTCCATAAACGCATCACGACTGATATCCTAGTGGTGACGGCAGCCTGTAAGGTGGTCCATGAACGCATCACGACTGACATACTAGTGGTGACGGCAGCCTATACTGTGGTCCATGAACGCATCATGACTGACATCCTAGTGGTGACGGCAGCCTGCAGGGTGGTCCATGAACGCATCACGACTGATATGCTGGTCGTGACGGCAGCCTGCAGGGTGGTCCATGAACGCATCACGACTGACATGCTGGTGGTGATGGCAGCCTTTAGTCTGGTCCATGAACGCATCATGACTGACATCCTGGTGGTGATGGCAGCCTGCAGGGTGGTCCATGAACACATCACTACTGATATGCTGGTGGTGACAGCAGCCTGTAGTCTGGTTCATGAACGCATCATGACTGACATCCTAGTGGTGACGGCAGCCTGCAGGGTGGTCCATGAACGCATCACGACTGACATCCTGGTGGTGACGGCAGCCTGTAGGGTAGTCCATGAACGCATCACGACTGACATCCTGGTGGTGACGGCAGCCTGCAGGGTGGTCCATGAACGCATCACGACTGACATCCTGGTGGTGACGGCAGCCTGTAGTCTGGTTCATGAACGCATCATGACTGACATCCTAGTGGTGACGGCAGCCTGCAGGGTGGTCCATGAACGCATCACGACTGATATGCTGGTTGTGACGTCAGCCTGTAGGGTGGTCCATGAACGCATCACGACTGACATGCTGGTGGTGATGGCAGCCTGTAGGGTGGTCCATGAACGCATCACGACTGACATGCTGGTGGTGATGGCAGCCTGTAGGGTGGTCCATGAACGCATCACGACTGACATGCTGGTGGTGATGGCAGCCTGTAGGGTGGTCCATGAACGCATCACGACTGACATCCTGGTGGTGATGGCAGCCTGCAGGGTGGTCCATGAACACATCACGACTGATATGCTGGTGGTGACAGCAGCCTGTAGGGTGGTCCATGAACGCATCACGACTGATATGCTGGTTGTGACGGCAGCCTGTAGTCTGGTCCATGAACGCATCATGACTGATATCTTGGTAGTGACGGCAGCTTGTAGTCTGGTCCATAAACGCATCACGACTGACATGCTGGTGGTGACGGCAGCCTGTAGGGTGGTCCAAAAACGCATCACGACTGAAATGCTGGTGGTGACGGCAGCCTGTACTGTGGTCCATGAACGCATCACGACTGATATCCTAGTGGTGACGGCAGCCTGTAGTCTGGTCCATGAACGCATCACGACTGATATCCTGGTGGTGACGGCAGCCTGCAGGGTGGTCCATGAATGCATCACGACTGACATCCTGGTGGTGACGGCAGCCTGTAGGGTGGTCCATGAACACATCACGACTGACATGCTGGTGGTGATGGCAGCCTGTAGGGTGGTCCATGAACGCATCACGACTGACATCCTGGTGGTGATGGCAGCCTGTAGGGTGGTCCATGAACGCATCATGACAGATATCCTGGTGGTGACGGCAGCCTGCAGGGTGGTCCATGAATGCATCACGACTGACATCCTGGTGGTGACGGCAGCCTGTAGGGTGGTCCATGAACACATCACGACTGACATGCTGGTGGTGATGGCAGCCTGTAGGGTGGTCCATGAACGCATCACGACTGACATCCTGGTGGTGATGGCAGCCTGTAGGGTGGTCCATGAACGCATCATGACTGATATCCTGGTGGTGACGGCAGCCTGTAGCGTGGTCCATGAACACATCACGACTGATATCCTGGTGGTGACGGCAGCCTGTAGGGTGGTCCATGAACACATCACGACTGACATCCTGGTGGTGACGGCAGCCTGCAGGGTGGTCCATGAACGCATCACGACTGACATCCTGGTGGTGACGGCAGCCTGTAGCGTGGTCCATGAACGCATCACGACTGATATGCTGGTTGTGATGGCAGCTTGTAGTCTGGTCCATAAACGCATCACGACTGACATCCTAGTGGTGACGGCAGCCTGCAGGGTGGTCCATGAACGCATCACGACTGACATCCTGGTGGTGACGGCAGCCTGCAGGGTGGTCCATGAACGCATCACGACTGATATCCTGGTGGTGACGGCAGCCTGTAGTCTGGTCCATGAACGCATCACGACTGATATCCTAGTGGTGACGGCAGCCTGTAGGGTGGTGCATGAACACATCACGACTGATATCCTGGTGGTGACGGCAGCCTGTAGGGTGGTCCATGAACGCATCATGACTGACATCCTGGTGGTGACGGCAACCTGTAGGGTGGTCCATGAACGCATCATGACTGACATCCTGGTGGTGATGGCAGCCTGCAGGGTGGTCCATGAACACATCACGACTGATATGCTGGTGGTGACGGCAGCCTGTAGTCTGGTTCATGAAGGCATCATGAATGACATCCTAGTGGTGACGGCAGCCTGCAGGGTGGTCCATGAACGCATCACGACTGATATGCTGGTTGTGACGTCAGCCTTTAGGGTGGTCCATGAACGTATCACGACTGACATGCTGGTGGTGATGGCAGCCTGTAGGGTGGTCCATGAACGCATCACGACTGACATGCTGGTTGTGACGGCAGCCTGTAGGGTGGTCCATGAACGCATCACGACTGACATGCTGGTGGTGATGGCAGCCTGTAGGGTGGTCCATGAACGCATCACGACTGACATCCTGGTGGTGATGGCAGCCTGTAGGGTGGTCCATGAACGCATCACGACTGACATGCTGGTGGTGATGGCAGCCTGTAGGGTGGTCCATGAACGCATCACGACTGACATCCTGGTGGTGATGGCAGCCTGTAGGGTGGTCCATGAACGCATCACGACTGATATCTTGGTGGTGACGGCAGCCTGCAGGGTGGTCCATGAACGCATCACGACTGACATCCTGGTGGTGACGGCAGCCTGTAGGGTGGTCCATGAACGCATCACGACTGACATCCTGGTGGTGACGGCAGCCTGTAGGGTGGTCCATGAACGCATCACGACGGACATCCTGGTGGTGACGGCAGCCTGTAGGGTGGTCCATGAACGCATCACGACTGACATCCTGGTGGTGACGGCAGCCTGTAGTCTGGTTCATGAACGCATCACGACTGACATCCTGGTGGTGATGGCAGCCTGTAGGGTGGTCCATGAACGCATCACGACTGACATGCTGGTGGTGATGGCAGCCTGTAGGGTGGTCCATGAACGCATCACGACTGACATGCTGGTGGTGATGGCAGCCTGCAGGGTGGTCCATGAACGCATCACGACTGATATGCTGGTGGTGACGGCAGCCTGTAGTCTGGTCCATGAACGCATCACGACTGATATCCTGGTGGTGACGGCAGCCTGTAGGGTGGTCCATGAACGCATCACGACTGACATGCTGGTGGTGATGGCAGCCTGCAGGGTGGTCCATGAACGCATCATGACTGACATGCTAGTGGTGACGGCAGCCTGTACTGTGGTCCATGAACGCATCACGACTGATATCCTAGTGGTGACGGCAGCCTGTAGTCTGGTCCATGAACGCATCACGACTGATATTCTAGTGGTGACGGCAGCCTGTAGGGTGGTCCATGAACGCATCACGACTGACATCCTGGTGGTGACGGCAGCCTGCAGGGTGGTCCATGAACGCATCACGACTGATATCCTCGTGGTGACGGCAGCCTGTAGGGTGGTCCATGAACGCATCACGACTGACATCCTGGTGGTGACGGCAGCCTGCAGGGTGGTCCATGAACGCATCACGACTGATATCCTAGTGGTGACGGCAGCCTGTAGGGTGGTCACGCTGGAGACATGAGCACCAGGATGATGTAATGAAATAAAATAAATAAATGAAATGAAAAATACTTTATTAATCCCCAAAGGGAAATTCAATGTTGTAGTATATAATAATAATTAACTAGATAGAGCAACTCTTTCATCTGTTAAAGATCCAGCAGGTAATATCTTACATGACCCAGACACAATAAATAACATTTTTAGAGACTTCTATAAAAATCTGTATACATCCCGATTAGATCCATCAGATAACGACATAAATCAGTTTCTTAATAATATAGACCTCCCAGGACTACAGCAGGAAGACGTTACAGCCTTAGATTCCCCCCTTACAGCAGAGGAGCTACATGAAGCCCTCAAACATATACCATGTAAAAAAGCCCCAGGACCGGATGGCTTCCCAGCAGAGTTCTATCAGGTACTCTGGACAACACTGGCCCCTACGTTTTTCTAAATGATGACACAAATAAAGGAAAATGGCTACTTACACCAAAACATGAATTCTGCCAGCATCACTGTACTGTTAAAACCAGGCAAAGACTCCACACTTCCATCTAGCTACAGACCCATATCACTGATAAATGCAGACCTTAAAATAATCTGCAAAGCTTTAGCTGCAAGGTTAGAGAAAGTAACTCCACTCATTATACACCCTGATCAGACAGGCTTTATAAAAGGCAAATATTTCTCTGTTAACATGCGCAGGCTAATCAATATAATAGATTACTCGACCATCAATAACCTGGAAACAACTATAGTTTCTCTGGATGCAGAGAAGGCTTTTGATAGAGTGAATTGGAAATTTTTATTAGCTACTTTAAATAGATTTGGCTTTGGACCTTCCTTTCTTGACTGGATCAAAATCTTCTACAGCTCCCCTAATGCGAGAGTCAGGACGAACGATCAAACCTCTCCAAGTTTTAATCTTCAAAGGTTGTCCACTCTCTCCCTCACTTTTTGCTGTATTTATTGAACCACTAGCTGCTGCAATTCGACAGAATCAAATTATAAAGGGCATCCAGTCCAAAAATATAATTCATAAAATAAGCCTTTATGCTGCTTAGGCAGCAACCTAAGCAGGGAAGCCCAGACTTCCCTCTCTCCAGCCACATTTGCCAACTCTGCGGGGGGATCCCAAGGCGTTCCCAGGCCAGCCGAGAGATATAATCCCTCCAGCGTGTCCTGGGTCTTCCCCGGGGTCTCCTCCCAGAGGGACGTGCCTGGAACACCTCACCAGGGAGGTCCAGGAGGCATCCTGACCAGATGCCAGGGCCCCCGGGTTCTGGGGCTGCCTCCCTCCGGGATGGGGAGGCCTGACCTGGGGGGTCTTGGTCGCCTGGAGCATGGAGGGGGGGAGGTGTGGGAGGGAGGGGGATGTTTGGGAATGGGTGGGGTAGGAATAGGGTCCATGGTGGAGGGGATCCTCCCTCTGGCTCTGTCTCCTCCCGTCGGCGGCAGTCTTGGCGTTGCTGGAGGCACCGGGCCCCGGACCTGGATGGATGTCTGGGTGGGAACCGGGGACTCTCCGGCCTCCAGGCAGGCGCCACGAGGCAGGGGCACCGGGTAGCACAGGCCGACGGCATCCCACAGGCCCCAGGACCACCCGTACCCCCTGGCAGAGACTTGGTCAAGACCCAGTGGGCCCCGCCCACCCAGAGCAAAACCATCACGGGCCGGCGCCACCACGATATCAGGGGCGGGATCCCCAAGGACAAGGACACGTCCGTAGACCCTCCCCCCAACAACCCCTCCCCACAACCCTCCCGCTGCTTCCTATTCCCCCTCCCTGCCTCGCCAGCACCCTCCCCATCCCTGCTGGCCCCCTCATGCGACCCAGGCATCGCCCAGGACACAGGGTCCCCCGCAGTGCCCCGTCCCCAACCCCCAGGCCAGCACCAGGCCCGCCCCCCATACCCCGAGTGCTCCCCACGAAGAGGGGGCATAGGAAGACACCCCCCCACCCCCCACCCCCCCCCACCCCCACCCCCACCCGCCCGCCTCTGTATTGTGTGCATGGGTGGGTTGTGGTTGTAGTGCAAGTAAAAAAAGGGGTGGCCGTGGGGGGGTGGGTCCAGCTGCTGCCAGACAGCAAGACCCCCCCTCCTCAGCATTCCCTTGTTTATGTGAGTGTGTGTGTGTGTGTGTGTTAAGTGTGTGTGCTGCTTGTGTAAATGTAATAGTGTCTAAGTTGTGAGTAAAATCGGGGGGGAGAAAGACCCCAATGGGAGGGGATGGGCAAGGGCCACCGCTGTAGCTCCTGCCCCCCCCCCATGGCCAAGGCGCCTGTCCCCTCCAAACCCTAAATGTATGTTGGTGTCTATGTTGCCATTAAAATTTAGTGGGGCAGGTGGTCGCCGGGGTCCATCGGAAAATGCCCCTTAGGGTTCCCGGGACCACCGACTTCACCCCCCCACCATGCCCTATATGCTGAATGTATGATGTCGGGTGGCGGAAGAGGAGGGGGGCATGGGGAGGGGCACAACCAGGGGAGAAGGGCAAGCTCCGGCCCGCCAGGTGCTGCAGAAGGCAGCACCTGGCGGCAAAAGAACCCCCCCCCCCCCCCCCATCCCCGTCCACCCCCTCCTCCGCCCATCTTTTAAATACAGTTTATGAGCGGACATGGGCATCAGTGTGGGATGATAAGATGCTGGAGTGAACCTCGGTGCCAGTATGGGATGGGGAGCCCTGGTGAGTTGGTGAGTAGTACGCTACAGGCCAGGACAGTGAGGATCAAGAGTGGATTGGTTTTTCTAAATATTACCTCTTTTTGGAGCATCTCCTGTCTTGCAGCAGTTGGGCAGAAGTGTCCAGTTTGATTCCTTTCGAGGCTGGAAGAGAGTTGTGTTAATAGACCTTCTTGGTCAGCACCATAGTAGAACGCTAGGTAGCAAAGAGACCAAAGAGCCAGGCTGGAGGCCAACCCACAGAGGGAAGGAGAGTCATGATAGCCAACCCCTGTGGATGTTGGTGGTTTGATGGTAAGATGGTTCTCCAGAAGAGTGAATGCCTTGTTGTGGGGGTGGGCAGCTAAATGGAAGCTTTCCTCATCTTTGGGGCTTGTGTGGATGGTTCAATAAGATTCAGTGCAGGAAGATCAAAAACGGTTATGTTGGTTCCTACTGAGCTCATCATTGGCCGGCTCATGCTGTCATGGTTTATGAAGACCAAAATGAAGAGTGATGAAGCACACAGGTTGCAGGATTTAAAGGGTTCATGAAAACAAACAGTGGGATGCAGCTTCTGCATCTGTTAGGGAACGAAACAGTAAACATCCTTAAGCCTCTTTAAGAAAATAAAGCAGAGAACCATCTGGAGTACCAGTGCGACAAACAGAAAATCACTAACAACAGCATCATTTAGTCTTTGGAAACGAGTTTCTGGCTGTGAAAGAAATTTTACAATCAGTTTTCAAAGACAAGTTAGTATCACCAATATAAAATGTAACCTGATCTCAGCGCCTTACAGCCAGTTTAGTCAAACAAATCCGAGTTTCACAGTACAAAAGGTGAGAAATCCTGCCACTGGAAACATGGATGATGCTGAGTTAACTTGTAAAAGCCACGTAGTGGGATGGCCGTGTTGGCGCCTGCTGCTTATACCCCGTCCCAGTACACATTTCAGACTCTTCTTCCTCTCCATGCTCTTCCCCCTGCTGCTATCTGCACTGAAGACCATCACATCACACACCCTCTGCAGGTTTTTCTGCTTGCAGGATATAATATCACTGATCTTGTCATATATAATAGGATTGCAAAAACATGTATTAAGCATGAAAGTAAAGCGAATGAATGTGTCTGACGGCCAGGCTGATGTGTTCAGAGATTATCCTGCAGAATAAGAAGCTGCAGATGCTTCAGCTTTCTGTATTCATCTTGCTCAAGTGTCCCTGAGGACTGCTCTCAACTGGCACAATCCGCTCTGTATGACAGCATCAGCTGCTCAGAACAGCCAAATGTAAATTACTGGGAGAAGACAGACGTCATTATGTCCACAAAGCTCCTAACAGCCCTGAGCCGGCTCTCTGATAAGTCTCTTTGTGCTTATTGGTGGCTGCTGATGGAAGTGCGGTTTTCTCTGGAGAACGTCCGTTCTCAGGCCCAGCATCATGTATGGGAGCACTTGTCTCAGATGACTGGACGCACGTGGCCCTCTCCAAAACCCGGTGACACACCAACAATGCATGTCAGCGTGGCCGTCAAGGACCCGTGGGCTCCACACTGGGCCGAGGCGAGGGAAAGTCACACTCAAGTGATCTGAGAGGAGATGAATGTCAAGAGCAGAGTGGGATTCCCTGGTGGAGGTCCCGTCACATCTGAGTGATCCCATCGGCTGCTGCTCGGGTTCTCACTGCTCTCTGTGGTGAAGTCATGCAGCAGCCACCTGTTCCAGCTTCATCTCGCAGCAGCTCATGTTTACAGTAAACTGTGTGGAAGCTTTCGCCATCCTCAGCAACAAACTCTTCTTTTCACAACTTTTCACAACTAACGGCATCCTGGACAGTCCTGCTGCCTCCAGCACACCCCCCCGCCCTCGTCCAGGGAGACGATCAGGCTGCTCTCAGTTCAACACTGGAACAAAAGCAGGTCACATGTGATCATCTCTATACGACTTGTTTAACTAAATGGAAAAGTGGAAACAACATGTAAGCACCATTGCTTCTGTAGGCGTCGCCATCTTCCTTTCAGTCTGCCAAAAGCATTTCAACCTCAACCCGTGCTTTGCTCGTTTTGAGGCTGAATGTCCCCTGTTGCTGTGAGAGGGCGTCGTTGTCTGGGAAGGCTTCATGAGTCAGTGGATAGGCAGCGTCTGTGATGATGTTGGATCCAACATCCTCTCCACTACGCTGCTGTGAAAACACATTCCCTCTCTCTGCCACTTCCCACAGTGCAGAAAACACAAAACTCGTGCAAGCTGCCAGGTTGCCCAGTGAACACGTTCCAAAATAAACTTTTCCCATCAACCTACAGACTGATAGAATACCACCCTTCCTGTGGAAAAACTCCTGGGGGGGCTAAAATAGGAAAGTGGGAGCCATGGACGGCCCCAACACACTGTGGCACATCTCTGCTCAAAGTGTTGAGAAAGTTCTTTAAGTTCTTCCTCATTTGGCATCTGTTTGACTTCGTCTTCCTCAGAAGAGCAGAAGTCCTTAAGCGGTCACAAGCAGTTGAAACGCCAACACTAAAGATGTGTGCAATGCTCCTGTGTCCAGTCCCTGCAGTGCAGGCTGGAGGCGTCGGCAGATGTACTGAAACGTCTCTCTGGACATACGGAAGATCTCTATCCACCGTAAAACTGGGAACAACTTTTAGCCGTCAGTCATCAGCTCTGCTCCAGACCCCGACGGAGGGTGAAGAGTGTTGCGCCGCAGTGACAGAGTGATTTCCACCAGGCCTACACTCTGAAGGTTGATGCAGATTAACACTGTTGTTAAAACCAGTTTCTGTCAGATGTCCAAAGCCAAGCAAGTTTCTCATCATGGTTTTGAGATTTTATTCCATGCTTTTATTACAAATGGCCTCTATTGTTGAGACGCACTTTATGTCGGGCTCAGTCAAGTCTTGCCAGACTGCAACTAGTTTAGAACTAGTTTGGGTTTTAACTGGTACCAAGACACAGGAACACATCACTCCGGTTTTATAGTCTCTGCACTGATTACCTGTGTTGTTTCTATATCGATATTAAAATTCTTTTATTTGTATTTAAATGTCAACATGGCCTTGGCCCACAGAACCTGTCCACCCCCCCCCCCCCCCCCCATTTTACTCTGTGGTATAACGTTGTTGAGCCCGGGACTGTGTACAGCGCTTTGGTCAACTGGTCAACATAAATAAAGTTGGATTGGATTGAAAAAAAACACTATTTTAAACTTTAATAAGTTAAACAGCGCATCTGAAATAAGTTAAACTTATAGGTCGTCTCCTTTGTCCGCGGTGCTGCGCTCTGCTTTCTTCCTCCTTGAAACGAGAAAGTATCATCTGCCGCTTGAGTTTTTCTCCTGGCTCTGCCTGTGTGCTTTTCCATCATCTGTATTAGTCACCTGAAGCGTTCGTTCGTGTTCAAATTTCACAATTTCTGTTTTGTTGCTGGATGCTGGATGGACAGATGACGGTTGGGTCACATCGGTCCCTATCAAGGTCTCTGACTCATCTGTAAATGCAAAGTGAAACAGTTCTCCTGGGAAAGGGCAGTTCTTAGAACTTCGTTCTTAGAACGTTGCTGTCTGAATGCTAATAATGACTGTAGAAGCGTTTTTGTTAGTGCACCAAATGAAACCACGGTCGCCCACAAAGATCGTCCCGATGCTTAGGCAAGCAGGAGCCACCAGAAAACAGCAGTTCCAGCTCGACTGGTTAGCAACCACACAGAAACCATCACCTGATAGATTAATAAAAATAATTCACAACATACAAAATGAAGAAAAACACTTTTTTTAGGTATTTTACAGTGAAATGAAAAAACAACAATATATATAGATATATATCAAAACAACAAAACATTATTTCAAGAATTTCATTTAAAAAAAAAAACTTACATGATTGAAAAAAGACTAAATCTTTATATATTTAAACATATTGGCACAAAACAACTTTGACATAAAGGAATAGGACATTTTTAATCTTTGACTAATTTACTTAGAATTTTCAGATTATCCAGTTTTTTCATGTTTTACCATTTTTGGAGATTTCTGTGATTTTCAGAAAATCAAAAAGTTCAGAAAAATGGAAATAGAAGAAAAAATTAATCAAAATCCAAAAGTAATCCAAACATGAGACGGCAAGAAGAAAGACACTGGAAATAAGAAAAGCAAAAGAACATGGAAGAGTCCAATATCGTTACACTTTCAGTCTACAGACGGACAGAGAACCTGGATGGACAGAGATGGTGGATGGACAGAGATGATGGATGGACAGAGGTGATGGATGGACGGAGATGATGGATGGACAGAGGTGATGGATGGACAGAGGTGATGGATGGACGGAGATGATGGATGGACAGAGGTGATGGATGGACGGAGATGATGGATGGACAGAGATGATGGATGGACAGAGGTGATGGATGGACGGAGATGATGGATGGACAGAGGTGATGGATGGATGGAGATGATGGATGGACAGAGGTGATGGATGGACGAAGATGATGGATGGACAGAGGTGATGGATGGATGGAGATGATGGATGGACAGAGGTGATGGATGGACAGAGATGATGGATGGACAGAGGTGATGGATGGATAGAGGTGATGGATGGACGGAGATGATGGATGGACAGAGGTGATGGATGGACAGAGGTGATGGATGGATGGAGATGATGGATGGACGGAGATGATGGATGGACAGAGGTGATGGATGGATGGAGAGGATGGATGGACAGAGGTGATGGATGGATGGAGATGATGGATGGACAGAGGTGATGGATGGATGGAGAGGATGGATGGACAGAGGTGATGGATGGATGGAGATGATGGATGGAAAGAGATGGTGGATGGACAGAGATGATGGATGGACGGAGATGGTGGACAGAGATGCTGGATGGAAAGAGATGCTGGATGGACAGAGATGGTGAATGGACAGAAATGGTGGATGGAGAGAGATGGTGGACAGACATGGTGGATGGACAAAAATGCTGGAGAGAGATGGTGGATGGACCGAGATAGTGGAAAGAGATGCTGGATGGACAGAGCTACTGGATGGAAAGAGATGCTGGATGGACAGAGGTGAGGGATGGACGGAGATGGTGGACTGAGATGGTGGATGGACAAAGATGTTGGATGGACAGAGATCCTGGAAGGACAGAGATGGTGGAAAGAGATGGTGGATGGACATAGATGCTGGATGGACAGAGATGGTGGATGGATTGAGATGGTGGTTGGACAGAGATGCTGGATGGACAGAGACACTGGATGGACAAAGATGATGAATGGACAGAGATCCTGGAAGGACAGAGATGGTAGACAGAGATGGTGGATGGAATGTGATGGTGGATGGACAGAGACGCTGGATGGACAGAGATTGTGGACAGAGATGGTGGATGGACAGAGACGCTGGATGGACAGAGATTGTGGACAGAGATGGTGGATGGACAGAGATGGTGGATAGAGATGGTGGATGAAAAGATATACTGACAGACAGAGATCGTGGATGGACTTAAATGGTGAATGGACAGAAATGGTAAATGGAAAGAGATGGTGGACACAGATGCTGAATGGACAGAGATGGTGGATGGAAAGAGATGCTGGATGGACAGACATGCTGGATGGACGGACATGGTAGACAGAGATGGTGGATGGACAAAGATGCTGGATGGACAGAGATGGTGGACAAAAATGCTGGATGGACAGACATGGTGGATGGAAAGAGAAAGTGGATGGACAGAGATGGTGTATGAATGGAGATGGTGGATGGACAGAGACGTTGGATGGACAGAGATGGTGGATGGACAGAGAGTGTGGACTGACATGGTGGATGGACAGAGATGGCAAATGGAGAGAGATGGTGGATGTACAAAGATGGTGGATGGACAGAGATGGTGGATGGATAGAGATGGTGGATGGACAGAGGTGATGGATGGACGGAGATGATGGATGGATGGAGATGATGGATGGACAGAGGTGATGGATGGACGGAGATGATGGATGGACAGAGGTGATGGATGGACAGAGGTGATGGATGGACGGAGATGATGGATGGACAGAGGTGATGGATGGACGGAGATGATGGATGGACAGAGGTGATGGATGGATGGAGATGATGGATGGATAGAGGTGATGGATGGACGGAGATGATGGATGGACAGAGGTGATGGATGGATGGAGAGGATGGATGGACAGAGGTGATGGATGGATGGAGATGATGGATGGACAGAGGTGATGGATGGACGGAGATGATGGATGGACAGAGGTGATGGATGGATGGAGATGATGGATGGACAGAGGTGATGGATGGACTGAGATGATGGATGGACAGAGGTGATGGATGGACAGAGGTGATGGATGGACGGAGATGATGGATGGACAGAGGTGATGGATGGACGGAGATGATGGATGGACAGAGGTGATGGATGGATGGAGATGATGGATGGAAAGAGATGGTGGATGGACAGAGATGATGGATGGACGGAGATGGTGGACAGAGATGCTGGATGGAAAGAGATGCTGGATGGACAGAGATGGTGAATGGACAGAAATGGTGGATGGAGAGAGATGGTGGACAGACATGGTGGATGGACAAAAATGCTGGAGAGAGATGGTGGATGGACCGAGATAGTGGAAAGAGATGCTGGATGGACAGAGCTACTGGATGGAAAGAGATGCTGGATGGACAGAGGTGAGGGATGGACGGAGATGGTGGACTGAGATGGTGGATGGACAAAGATGTTGGATGGACAGAGATCCTGGAAGGACAGAGATGGTGGAAAGAGATGGTGGATGGACATAGATGCTGGATGGACAGAGATGGTGGATGGATTGAGATGGTGGTTGGACAGAGATGCTGGATGGACAGAGACACTGGATGGACAAAGATGATGAATGGACAGAGATCCTGGAAGGACAGAGATGGTAGACAGAGATGGTGGATGGAATGTGATGGTGGATGGACAGAGACGCTGGATGGACAGAGATTGTGGACAGAGATGGTGGATGGACAGAGACGCTGGATGGACAGAGATTGTGGACAGAGATGGTGGATGGACAGAGATGGTGGATAGAGATGGTGGATGAAAAGATATACTGACAGACAGAGATCGTGGATGGACTTAAATGGTGAATGGACAGAAATGGTAAATGGAAAGAGATGGTGGACACAGATGCTGAATGGACAGAGATGGTGGATGGAAAGAGATGCTGGATGGACAGACATGCTGGATGGACGGACATGGTAGACAGAGATGGTGGATGGACAAAGATGCTGGATGGACAGAGATGGTGGACAAAAATGCTGGATGGACAGACATGGTGGATGGAAAGAGAAAGTGGATGGACAGAGATGGTGGATGAATGGAGATGGTGGATGGACAGAGACGTTGGATGGACAGAGATGGTGGATGGACAGAGAGTGTGGACTGACATGGTGGATGGACAGAGATGGCAAATGGAGAGAGATGGTGGATGTTCAAAGATGGTGGATGGACAGAGATGGTGGATGGACAGACATACTGGATGGACAGAGATGGTGGAAAGAGATGGTAGATGGACAAAGATGGTGGATGGACAGAGGTGATGGATGGACGGAGATGATGGATGGACAGAGGTGATGGATGGATGGAGATGATGGATGGATAGAGGTGATGGATGGACGGAGATGATGGATGGACAGAGGTGATGGATGGATGGAGAGGATGGATGGACAGAGGGGATGGATGGATGGAGATGATGGATGGACAGAGGTGATGGATGGACGGAGATGATGGATGGACAGAGGTGATGGATGGATGGAGATGATGGATGGACAGAGGTGATGGATGGACGGAGATGATGGATGGACAGAGGTGATGGATGGACAGAGGTGATGGATGGACGGAGATGATGGATGGACAGAGGTGATGGATGGACGGAGATGATGGATGGACAGAGATGATGGATGGAAAGAGATGGTGGATGGACAGAGATGATGGATGGACGGAGATGGTGGACAGAGATGCTGGATGGAAAGAGATGCTGGATGGACAGAGATGGTGAATGGACAGAAATGGTGGATGGAGAGAGATGGTGGACAGACATGGTGGATGGACAAAAATGCTGGAGAGAGATGGTGGATGGACCGAGATAGTGGAAAGAGATGCTGGATGGACAGAGCTACTGGATGGAAAGAGATGCTGGATGGACAGAGGTGAGGGATGGACGGAGATGGTGGACTGAGATGGTGGATGGACAAAGATGTTGGATGGACAGAGATCCTGGAAGGACAGAGATGGTGGAAAGAGATGGTGGATGGACATAGATGCTGGATGGACAGAGATCGTGGATGGATTGAGATGGTGGTTGGACAGAGATGCTGGATGGACAGAGACACTGGATGGACAAAGATGATGAATGGACAGAGATCCTGGAAGGACAGAGATGGTAGACAGAGATGGTGGATGGAATGTGATGGTGGATGGACAGAGACGCTGGATGGACAGAGATTGTGGACAGAGATGGTGGATGGACAGAGATGGTGGATGGACAGAGATGGTGGATAGAGATGGTGGATGAAAAGATATACTGACAGACAGAGATCGTGGATGGACTTAAATGGTGAATGGACAGAAATGGTAAATGGAAAGAGATGGTGGACACAGATGCTGAATGGACAGAGATGGTGGATGGAAAGAGATGCTGGATGGACAGACATGCTGGATGGACGGACATGGTAGACAGAGATGGTGGATGGACAAAGATGCTGGATGGACAGAGATGGTGGACAAAAATGCTGGATGGACAGACATGGTGGATGAATGGAGATGGTGGATGGACAGAGACGTTGGATGGACAGAGATGGTGGATGGACAGAGAGTGTGGACTGACATGGTGGATGGACAGAGATGGCAAATGGAGAGAGATGGTGGATGTTCAAAGATGGTGGATGGACAGAGATGGTGGATGGACAGACATACTGGATGGACAGAGATGGTGGAAAGAGATGGTAGATGGACAAAGATGGTGGATGGACATAGATGGTGGATGGACAGAGATGGTGGATGGACAAAGATGCTGAATGGACAGAGACGCTGGATGGACAGACATGGTGGATGGACAGAGATGGTGGATGGACATAGATGCTGGATGGACAGAGATGGTGGATGGACAGAGGGGGTGGACAGAAATGGTGGATGGCCGACGATGGTGGATGGAGAGATATGGTGGATGGACAGAGATGGTGGACTGACAGAGATGCTGGGTGGACAGAGATAGTGGATGGACAGAGACGCTGGATGGACAGAGATGGTGGATGGAAAGAGATGGTGGACAGAGATGGTGGATGGACAAAGATGGTGGATGGACATAGATGGTGGATGGACAAAGATGCTGAATGGACAGAGACGCTGGATGGACAGACATGGTGGATGGACAGAGATGGTGGATGGACATAGATGCTGGATGGACAGAGATGGTGGAAGGACAGATATTCTGAATGAACAGAGATGCTGGATGAAAAGAGAGGGTGGACAGAGATGGTGGACGGACAGAGATGGTGGATGGAGAGATATGGTGGATGGACAGATATGGTGGAGGGACAGAGATGGTGGACAGAGATGGTGGTTAGAGAGAGATGGTGGATGTTCAAAGATGGTGGATGGACAGAGATGGTGGATGGACAGACATACTGGATGGACAGAGATGGTGGAAAGAGATGGTAGATGGACAAAGATGGTGGATGGACATAGATGGTGGATGGACAGAGATGGTGGATGGACAAAGATGCTGAATGGACAGAGACGCTGGATGGACAGACATGGTGGATGGACAGAGATGGTGGATGGACATAGATGCTGGATGGACAGAGATGGTGGATGGACAGAGAGGGTGGACAGAAATGGTGGATGGCCGACGATGGTGGATGGAGAGATATGGTGGATGGATAGAGATGGTGGACTGACAGAGATGCTGGGTGGACAGAGATAGTGGATGGACAGAGACGCTGGATGGACAGAGATGGTGGATGGAAAGAGATGGTGGACAGAGATGGTGGATGGACGAAGATGGTGGATGGACATAGATGGTGGATGGACAGAGATGGTGGAAGGACAGATATTCTGAATGAACAGAGATGCTGGATGAAAAGAGAGGGTGGACAGAGATGGTGGACGGACAGAGATGGTGGATGGAGAGATATGGTGGATGGACAGATATGGTGGAGGGACAGAGATGGTGGACAGAGATGGTGGTTAGAGAGAGATGGTGGATGGACAGATATGGTGGAGGGACAGAGATGGTGGACAGAGATGGTGGTTAGAGAGAGACTGTAGATGGACAGAGATGGTGGAGAGAGATGGTGGATAGAGAAGGTGGATGGGAAGAGAAACTGGATGGACAGAGATGGTGGATGGACAGAGATTGTGGACAGAGATGCTGGATGGACAGAGTTGCTGGATGGACGGGGATGGTGGACAGACATGGTGGATGGACATCGATGCTTTATGGACAGAGATGGTGGATGGAAAGAGATGGTGGACAGAGATGTTGGATGGACAGAGATAGTGGAAAGAGATGCTGGATTGACAGAGATGGTGGACAGAGATGGTGGATGGACAAAGTTGCTGGATGGACAAAGATGGTGAATTGACAGATGATGGATGGACAGAGATAGTGGAAAGAAATGGTGGATGGACATAGATGGTGGATCGACATAGATGGTGGATGGACAAAGATGGTGGATGGACAGAGATGCTGGATGGAGGGAGATGGTTGCTGGAAATAGATGGTGGACAGAGATGGTGGAAGGACAAATATGCCGGATGGACAGAGATGGTGGATAGAGATGGTGGATGGACAGAGATGGTTGATGGACAAAGATGCTGGATGGACATAGAAGGTGGATGGACAGAGATGGTGGTTGGACAGAGATGGTGAATGGAAAGAGATGCTGGATGCACAGTGATGGTGGATGGACAGAGATTGTGGACTGAGATGGTGGATGGATAGAGATCCTGGAAGGACAGAGATCCTGGAAGGACAGAGATGCTGGATGGACAGAGATGGTAGACAGAAATGGTGGATTGAAATAGATGCTGGATGCACAGTGATGGTGGATGGACAGAGACGCTGGATGGACAGAGATGGTGAATGGAAAGAGATGCTGGATGGACAGAGATGCTGGATGGACGGACATGGTAGACAGAGATGGTGGATGGACAAAGATGCTGGATGGACAGAGATGGTGGAAAAAAATGCTGGATGGACAGACATGGTGGATGGAAAGAGAAAGTGGATGGACAGAGGTGGTGGATGAATGGAGATGGTGGATGGACAGAGACGTTGGATGGACAGAGATGGTGGATGGACAGAGAGTGTGGACTGACATGGTGGATGGACAGAGATGGCAAATGGAGAGAGATGGTGGATGTACAAAGATGGTGGATGGACAGAGATGGTGGATGGACAGACATACTGGATGGACAGAGATGGTGGAAAGAGATGGTAGATGGACAAAGATGGTGGATGGACATAGATGGTGGATGGACAGAGATGGTGGATGGACAAAGATGCTGAATGGACAGAGACACTGGATGGACAGACATGGTGGATGGACAGAGATGGTGGATGGACATAGATGCTGGATGGACAGAGATGGTGGATGGACAGAGATTCTGGATGAACAGAGATGCTGGATGAAAAGAGAGGGTGTACAGAAATGGTGGATGGCCGACGATGGTGGATGGAGAGATATGGTGGATGGATAGAGATGGTGGATGGACAGAAATACTGGATGGACAGATATGGTGGAGGGACAGAGATGGTGGACAGAGATGGTGGTTAGAGAGAGATGGTGGATGGACAGAGATGGTGGACAGAGATTGAAGATGGACAGAGATGGTGGAGAGAGATGGTGGATGGATAGAGATGGTGGATGGACAGAGATGGTGGATGGACAAAGATGCTGGATGGACATAGAAGGTGGATGGACAGAGATGGTGGTTGGACAGAGATGGTGAATGGAAAGAGATGCTGGATGCACAGTGATGGTGGATGGACAGAGATTGTGGACTGAGATGGTGGATGGATAGAGATCCTGGAAGGACAGAGATCCTGGAAGGACAGAGATGCTGGATGGACAGAGATGGTGGACAGAAATGGTGGATTGAAATAGATGCTGGATGCACAGTGATGGTGGATGGACGGACATGGTAGACAGAGATGGTGGATGGACAAAGATGCTGGATGGACAGAGATGGTGGACAAAAATGCTGGATGGACAGACATGGTGGATGGAAAGAGAAAGTGGATGGACAGAGATGGTGGATGAATGGAGAGTGTGGACTGACATGGTGGATGGACAGAGATGGCAAATGGAGAGAGATGGTGGATGTACAAAGATGGTGGATGGACAGACATACTGGATGGAAAGACATACTGGATGGACAGAGATGGTGGACAGAGATGCTGGATGGACAGAAAATGTAGATGGAAAGAGAAACTGGATGGACAGAGATGCTGGATGGACAGACATGGTGGACAGAGATGCTGGATGGACAGAGTTGCTGGATGGACGGGGATGGTGGACAGACATGGTGGATGGACAGAGATGCTTGATGGACAGAGATGGTGGATGGAAAGAGATGGTGGACAGAGATGTTTGATGGACAGAGATGGTGGATGGAAAGAGATGGTGGAAAGAGATGCTGGATTGACAGAGATGGTGGTTGGAAAGAGATACTGGATGGACAGAGATGGTGGACAGAGATGGTGGATGGACAGAGTTGCTGGATGGACAAAGATGGTGAATTGACAGATGATGGATGGACAGAGATGGTTGAAAGAGATGGTGGATGGACATAGATGGTGGATGGACAGAGATGCTGGGTGGACAAAGATGATGGACTGACAGAGATGCTGG